>NC_136071.1:567118732-567456232 GCF_964261635.1 Lissotriton helveticus
AATAAGAGATGTCTTTAGGGAATTTTATGTAGACTTATATACTCCAGAAGATCCACCGAACCTAGCAGAGATTGATAAATATTTGAGTGATATATACCCACCGACGCTATCAGAAGAGGATCGGGAAACACTGGATAGACCGATACAGCTAGACGAATTGGAGGAAGCTCTGGGTAGCTTGCCGGCAGGTAAAGCGGCAGGACCAGATCAAATCCCTCTCGAATTTTACCAAATATTTAAAAATGTGCTCCTGGGAGATATGTTTTTATTAATGCAACAAGTACAGACAGGGGAACCCAGTCCGGAGTCATGGGGAGGGGCTGATATAATAGTTATTTTGAAAAAGGGAAAGCCACCAGAAATACCGGGGTCGTATAGACCAATCACATTAATGAATTCGGATGTCAAAATATATTCTAAAATTCTAGCAAAAAGATTGGCTGGGATTATAGAGCAGTTAGTAACCCCTACCCAGCATGGATTCATCCCCGGAAAAGGGACTACGCAGCATGTAAGGACAGTGATTACGATGCTTGATTCTGCAGATGTCTCAGGGGACCCTGTCGCTGCAATCTTCCTTGATGCCGAGAAGGCATTTGACAGGGTCGCCTGGGAGTATCTTTGGCATCTTATGAGGTGGTCCGGGATGGGAGAACCTTTCATAAAAGCTATACAGGTACTTTATAACAACCCATCAGCAAGAATAAGAGTGAATGGAGGGCTCTCGGACAAAGTAATAATTGCTAGGGGTACTAGACAGGGGTGTCCCTCCTCTCCCCTGCTGTTTGCGTTATATTTGGAACCATTGTTGCGAAGACTGGAAGTTAATGAACAGATACCACCAATGAGGATAAATGGCTGCGTGGTGAAGTCCTTAGCCTACGCAGACGATATAGCAATTTTAACACCTAGTCCTACTTCAGCTATATTAGTGGTAGAGTCAGAGGCTCAGAGGTTCGGTAAGATATCAGGGTACAGTTTAAATAGAGCAAAAACTCAGATTATTAAGTACAGATATACTGTATGCGCTGATGACAGGGTGGTTGACTCAGCCATATATTTAGGGGTGTTATTAACGGCGAGCTTGGATAGGATAGTAGAGATGAATTTGGCCCCTCTAATAGACAAAGTCAAAAAAGATTTAGAGAGGATGAACAATTTGCACCTCTCCCTCATGGGATGTACGAATGTTATCAAGATGTTAATCTTGCCTAAATTTTTGTATTTTTTTCGCACTATCCCATTAGTATTTGAGGCTAAATGGTTTAACGTGTTAGAAAGGGTGCTCAATAGATTTATATGGGCACATGGAAAAACTAGAAGAGCTTACAGATACATGACTCTACCAAGAGAGAGAGGGGGGTGGGGGGCCCCCGACTTCAGGCTGTATCAGATGGCCACAGCACTACAGTATATGCAGGGGTTAATTGGGGGTGGAGGAAGCGACATATGGGTTACGACTACGTCCACAGAACTCTATGCAATTGTACTAGGGGCGGAGGCAGAAAACAATTTTTTAAATAGGGTTGAGTTTGGATACCACAAAAGGACCAGATTCAAGACTGTAGTGGCAGCATGCAGGATATGGAATGTATTCCTTAAAAAAATGGGGCTGGGAAGATATAATAGGTACACTAGACTTTATAAGAACGAATCATTCCCGGCAGAAGTCTTTGCAGATTCAATAATGCTAGGCTGGACACGGAAGGGGATAGAACAGATCGGGGATTTGATGGATGGGGACGGGATAGCCCAGTTTGCAGACCTTACTGTCAAGTATGGGATCGAGAGGAAGGACTTCTTTAAATACCTTCAAGTAAGGAGTTTCCTTTGTCACAAGCAAGGTGGTAGCTTGGGGTTTAGTAGTAATGAAATAATGGAAAAAATTAAATTAGGAGGGGACTGTACAATTAGATCTTTCTATGCGAGTTTAGCAAAAGGGAAGATGGATGACTTGGAGAAAGTTAGTAATAAATGGGCTGGAAAACTGGGGGGGGAGCCTGGAAGCTTTCAAGAATCCTTGGATCTGGGATGCAGTATTTTGTGTTCGGGTCCCCTGCAATCGCAGCATTATAAGACGTTATTCTCGTTGTATCATACCCCCGCTAGAATAGCTAAATGGGGAGGCACCTCTGGCACTACATGTCCACGCTATAATGCAGGAGATGCAGATATCATTCACATGTTCGCTACCTGCCCTCAACTTTACACCTTGATTAAAGGCATAGAAGATTTCCTCAGTAACACTCTTGACATAGGAATTAAACTGACACCTAGGATGATATTGTTTGGGATAGATAATCAAGATGGATTTGAACAAAAATAATTTATGTTTATAGCTTCTGCAGTTTTGAGACTGACAATAGCAAGAGTATGGCTAGACAAGCTACTCCCTGGAATGCAAGTTTGGTTGGCAAACTTATTAGCCAGCTATAACCTTGAGAAAGCTATATATGCACGGAGGGGGAAAAAGGGAAGAAGGCTTGGGTTGAAAATTTGGGAACCAATAACCAAATGGAAAGAAAGGATGGCATTATAAGACAATGTGGGGAAAATAATGAATCTTAAATGGTGATTTATGATACCTTTATAGTGCTTAAACTGTTTTGAAAACTTCAATCCAGAGATATGTAAAAGTATTTGATGTTAATTTTGTAAAATGCATAAAAGTATGATGTGTAATACAATGTGCATTTTAAAGAATAATAAAAAAATTTAAAAAAAAAAAAAAAGAGAAAAAACACATACCATCTTTCAGTTCTTGGCTACTCAAATATATTTAGAGGGCTGAATTAGGAATTATTTGAAAGGCAAGTTAATTACTTATTAAAATTGGGGATACATATCTGATCATTACTTTCACGTCCCTTTTACAAATAACAGTCCATACTAGTGAGGCGGGATACACAGCCATACACCATCATTAGTCTTTGATACTTATAAAATGGTCATCCTACCCACCCACTATGAATTTTGTAAGAAAGAATAGCATTCCAAGAATCCTCCTGGCTATTTTATGTCCTTTTTGGGAAGCAGAGAGTTCAAAGTCAAGTCAAGCCAAATATACTTTTATTTGATTTAATTAAAAACATCATAAATCACTACAGGACAATTGAATTGATGGACCTCCGAGACATTGGATAACTGCAGCCCTGCAAGTTCCTATTTGTTCCTTCCTAAAGGCTTCCCGAAGGACCGTTTTTCGAGTTTCTGCTAGGAAGTGGCAGATACATATTAGATGCAGTAAAGACTCGTCCCCTGCTCCGCATTTGCGGTATTCCTTTGATTGCCAGGAGTATTTCCATTTCGGGGTCAGGTCCTTTGATAGAAATGACCTAAGCCTCAGTAGCGTGAATACGTGTTTTTTCTGGTGAGGAAAGTGGGCTAACAAATAAGGTTGGGGTTGCAGCCTCTGGTATGCCTGTACCACTGCCCAGGCATGAGATTTTTTTGCAAAGGTAGTTTATATAGTAATAAGGAAGTTTTTTGATTGCTTTGTTGACCACAGATTTAAAGCCAGAGTAGGTAGGAACATTGAGCCAGGCCTCCTCTAGCTGCAGTGCCGAGAGGCAGGCCTTCAGAACTTTAAAGATTGAATTGTTAGCCTGGCTTGTGTTCGATCTCCACCCAGCAGTAATGTGCAAGAGTATTATCCTCTGCATCCCTCATCCTGCAATAGTACTTGACAGTGCACCTTGTCTATCGGGGATCTGATTTCTTAGACCGTATTCCAGTCAAATTTGGGCTTGCTGAATATGGCCGGGTATTGCAAACAGGTTCTTGAAGAGGATTGATTGTGCTAGATTTAGAACTGTAGCGTCTTTGACATTCAAGATTTTTCTGCCATATGAAATGGAGGGTAGGAATTTTTGCTGTGATAACTTTTAACAAATGTCCGGTGGAGCAGCCTGTGAGCTTATTTTTTAAGATTTTGAAAGCGAACTGCAGTTGTTTGGCTTTCGTGCAACCTTGATCCAGATGTGTCTTGAAGCTGAGGTTGCGATCTATTTGAAAGCCTAGGTATTTGTACGAGTCAACCTGGGTCAGGGGATGCTTGTCCAAGGACCAAATGAATTTGCGATCTTTCACTGCTTTAGGTTGTTTGGCAAAGTACATCACCTTCTTTTTTTGGTGGTTGTTGGTTAAGTGAGCCGAGGTAATATAAGCTCCTAGTTTGGTGATTAGTAATTGCAAGCCTACTGGTGTTTGCACAAGTAGAATGATGTAATCCGCGTATTGAAGGGTAAGTGTAGGTATTTTGCCAAGTTTTGGAGTGTCGGAATAAATTGACATAAGGTGCTTGTCCATGTCAGCGATGTAAATGATAAAAAGGCAGGGAACCAGCATACACCCTTGTTTTAACCCGTTAAGCGTTTTGATATGGTTAGTTATGCTGTGCCTGTCTCCTTTCCTGATCTGGACCCACGTCTGAGAGTACAAATTTATTATGGCCTCCAGCAACTTAGCTGAAACCCCCCAATTGCGCATTTTTGCCCATAGCGTGGCTCTCGAGAGTTTGACAAACGCCGCTTTAAGGGCGATGAGGCATGCATTCAGTGGCCTTGATTTTGCAAGGGCTTGGTTGGCTAGGTGGGTTACCGCAAAGATATTTGTAAGAGTACCCATCCCAGCCCTAAATCCAGTTTGCGTGTGCGGAATAAGATTTGTTCGGGCAGCCCAGTCCTCTAGGTCTGCCAGCAGGTTTGATGCATATCTTTTTGCCTCCACGTCGATTAACGCAATCAACCGGTAGTTGGAGGGGTCAGAACGAGCACCCGACTTATATATTGGGGTTAGGATACTTCCCCTCTAGGAGACGGGTATCGTGTTGGAGGCTAAAACGTCGGAGAAGAATGGAGTTAGGTGGCTTGCCCACAATGGCGGATCATACCGGAACGAGGCATTTGGAAGACTGTTGGGCCCTGGGGCGCCCTTGGATCTTAAGTTTTTTATTGTTTTTAAGACTTGCTCATAAAGGATCCACGCAGGGAAGTCAGGTAATTCGGAGGTGGAGTCGTCTTTTACTAGACTTCCGGCAGCGACTCCGTTCCTTGTTTGAAAATCAAGGTCAGCCATGCCTGGGATTGGAATTTCTTTGTATAGGTTTTCTATATGAGCTCTCCATATTTTCTCCATTATGTCCAAGTTATGGTGTCGGTTCTTGCCATTGGTTAACTGGTTGATTATTTCCCAAAAACGCTTGGAGTCTCTTTGTTTACAGGTGTATGAAGTTTACCCCAGAGGTGTTCTTGAAACGCTTTCTTGTCCGCCTTTATGTCTCTTTCTCGGTCTTTTCTGGCTTTTGAAGTTAAAAGCAGGAGGTCTTGGGAGAAAGCTGAGCCCCAGGTTCTTAGTTGTCATAAATATATGTTCAGGTGTTGTTTTTGAGTCCTGAGGCTTTTAGTAAACCAAGCTGCCCCTTAAGGTGTTCTTACTTTTCTACCAGAGGCCTGATTTGAACATTTGTGATTTAGTTCTCTGGTGAAGAACTCCCAGGCCTGAACGCTTGATGGTCCGATTTTGGATTTTTGCAAGAGACTATTGCATGTGCCCATGATGTCGCATATGTTGTCCTTTTTCCATATGAGATGTTTGAGGTTGTAGCAGTGCAGTTGTTGTGACGTCACGTTGGCAAGGACTGGGTTTGCTATGTTTCGTAAGAGCGTGAAAGATTGCAGTTGATGGTCGCTCTCTGCTCTGTCCAAGATTTGAAAGTTTGTGATGTAGGGAACAAGGTTGTGATCTGTGAGAGTGTAGTCAATGATTGAAGCTGACTTTTGAGTAATTCTTGTGTATGCTGCTGGCCAGTCTGTCGGGCTTTGACAGTTAATCACGCTCATTGAAAGGTCGTACAGGCGAGCTGCGCATCTCTTGCCAAAAGTGTTGCGTCAAATTGGGGCCTGACTATGTCCCTTAGTGCCTTTTTTCTCTTGCAATAAGGTCATATTAAAATCCCCTGACAGACTGATGTTAGCATCAGGGTAGGCAAATTCTAATGTGGCAATTGAAGCAAGTAAAAGATCGATTCTTGCCCGTTTTTGTTTGAGCGCTGGGTGGATGTAAATATTAAGGATAAGCAGACTGTCTGGAGGTGAAGTGTCAAGTTTTACGCATTGCAACCAGGAGGAGTTGAGGTCTATGGCAGAGGCAAGCCCAGAAATATCCATTGAGTTGAAGGTGGAGGGACCCCCTTTTGCTCTCCCTTGGTTGGTATCCTTTATAGCCGGTTTCAGGAATTCCTTGTAGCCGGCTAAGGGTGTAGAGTTTGTCAGGCAGGTTTCCTGAAAAAGGAGTATAATATACTGTGTGATAAACTCCATGAAGTCTGGGTCTTCCAGTTTCGTACTGAAGCCAAACACATTCCAGGAGCAAATGTTGTGGTCCTGCAGTGGGCTTGTGGCTACGTATGGATTTTTTCATGTCGTACCTAGAGGTGTTCCAGCCGTGTTTAGGTGCAGAGATCCTGGTGAATATACTGGCTTCAGGGTGAGTAAAAGTGATGGTAATTGTCCTGGCCTTAGAGTCTGTGCCCGTTAGAGGTCTACGGTTGTCCGGGCCTTTTGCGCCTTTTAACAGGCCCGCTGTATGTGTTGATGGGTGAAGTGGGCGAGGATAACACGGAGGGTCGATCTTTTTTAACTTGATACCCCACTTTACAAGTGGGTCCCTCTGCTGCCAGATTTGCTCAATATAGAGGGAGTCTGCAAACGTGGCAGTAGTTATTGCTTGAAAATCTTTGGAGAGTGGGTTCTGTTTGAACTCTATACTGTCAATGTCGCTAGTGTTAATGTGGCTCAAGCACGGGGGAGCTTTGAAGAGTTTAAGCACAACACTGCTGCTGAGAATGTTGTTGTTTCCCCTGAAACTTAGTGGGGGATAAAGTCCAGTTTATTATTGCGTAAGAAGGGGTCATGCTGCGACGCATAATCAGACCCCCTTTCCATTGCTTTGCCGGCCTCTATGGGCTCTGAGTACGTCAAGGGCAGATTCAAAGAGATGTTGGTATTATTTTTAATATTAATTTTGTTCATCCCCCCCCGTTAGTGACGTCATTGCTTCCTGGGCTGGGGTTATGATTTATGACAAGGTTGCAGCAATATTTCCTAGCATTGTCGTTGAACATGTTGACCTCTCGAGAATGGAATATGCTTGTTTCTTTTGTGTCACTCCTTGATGGGGGTACGAGTTTTGCAGTTTGTGTGATCAAGATTTTAGAATGTTGTTGCTCTTTCCTGGTCAGGGGTTTAAATAAACTGTATAATTTTTCCGATGACGGTTTTTCCCTTGTGGTGTAGTTTGGGCTACTAAATGTGGTGAGTGGGTTGGATGGGGCGGTCGAAGGTTCCTTGTTTCTTGTTACTTCCGGGGAATTTGAGACCTCATCTTTTTTGCTTTGTTTCCTTCCCTGTTCGGGTGTGGCGAGGGTTGCGTTGATTGACTGTCTTGAATGTCTACTTTTTCTCGCTTTTCTAAGGCATTTTCTCTCCCGCTTGGTTAGTGGCTTGGTTTCTTTAGCCGGCCTTCCTGGTGGTTGCTTGCTATGGTCAAATGATTGGGAGGCCAAAATGATTAAATTAATGCAGGTGCTTACTGCAATGGGTGCAGGTGAATTTGCGTGTGTTAGCGCTGGGGTGGTGCCCGTGCCGCCTGTAAATTGTCCCTCCATGGGTCCGGAGCATGTCGTTTCCTTTTCCCATGGCACCTCGTGGGCTTTCGCAGCTTGAGGGGCGGTATTTAATAGGGCTTCCCTGGTTGTATCCAGGAGGTCTGTCAATAATGTTGAAACAACAGCTAGTTTGTCAATGACTTGAGTACAATGGCATGGCTGGGATGTTGTGTTCTAGTTTTGCTGCACCTTCGTGATCATTTCGTTGAAGCTGTGCAGTTTCTGTTCGACTCCCTGGACATGAATTGCTAGAATGTTTAAGAGGTCTACTTGAGTATCTAGCTTGTCGGCGTGGAAGGTCATGGCTTTGTCAATTGTGTCCATGGTTTTTAGCAGAAGTGGCCAAACTAAGGATGTTGGAGAACAGCTGGGTTCTGCTGGGGGTGCCTGAGCGTGGTATTCCCTGTTGCTTAGGGATGCTGGAAGAGAATCACTCTGGCCGCCCAAGATCCAGCTGGGTTGGTCCTTTTTTTTTAATCGTTTTTTTTAAAGGAGGGGGTCGAGGGGCTAGTTCTATGTGTTTCGAATAGGAAAAATGACTTCTCCAGTGATTCTGCCTGGCTGAAGTTCTGGCCTTTATGTTGATCTGTTAGGGCTTGTCACTGCTATTTGTTTTAATGTTGGTGGACTGTTGCACTTCGGAATGTTGGGCTCCTGATGGCATGATCAAGTAGCCAAATGGACTCACGATATTTGTGATCGACTGGAGGGTAGAAACACCGTCCCTGGGTCCTTTAAGGCTGTGGGTGCCAGGTGAGGGTGAGAGTAGTGTCTGCTCGCAGGAAAAGGCTGGGAAAATCTGATGATGAGGAAATTGTGCCTCAATGACTTGGGGCTTTGGCCTTTGACGAAGGTCCGAGGAGTAGAGAGCGTTTAATGATAAAGTTTGAAGGGTTGGGACTGCGCTGGTTGCTTTGGGCGTGGCTACTCAGCCCTTGGCCTGAGGCACCAGGGGTCCGCTCCTTTCATTCTTGCAACTTGTGGTGATTCTGTCACTAAAGGGGCTCGTGGGAGCCTTTTTTGCTGAAACTGTGGTGGTATGAGTTAAGTTACTTGCTTTCAGGGTCTTGGAATCATTGTGATGTCAGTTTTCCATGGTGGATTTAGTGCCAACTTTTAAAAAGTCGGTAATCAGGGCCTATTTACTGCTGTTTAAACCTGAGAGGGGTCAAGAGTGAAGCTGTGGCACTGCCATTCCACTTGGCATCCGAAATGGACACTGTAGATTTTGTTGATTTTGTTAGCTCAGCACTTGCCGAAGGTTGGGTTACGTCTTTTAAGTCTGTTGGGGCTGCCGGCTCACGTGGCCGTTCCAGTTCTTCTCTGCTTGGTGAGCCGGATCCTGAGGGGAGCTTTTCTGGGAAGATCTGTGGCAGTGAGAATGGGAGGTACCGTGATTTCTTCCTTAACCTTGTGCTTTTCTTTTGATGGAGCAACTCCTCTGGTTTTCCCTGATCCCATTCTTGGGTGCCGCTCCTCCTCTGGGGGTGGAAGATGGGAGGGAAATGGGGAGGTTTTGAAGAATGCCCAATGAGGCCCTGCTAATTGCGAGTGACTGGGCGTGTTTTGGCCAGTACCCTGAAGTTTAAGGTGCTCATGCCTGGTGAGTAGTGGGCGGGGGGGTTACCAAGAGGCCAAGAGTGACCGAGATGACCGAGATGGCAGTTGAGGTAGAAGTTGGATGGAGCCGTTGAGGAGCAATTGGAGAGTTTTGAAAAGAAGGTGCTTGATAACCTAGAGGATGGGGCGACCTGGGTGAGGCTGAGAGGAGGTGATGTTGCTGGCTGTGTTAGATGGAACAGGCACGACCCGAGCCCGGTGCAAGGTCGGGCAGCAGGGGGTGCGAGAGCAGGACTCACTGGGGGCCCTGCAAGCCTCACCCAACCTATTTGGGCCACTTCTGCGGATGGTCCTGTGCACTACACTCCATGGCTGCAACTAATGGGGGCCGCGCTCTCGCACTCTTGGGAGCCCACAGGGGAACCTCGTGGCACGCTTGCTGCACTTGCCTGCCTCCTTGCCTGCCACTCCTCCTGACCTCCTCCGAGGGCTGTCCAAGAGCCGGTGGGGGCTGATGGACTCTCCAGCTTGCTCGTCTGCCTTGGCTGGCTGGCTTGGCGTTCCGTGCTCTGAGCTCCACGCTCCACGCTCTGCCTCCTGCTGCATGCTCGCGCTCAATCTCAGAGAGTTCAGTGATGATGTCTGTTGGCTCGGCTCTTCGCGTTCTTGATATTCACCCTGTTAAATATAGAGGGGCAGATTTATGTTGGGAATGCGCCACGTTTGCGTCACGCAACTGCGGCGAAAACGTGGTACATCCCTACGACCCATTTACAACGTGACGCATCTAGGCAGATGCCTCACGTTGTAAAGCCCTGCGCCACTTGTGGGCGTTCCGGCACAGGGTGGGCGTTCCGGGGCAGGTGCGCCTCGCAAAAGTGGCTGAGTGAAATATATAAGATTTCACTCAGTTACTTTCAGGCCAATGCTGCGTCAAAACCCTGCGCCTGCTTGAAGCAGGCGTAGGTCTTGACGCAGCATTGTAAAGATGGGGCACCCCCGAGCCTTGCTGGAGCTGCGTAGCGCTTGCGACGCAACTCCAGCAATGCGCCACCTTTACGGCACAGATGCGTCACGCATCTGTGCCGTTTTTGCCCCATGGTGCGCCGCATTGTAAATGCGGCGCACCATGGGTGGCGGAGCAGCGGCGCAAAATAACTGGCGCATCCCTGGGGATGCTCCAGTTATCATAAATCTGCCCCAGAGGATTTAAAATGCCCAACAGTATGAGTACAAGACTAGGATGTGATTCCTTTTCTAGGGACTATGAATGAAGCATCCCTAGACCTCTGAGGTACCGAAGGAAACAGAACAATACGTTGGGAGACACATTTTCATACATACAGAGAGGCCCTGACATTAACCAGGTATGAGTGTATAATTCCTATGATTCATTGCATTTTGTACTTGACTAAGCTTTGTTATGTTTGTTCAGACTGAGTCTCCTCATTTTACATTTTTCAGGCACCACCTTGGTTTTAGCTCATGGTTAACACAGCACATGTGCAGAGGAGAGAGATGCTACAGGGGACTAAGGCATGCGTGTGCATTTGCACATGACATTCTTTAACTCTTTGGACAATTGAAGGCATCTTGAAGCATTGAAATATTTTACAATGATGTATCTGGGAAGTGGTCACAACACTGCTGATATTAGGTTCCCTGCAAGTCTTCGTGATGGGTAAATGGATGAAACTGCTTTAATGTTAAATGAATCACATGGGTTTCCTTTCACCGAGATGCCCCTCACTGTCACCTAGTGGAAGGAACTGGTGGAAGCACAAACTAAGCTTCAGGGATTCCTACTCTCTCTATCTGATGTGGGAATAAAAAACTCATTTTTCTGAGGCAGTACCTAAAATGGGGTAGACAAGGGAAGCATATCATAAGGTATTGTTCTTCATCAGGAACTACACAGCAGCGGTAACAGAGAAGAAAGAAGAAACATCAGAGGCAGAATGAGATGCCCCTGCAAATGAGCAAAGAGGCAAACACGCCTCCAAGTTGTTCTCTACATGGAAATGAATGACGAGCACATTCCATTCTCAGACTTTGGAATCCCTCAAACCTTTTCAGGGCAGCTTAAAGTTCAGTTCCCGAATTATTGTAATATCTCCGTCCTGAGAGTTTTCTAGTTGCCATGCCAAGAGTGTACAAGCACAGAAAACTCTCTCTCCCTTAAATTGTGCCAAACTGGACCCTTCATTGTTTTGGACAAGAATCTTCTGGAACCAATTTGACTGTATTCCCTAATTTTCAGTTTAAGTAGGCACAGTCAGAGAGGTTGATTACTCCTCGAGCAGTACTGAACTCCACCTTGCCCTCAGCTCTAATGCATTTGTAGCCTACCCTTCCCAATCACTATTCTCTAAATCCAAGACACTTATTCGGGCTACTGAAGATTGTTCGCCTCTAAAAGGAATAGAGAGGGAGGTCAGATTCCTTTCTGAATCTGTTGTTGATGTGTTAGAGTTTTATAACTGACTGCAGTGATTTGCCAAATTATTTTAAGAGACAATCCCAGTTATACCTCTGTCAGCTCACCTCAATAGCATGCATAATGACTTTTCATTGTGTGAGGCTATTTTGTGGGATATTGGATGAGAAAGTTCACAAATTATTGAAGGAGCAGAAGCATTCTTCCCCAGTCAGAATTATAAATTAAGAGACCAATTGGCCAAATAACAGACTACAAACTGCTTTATTTTGTACTATTACTAAAAATAGATAATTCAGAAAATCTGCACAGAAAAGTACAGATCACAAAATTAGTGATATGAAGTAGTGATTAGCAAAGTGCAATTACCTAATTACTAGTTGCAAATGAGATGTAAGAAATTTACAATCTGTAAATATTAACTTAGTATGTTTTCTGTAATGGCCACCAAGTAGAAGCAGTCCAGAATTAGGTGGAAAATGTAAACAATGGGCCAGAAAGTTAATCTGTTTCTTCAAAATGAATGCGCTTTATGAAATAATTAGGTGAGCGGTGATCCTTACAGGAGAAAAAAGGAGGAGACAGGAGAGAAATTTCAGGATATGAGACATAATCTTTGACCAAAGTGTTCTGAACACACTTTGCTGTGTAACATTTTAGAACCCTATTGTAATTTTCCCGATTCATGCCCTTATATAGGTATAAATCACCATATCCTTATATAGGCATAAGAATCATTACCATATTTAGACATAGCTCATGCAGTCCAAATACGGCAGGGCTACTTCCATTAGTTCCGAAAATCTACAACGATTTCTTGGACAACTCGGCTTCAGCAGCTAGGGACTTCCCCTTGCTTGAATACTGACCTGTCCAAGAATACATGGAGTTTTCAAAGAACTGAGACTCTATGATGACGTTATTATGTCCACCTTTACGTCAATCTCGGCACCTTCAAGGTATAAATATGCCCACACTTGCCATAGCAAACACACGGTGGTTTGCAGCAGATCGACTATTTACTTGCCCGGCACGCCCTGCTCCTGCAAGTGCTGAAGTAAGCCGACCCTCCAGCAGACGCACTGAGAGAGACACTGTCTTTTCTCCTGCCGAGAAATCCAGCTCCAGTGTTTCCAAGCTGCCCTTGTTGCTTGTTAGGAAATCGAGTCCTGAGCCTGACCTTCTTCATTCCAAATCAAGGTACGGAGCTGACTAGACCCTAAGAGAAACCTTGGACAGATTCTTGGCAAAAAATACTACATTTATGCTACACCTCACTTACTTCTTCCCTCATACTAAGCTTAGGTTAGATACATCGGGGTAGGCGTATTTTAGAAGCATCAGTTGAGTACTTTTAGCCTCTGTTATTTATGTATGTATTTATCTATGGTTTAGGAACCATACAATGCTCTTACAGTATTATTTTTTTCTACTCTTTTTACTGTATGCATTATATTTTGCAACCAATCTTACGATTGTAGCAGTTCATTTCCTATGCTTGAGAAAGAAGACTGTTCAATAAATCCTTTTATTGAAAACGCCCGTCTATCTATTTCTCTGCACCTCTGGTGAAACGAAGCATGCACTATTCACTATCTATTGTTTGCACAACTCTGAAGATCAGTTTATTCTTGGGGAAACAAAGTTGTCATGTTTATGCGGTTGTCAGAAACTAATCCCTTCTTGTTTATTCCAGAAAGTTTCTAGTGACCTCTGAGCTAGCTGGCACTCACCATTAAGTTTAATATATTCAATAGAGACCGAGTCGACATAAGACCTGCATAACATCTATAGGATATATTATTCCAATGCGCAGAGCCTATTGGGAATATAGGAAAAACACTACATGGCGCCCAACATTTGGTAAGGCACTAATTTACCGCTACATACTAGAGTAACTCAGTCGTGCTTTTCAGAGAGACCCCTTTATCCCGTAAAAACTCCAATAGACGTCTGGAGTGGGTTAAAGGATAAAATATCCGCCATAACTAAGTAGGACGAAAAATCCTATGTATTAGTTTTTTGGTTTTGTTCAACGTTGAAGGATACAGTGTTCCGAAATATCGTGCACCTTATCTTTGTTTCCTTGTAACTTGCCCTGCAACTTTCATTAAACAATGTCGCTTAACGGCGCCAACAACACAACCAGTGGAGCTGCAGTAAACGCACACCAACCGAGTTTTGACGTTACAGGGTTTAATGAAGACGACGATGATGCTATAATCATCCCGGAAAACTTAAGGAAAGCCATAGCTATAAAGCTTATAGAAAATGGCCTATCACCAAGAGGTGATAGAGTCATATTTGTCACAGAGGCACATGAATATCCGCAGACAGATGTATTCCATTTATGGATTATCTTTCCACAAGCAAATCCGACAACACATGTGTTCCACTTCTACAAGATAGAGGAACCTCCAGCGGAATACGTTCCTTTCGAGGACGTTGAAATTCCACTAACTTACCAAGAGCATCAGCTCTGTTTTAAAGGCGCCCTACCACATCAAAATCACATTACCAGTCTCTGTCCATTAGGTAGACCAGGAGCAACATGGCCGGTACTAGCTAGCTATACACCACATCCTGCCATAGAACAAATGACAGGTCTAGAACTGTTAGCTCAGCTAAAACAATTAATCAAAATACATAGACAATTGGTACAATATGTCATGCAGTCTTTAACAGTCCAACCTGCTATAAGAATTCCACAGCACACCCCTCATCAGGGGAACACAAACAAAATTACACCACAGACTATACAATCAGTCATTGGTAAATTGCCCGCAAAAAGGGAACAAATTCCATTCTGGTTAGCTCAAAAAATGACTCAAATAGAGGCAGTATTTCAGGATAGTACACCTCATGAGAAACGCAGGATTTTAACAATCTGTTTACCAATGGGGACCGCACCACATATGGAGGACTGTGACACTTGGGCTACAGTCTTTGCTTCAATCTACACAAAAACACATGGTGTTCCGTCTATGGCGGTAATACCTGGCATCCTGAAACAGATTCAAAATGAATACGGACCTTAACCTGCCTTGAATCTTGGTATGAAATTATTAAAAGATTACAAACAGGTCTCGGCTATCTTATTAGCTAACATCAGAGGTGAAGCAGCATCCGTGGCAATCCGTTAAAAATTAAAAGAACTTGATATTACTGAGCAACCATATGAACTGGCTAGAATAATTTAAAATTCTTATGAAGAACTAGGAAGAGATAGTTTGGGTGGGAAACCAGTAAAACCTGAACAGACAGAAATTCCTGAAAAAGTTTTTATCAAAAACAATCTCACTACACCTAAAAAGAAGTGGGAAAATAGTAGACAGTCACTTCCTAAAGAGAAGCGTTCTCATTGCAGAGGTAGATCTCCTCAAAAGGATCACTCTGAAAAGAGGTATAACCTTGGAAATAGGGATAAGTTAAGAAAACCTGATAGATATCAAGATACTGATACACGCTCCTCTCGTACCTTTCAGACTTCCTCGCAGAAATCCAAAAGAAGAGGACGATCAGAACACAAAGAAGAACGCGTGAAGTGCAAAGACGATCAACACGTTCCAAAAAATAAGAAAACCCAATTCACCAAAAAAAGGGTAGCAAGTATTAAAATCAGACATGCCGAGGATCTTGAGGACACAACTCAAGAACGGGGAGTGGGCCCAGACAATGCTGGACAGTGCAGCAGAGGTCACCATATCTCGCAGGATCCTGAAGGACCATCTGGAGACAGTGGATTTGAATGAATGCATTCAAGTTGAAACTGCAGATACCAGGGTTAGTGTACCACACAAGTTATATGAAGTCACACTCCGAATAGAGGGGGACATATCTAGGAAAATAAAAGCACTCTTTTGGGAAAAACTATCAAAGGGTTATGACATTCTTCTGGCTGAAAAAAACTGGCCACCTGAATTTGTCAGGGAGTGCCCACAATGGAAAGAGATCATTATGCCAGCCTTCTCAAATCATATTCCTATTAATAAAAAATAGACTTATGCCAGAAAATGGGCTGTGGCTCAGGCTCCAGCATTATATAAAAATCATGTGGATGGGATGAGGACTCTCCACACCATAAGATCCAGTTAAAAAATCAACCGACTACTCAGAGGCATCCTGGATGAGCAGCAGCTGCCTGAATCTCAACTTGGAGAAGACAGAAGTCCTTGTCCTCAGACCCTGCACTCTGTATGGGACAACACCTGGTGACCCACGTCCTTGGCAGCCACCCCACCCCACAGACCATGAATGAAACCTTGGCATCGTACTCAACTCCCACCTCTCAATGACCCCACAGGTCAACACCGTCTCCTCCACTTGCTTTACCACCCTCTGAATCCAATGAAAGACCTTCAAATGGATCCCCCGAATCAAGGAACACCATGACTTATGCACTCATAACCAGCAGCCTGGACTACAGAAACACCCTCTACACCAGGATCAACAAATCTCTGCTCCACAAACTCCAGACGATACAGAACATCGCAGCCAGACTCGTCCTCAGCATCCCTCAAAATGAACACATCATCCAGCACTTGCCTAAACTCCACTGGCTCCCTGTCGAGAAAAGAGTAACCTTCAAGATACTCACCCACACCTACAAATGCCTCCACAACATGGACTCGATCTCTCAATGACAGAACATCAGGCAGGGAAAGGTAATCTTCTAAAATATTTATAAAGAATCTGACCTTACTATTAAATTGGATTTTTAATACCTATTAAAAGTAAGGGGCCTATTAGGATATCTGGCGGATCGCCACCGCCAAGCCGGCGGTGGCGTTCCGCCCGCAAAATATCCTTTTTTCACCCCAGGCAAATTAGTATGGCGAGGGGCACTGCGGCAGACGGAAAGACCGTCTGCCACTTTTCCGCAAGTTGCATTGCCGGCCGGGTGGAAAAGACAGGCATTATGGTGGCAGTTCCTTGCAGGCACCGCCATCCATATTAGCATGCCAGCGATGACATGCCTTTCCATGGCGGAGACTCCGCCATGGAAAGGCATTTGGAGAATGCCTTTGGGGCCCATTGTGGGCCCCCTGGGGGTGGGGGGTGGATGCTGCGATTGGGGGATACCCATGATACCCCCCTTCATTGGTGTGCACATGGTGGCAGGCACCATGTAGTGCCTGTCATGTTGTGTAAGCCAATGCACAACATGCATATTTTGCATTCCGTGAGGGTGCTGCTGACAGCACCGCCCGCCGCAATGTAAAATGTTCTGGATGCGACCGCCAGGGTGGCGGTCGCAGCCTAATTGCCATAGCGGGACGGCCACACCTCTGTCGGTCGGTCCCGTTAACAGTTACAGTCACCTGCCATCGTAATAGGCCCCTAAATGTTTAGTTCTTTTTCTAGCTGATGTCATTCCTGAGATACAGCATTAGGATTTTCAATCTGGTCTATCGTTTTCTACATAAGAACGTTAGGCCTGCCACAGTGAAAAATACCTTATGGGTTCTAGTCAATGTAATAATGTTAACATTAAATTCCTACATGTCCTACTTTTAAATACCATGCACTCTAACTTGTGGGTGACATATCAATATTTTAAAAGGAAGGTTTTGAGCTGTCAAAAGGGTTTATTTTCACAGATGGGATTGAAGTTTTTAACCTGCCAAAGGCTGGCTACCATGGTTGGCATGAACCTATATTTTACGCTATCACTACAGGCGGGGCATAATAGGTGCTGCAGTCCATTTAACATTCAGGCCCTTGAAACATTTGACACCATATACTAGGTACTTATGTGTAAGTTAAATTTACCAATTAGGAGTATGCCAATTTGTCAATGTTCAAAGTGGGTAACGCAGACACTTTTCTACTGGTTAGCAGGGGTAAAGTATACAGAGTTCTAAAACCAACACAAATTTAAGGTCCAGCAAATGGTGAAAAATACAGAGTGACCACACAGAAAAAAAGAATTGCCTATAAGGGCTACAACAAAATTCTTCAAAAGGTTTCTCTTTTAAGGTTTAAAATGCTCATTGAATGTTACTGCAATGAAACATTGTTTATAAAATTCCCTGTTATGGTATACCTTCCTTCATGTCTGTACTATTTTGGTGTTGCGATGTGTGTGAATATCCTTTCCAGGAGTACAATGTAAGCTTACCATATGCTTTGGATGAATGAGATAGAATTCAGCAGTTGGCCGTGCTTGAAGGACCTTTATCATAGACCCTGATTTAAAACTTCGGTGGCAGATTTTGCATTAGCCATTGTGGCAGACTTCCCTCATCTGCCAAGGCAGTAGAAACTTGAGAGGGAAAGCTACTCGCCTCACAGCGTTTTACACTGATGATGGAGACACAACAAGGGAGATGCCAATCGATTGACATTAAAAATGTATGCTCTTGATGAAGGGCCCATGACCCGAAATGCAGTGGGCAGGATTTGATCATGTGGATGTCAATGAAAAAAGTGTAATACTCAATGGAAACTTTGATGGTAATGACCACGAAGCAGTGATAGCTTATGAAGTGTGAATGATCACGGATATCAACGAGTAATGTTTTAATTTCAAAAGAAATTTATGAATTCATGGTGAACAAAACTTTGCACTTTTGAAGTGAAGCTAGTTTAGGAGCAGAAAGTGGGGTTCCACGTCCAGCATACAGTTCCATTATTCATACAGTGCAAGATTGGAGACATTGCACTTATTAATAACCCTGGGCGGGTAACTCCGCTTCGCCAGCGGAGTTTTCAAAGATTTACCTACTCCACACTCCGTGGCGAGCAAGGAGTAGGCAAAAAACTCCACCTCCATGGTGGAGCAGAGTTAGCTGCTCTCTTCCTCCTCCCAAAGATGTCTCACACGCGTTTCATTGTCACCATAGTGGATGACACTATGGGTGTTTCATCTCACTAGTGACATTTAGCTTATAGGCCATTGGTGCACTTTGTCCATATACTATAAACTTACAGGTGAATTTAAATATGACAATTAGGAGTATGGCCAATTCCAACATGTTTTAGAGATGAGAGCACATGCACTGGGGCCTGGCTAGTAGAGTTTCAGTGTACAGAGTCAAAAGATCAGTAGCGTCAGTCCCAGAAAAATGGGGATCATCCTGCAAAAAGAGCCATTTCCCTACTTTCAGTAAATATAACTAACATTACAGTAGTAATGTAACTAATAAAAATGGTTCCAAAGATCAGTACAATAGTATGGTTACAGCACACAAATAGCATTAAGAAAATAATGCAAGCTAAAATGAATAGACAATAATCAAAAAGCCAAATCAATAGCTTGAAAAACAGTGTCCGCCGCACAACAAGGTCAAAGTTTGCTGGTGTAAGTGTGTTGAAAGAGAGTGAGCTTCTCGTACATTTTTAGCAAGTTACCTTTTCCCTGCTTAATCCCCTACAAGCCCATTTGCATGGGTATGGGGAGCAATTCTCTTCTTGGTGGTATGACCATCTTGGCTATGCACATAAACTTAATTATCTTTAATGCTAGCTGATTGTTGGACAAGGCCTGCTTTTGTCCATTTGTACAGCTAGCTAGATGGACACCAATCCTAGTGGGAGAAGAGCGGCCTCTGAACTGATTTGCAGTGATCTAATTTCCCTGACCACACCACTGCAGAGTGCACAGGAGTTTTGCAGGGCAATAAAAGTTCTGTCATCTTGGTTTTAGGCAGAAAGGGACATTGTGAGATTGTTTGAAGTATGGCTCACTGAGATTGCTGCATAAGTGGCTATGGTTACACCTGGAAACTTTTTCCCTATTGGCTAGGGAGGGACCAGGAAGTATCCCGACCCACAGGCTAGTGCCAAGCATAAATGTGGCATCCCTGAGCACCATCTTCAGAACACTACTAGACTTGTGAAAGGTAAAAGAAGGACGTCAAATGTTTTTGAGACCTGTGAGGAGACCTGAAATGCTGGAATTGCTCCCACTTGTACCCAGGACAGAGAAGTACACTCCAAGGGTCCGTTGGCTGACCTACTTTCAAGCTACAGGGACACAACAAGCTCATGGAAGCTTTTTCCTAAAGAGCCTAGCTGACCAGTTCCAAATGGGCCGAAACATCATGGAGAGGGAATCCCACCTGTAGCTTGAAACCTGGCCTTACTAAATGATTCTGAGCTCAAAAAAAGTAACTAAGGGCCTGCTTTAGATCCATGGCGGCAGCTTCCAGTACTCCAATAGAGTTCACAGAGTCCTGCCGGCCGTATTTAAATGTATGCAGGTTCTGCTGGCTCCATCGCCATCAGGCCGGTGGTATTATGCTGAGCGGATTTAGATGTTCCCATTGTGCTGGAGCTGTCCAGGCAGCGGATTCCTGACAAAGTAAGAACATTTTTTATGTAAGAGCAATGCAAAATTACGCAAGGCTACAGCAATTGATAACACATGATTCAAAGTAAGACAATTGTAAGAATTGTTTACCTTAGATGCCGGGGACAACAGAGGTGTTTGGCGTCATGGTGGAGTCGGAGCAGCCAGGAAGGGACCTGGACAGTTGGGTTCAAGATGGAAATGGAGTGGAGAACACTTAAACAGGTACGTTCTTACCTAAACTTTTCCATTATGCCAACTCAGAGTAGGACTAATACCCCACAGTTGACTCAATGGAAAGCCACATTGTGATTAGCGTGGCAGTCATCTTCGCTGGTCTTCTGACGACAGCCACTTCTGCCTATGGCGCTATCGACGTGAGGGAGAATTCCTGGTCAAGTCAGTGGGAATCAGGCAGTCTTTCATCCATGGACCCACCAACATCTAAATTGAGCTTGCGGAGCGTCAACTAATTGGGTGGTGAATCTTTCGAAAAAGTGATGGCGGGACCATTACAGGCAAGATTCAAATCAGGCCCTAAGTCTGAATGTAGAGATTATACCGGGCGAAGGTGCTAAAAGTATCCAAGCGACCTTCCTTGGGTACAAGTTTTCAATTTCTCCCACTCTGAGCTTTCCCATCTAAAGTCAAAAGCTCCACAGGGACTTCATCTGACAGCTTTCTGGCCTTTTGGAGCCCTTTTCAGCCACAGATTAGCGCATTGCTTCCTTAAGTATTTTCGACTTCCATTTCAGAGACTAAGGGTCATATTTTCTAATCTTTCCCTCTGCTCAGGACAACTAGCAAATGGGTGCTCTACATTGCTTGAAAAGGAGAGAGCAGACATGCTCAGTAGTTACAAAGATATGGGGCATTTCTGCTTTCTCATTGCACTGACTCACTGTATGCTGCCTGCTTCACTGAATACATCCTTCTACCATAGAACTAGGGAGCCTGTGATATAGGCAGGATTGTTTTTGTTCAGGAAGGGACACCTTTGTTCATAAAATCAATCCTTAAAGGAATTGTCCTCGTTCTATGTGTTTCAGAATACAGCACATGTGGAAAGAGGAAATAACAAGGAGAAATACATATATTTTTCCTTATTACACCTCACTGGGGAAGGAGTATTACTTTGACATATTCCAAGGTTTACTCACTTTACTAAATCTGAAAATACACCAAAATCCATGGGTGGATGCAATGAAATGCCCAAGCTCCACCCATGGAACGCCTCCCAGTTTCAAATGTAATGTAACCCAGTGCAAGCAGCTACGTTGTGTTACATTTCTTCGCAAAGCCATGGAAGGCGGCACAAATCAGCTCTTGTATGTATGTATGTATGTATAGACGTTCTTATAAAGCGCTATCACTGTCACCCACCGGGCATCCTGGCGCTTAGACTATTATGACACAGAGCGAGATTTTACCATCTTCCGATCTATTTACATTGTTCTGGGGAACAGGTGGGTCTTTAACTCTTTTTTAAAAGTGGAAAAAACTTCCACGCCCCTAAGACCTAGCGGTAGAGAATTCCACAGCCGTGCTGCGGCAATCCTAAAGGATCGTCCACCCATCCGGGTCCTCCGAAACTTGGGTTCCACAACCAAGTGAGCCGAGGCTGACCGGAGTGATCTTGAGGGAATATACCATGAAATAAGATCCTGCAAAGGGGCCGGACCTTGACTGTGTAGAGCTCTAAAAACAAAACATAGAGCCTTGAAGTTCACCCGTTGAAAAATTGGGAGCCAGTGGAGGTCCCTGAGTGCCTTAGCAGAAGAGTCCGAGCGACATCGCGAAAGTGCCAGTTTGGCGGCAAAATTCTGCATCCGTTGGAGTTTTCCTAGCACAGTAGTTGGAGCCCCCAGTAGCAGTGCGTTGCAGTAGTCGAGACGACTTAAGATTGTGCTCCGCACTACTTCTGGTCTTGCCTGCGCTGGAAGCAAAGGTAGGATCTTTCTCAAGGATCCAAGTAGAGCCATACACGTAGCCACTGTTTTATTTACTGATGTATCCAGCTGTAGGTCGGAGCTGAACATGACCCCCAGATTCCGAACCGAATCCGCAGGCAGACTAGTGCCTTGGAAGTCGGGAGGCCAAAAACCCTGTGGTAGGGGTCTAAGGATCCGATCTGTGGAGCAGTGTAGTACCTCGGTTTTCAAGCTGTTAAATTGGAGGGAGTTATTCCCTAACCATTCTGCCGTGGTACCCATGCATCGATGAAAGACCTCCTGTGACACCCCGCCCTTACCTTCAAACGAGAAGATAAGTTGGGTGTCGTCGGCGTAGTTGGTAACTGTTATGCCAAATGACTTGATCAGCGTGATCAGGGGACGGAGGTACAGATTGCAGAGGATAGGGCTGATGGCAGAGCCCTGGGGGGGGTACTCCCTGTCCAACCCTCTTGATGTTCGATTGATAGGGTGGTAGTGCAACTACCTGGTGCCTTTGCTCGAGATATGACACCAGCCATTCAAGGGCTAAGCCCGACACCCCCGCCTCTGCCAATCTCCTGATCAGAGTAGCATGATTGACCGTATCAAACGCGGCCGACATGTCAAGCAGCACTAAAAAGGCTGCTTGACCCTGGTCGGCCCACGTCCGAAGGTCATCAAGAACAGTCACCAGAGCCGACTCTGTCCCATGTGCCGGTCGAAACCCAAACTGAGCCACATCGAAACAATCATTCGTCTCCAGAAAATTGGAAAGATATTTTGTGGCCAGTTTCTCTAAGATTTTGATAGGGAATGGCAAGAGGGAGATGGGCCTGAAGTTAGCTGGGCATGTGGGGTCCAGATTTTCCTTTTTGAGCAATGGAGAGACCACAGCCAATTTCCAGCAGTCTGGCACCCGTGCCGAGGTGAAAGACTGGCAACAGATGGAGAACAATGGAGGAAACAGCTCTTCACGACAGAGTTTCCAGAATCTGGGTGGTAAAGGGTCAGAGGGTGAGCCAGAGGACACCCCGTCAGCCAAAGAGCAAAAGTCCTCAAAAGATGGTAGAGGGAAGTTGCTTAGCTCACCTACTTTAATGCACTCCTTCCCATTTTCTGGCGAGATGGAATTGTATGTAGTGCTGCCAGTTGAGGGGGAGAGGTTGTTTAAGATGTTGGTGATCTTATCCTCAAAGGCTTGTGCAAACGAGTCGCAGAGAGCTTGTGAAGCCGGGATGGCGTTTTTGGTACAGGCAGGGTGGGCCAAGTCCTTTACGATCTTAAATAAGGCCTGAGATTTGTTAACGGCTGCCAGCAAAGATTCTTCTTGAAATCTGGCTTTGGCCAGCTTGATCTGGATCTTATAGGATGCCAGTGCTTGTCTAAAGAGGACTCTGTGTGATTCCAGGTACTGTTTCCTCCAGGTTCGCTCAGCCTGTTTGCATTGTAGCTTGAGCTGCCGAAGTTCTTCCGAGTACCATGGCATGGCACGATTAGTCCTATCTTTGATTTTCCGCACCGTGGCCAAGGAATCCAGAGAAGTAGAGATTTGCTAACAGAGAGTCTCATAGCTCTCATCCACATTCACTCCCAATACAAAGCCATCCGGTAACAAAGAAGGCAGAGTGGCTTGTCTGAGGAGTCTGGACCATTGTCTCCCCGTTCTAGTGCCAGCCGCACTCCTTTTCTTCAAGATGGTGCTAGTTCCCGAGAGGGAGAACTGGACAAGGGCATGGTCCGTCCAACACTGTGGCAGGACGTCAAGTATTGAAGTACGACCAGCATCAGCAAAGAGTAGATCAAGAATATGGCCCTTTGAGTGGGTTTTGGAGAGTACTAGTTGTTCTAGCTCAATGTTAAGACACGCTTGTACCAGTTCTTCATAGGCCGTCTTGGTCGATCCTTCTGAGCACAGATTGAAGTCCCCCAACACCATCATCTTTGTGTGGGAGTGGGAGAGATCATATACCAAATCAATGAGCTCAGGAACGGCCGATAGCGGGCAAGCCGGGGGTCTATAACATAGTAGACCCGTAAGTAGCACACCTCCCAGATCCCTGATGGAAAAACCCAGTGTTTCGCACCCAGCAATAGCCTTAACGTTAAGCTGAGTGAGGTGTAGAGTCTGTCTGAAGATTATACCAATTCCACCTCCTCTGCCTCCCACCCTACGATTATGCATTATTTTGAAGCCCGGGGGACAGGCTGACCCCAGTTCCACCGAACTAGTCGGTGTTGTCCACGTCTCTGTCATAAAGAGTACGTCAAGATGATGAGACTCGATAAGTAACGCGATCTCATCACAGTGTTTGATGAGTGAGCGCACATTCAGCAGCCCACAAGACATGGTAGCTGGGTGCTTACTAGAGGAGTTGTACTTTTGATTGCTAACAGAACCAGGGTTAAGGCGTAAAAGTTCATCGCGGGAGTACGAATGGAGGGGAGCATCTAAGTTCCCAGAGGTAGTATGTTCGGCAGCCGGCGCGTCCCGTGCGCGAACGGGCGCAAACGGGCTAACCTATGGCGCACCTCCGGCGCTCCGCCGGCGCTCCCGCTGCGCGCCTACGCTGCGCGCTTTTGAGACGGCCATCATTTATAGCCGTAGACACTAAAGTCCTGTAGTGCGATCACTAGACCCCCCAACCAAGATGGCGCTAGCAATTCGGCACTCCCTGGATTCCCTCACTCACCCAAGATGGTGGCTACCAACACCGCAGCACGATGTCTCCGGGAGCCCTGAGTTCCCTGAGTTCCCTGAGGTGGTCGATTTCCCGCTAAGTGCGGAATGGGGACACAGTTTATGGTGCAGGTAAGAGGGGAGGATTGCAATGAAATGCCCAAGCTCCACCCATGGAACGCCTCCCAGTTTCAAATGCAATGTAACCCAGTGCAAGCAGCTACGTTGTGTTACATTTCTTCGCAAAGCCATGGAAGGCGGCACAAATCAGCTCTTGTGTGGCTTTGTAAATATTACTGAAGCCTTTGGGTTGTCCTTCCATCAACTTGCATGACACAAGGAAAACTCTAAGGCTTGATAAATCTGTGCATATGTCATGAGTTAAAACCCCTGACCGGTATGAACCTGGTCACTGTATCCTGCACTGCTCCATCATGGTCAGCCTTTAAAGTGTGCCTAGGTTCCGATCAAGCACAACCAGATCACTGTGGTTGACACTTATGCTTTTTGGAGCTTTTTTTATTTAAAATCTTTACAAATTGTATCTCTAGATCCCCTTATTGAATTTTGGTAGGTTTAGTATAATTTTGTTCATTAAATGATTCTCCATTTTGATAAATTAGAGTGGGATTTTTATTATAGTTTGTTATAACATTTTATTTGTTTTGGAACTTCTAAATGCTTTACACATTGTCGGAAGTTACTCCTGTCTGCTTTGTGCCATAGAAACCAGGTTTTGGGCTTAGGTCTAAATTACTGAAACTTTTACTGGACCTAACAAGAATAGCAACATTATTACTTGTGGTGGACTACCAGCCACCTCAACTAGTAATCTGATTTCCCTCACTGAATAAATCTAATACACTGAAAGGACCAAATGACTGTCTTTGGGTGCATTCTTTGTAACAGAGTTTCTGAGTATACTTTACATCCCACTTACCCTGCATATAGACCCATGGCGGTACAACAGAAGCGTTGGCACAATATCCTTTAAGAGGGAGTTGGACAACATGCCTGCCATCAAGTTTTCTATAAAACAATGTATGTAGTGCTGGAAGTGGTCAAGTAATGATTTGATGATCGTTAAAATAGGCTTGAGGGCAGGAGGCTTTAATGGCTTATTGGATTCTTGAAAGGAAATGGTGCCATACCATTGAAGGGGAATGTTTAGACAGAGATAGGATAGCGGCTGGAAGCATTATTTTTAAATTGCATGTGTGCTGTGGTAGCTCAGAATGCAAGATGGCAGCGCAAGCTAAATCACTTAGAACCAGGAGGAATGGTTTTCTATTGCCCCTGAAAGGCTGGTGAAGGTTACAAAATTGCATGTTTTGCATTATGCAAAGCTTGATAGATTTTTCTTAGAAAATTGCAATGCTGTGAGTCTTGGCACACGTCTTATTGGGATTTGGAAAAAAAAGCCCTGCGGGTCACATGCAATCCTTTTCAGAAGGCACTTATCAACTAAGACAGCAAGACTCCAGTAAGATTTTACATGTACAAAAATTTCACAGGTGTGCCTGTGTGTTTGTACTAATGTGTTGTTAGAACAGAATTATATTTGCATTGTGCATGAAAAAGGTTGCTGAACATGGGCCTATCACTTTCCTGTGGGCAGGGATTAAATCTGGATATTTCTTGATTCTTGATTCAACGGTGTTGCTGATTCGCAAAGTGCTTGATTGTATTGTACTTGTGTGTGATCAGAGATTAAATGGAATGAGGAAAATGCTTTAGTGGAAGTCGGTATCTGGCATCTGGGAGCAAATGCAGGTGTCTAAATAGCTCTTAGGGACAAATAAAAGGGACAAAATGTGAAACATGGCTTCAAATTAGGGTCTTAGGACTCAGAGGGTTCATTTGAGGATATCTGAGGATCATCAGAGAGGGACTGGGAGCTGAGGTAACTTTCAGGATTAGGTGATAAGGTTGTACTTGCCATTAGGGTATTCACCGGTATTCTTCAGCCTTACAGGGTGAAGTACTGGTTCAGTAAGGGATTCTTAGCATCTTTGAAAATCAGATGCGTTTCTGAGAGAGCTGTGTGAAGGAATGGGATTGAAAGCTAAGTCCTTTCTTGTGTTATGCATGAGTCTCTTTAGACCTGTGCAAAGGTTATGGTCCTGGGGATAGTGTTTGAGAGATTCTGAACCCAGGTAGTGTAGATCTGAACACCAGGTCTGAAAGTCAATTAAAAATGACAAATGCCTAATCATGAATCTGAGTACCAGCTAGGTGTTTCTGATCATTTATTGTTGGCTCCTGATGACTGTCTGAAGGCCAACTGATTATTTCTCAGGGTCTCTAAAAGTAAATAAGGACTCATTTATCATGGACTTAGGTCTAGCTTGGGGTCTTTAGGGACTTCTTGAGTTTATCCCAGGGCCAGGTTGTGGTCTATGAGGAGTGGCTAAGGTAACATGAGAAGGAGACTAGGGCTTATAAGAGTAAGCAGACAATGTTTAATGGCAGGCTGTGGTCCCTCACAATTGTTGATTGAGTGTGAATAGGTGTAGGCTTACAATCTCTGATGGACCAGCACAAATTTTGTAAAGTTCTGATGAATGACAGAGGCATTCACCGGTACAATTGAGGCCCCTGCAGAATTCCCCTGGTCTAACAGCCTTGTTGAAAATTGACTTTTTTGACAGGGTTACCCCCAACCATTTGCATTCCTCCTCCTCTTTTTCTGTCCTTGTTTTTGTTGGCTTTAGAACTGCCTTTACTTTTTCACTCTTAACCAGGGCTAAAGTTCATATGCTCTATATTCTATTCATTGTACCATTGTCTTATCTACAACTGGCACATTTGATTTGCTAAGAAGTCACTAGGAAAGTGTGCTATATGTGCTCAGGGCCTGTAAATTAAATGATACTAGTGGGACTGCAGCTCTGACTGTGCCACCCATTCAGAAGCCCTTTAAACATGGTTCATGCCTGCCATTGCAGAGCTTATGTTTGCAGTTTTAAACAGATATTTTGACCTGGCATTTTAAACTACTTGATAGGCCCAACACTTCCTTTTTATTGCATATAAGTCACCCATAAAGTAGGTCATAGTCAGCCTAAGGGCAGGGTGTTGTGTATTAAAAAAGTAGGAGATGTACTTTTCAATTTTACATGTCCTGGTAGTGAAATACTCTTCAATTCGATTTTCACAACTGCAAGCATATCTCTCCCATAGGTTAAATATGTGATTGCCTTAAAAATCTTTTAAGTATAATTTCCAATTGGGAGCAAATAGAAATTTAGAGTCTGGTGTCTCTGGACTCGCCATTTAAAATTACAACTCATGGTGAAGTTGGACTTTAAATTGTAAGTCTGAAAATGCCACTTTTTTGTAAGTTGGCATTTTCTTACCTTAACCATTCTATGCTTCTGCCGTCTCTGAATGCACATCTGGGTTTGGTGACAGCTGGGCTTTGTGCATTTCCTCTTGATAGCCACACACAAAAGTAGCTGAGATGTGTCACGCATATCCTGATGGTCCATCACCAAGCTAATTGGTCCCCCTGAGCTAGAGTTAGGGGGAGGAGATGACACTTGCATCTGAATAGGACTGAGCCTGTCACCACACATAGAGCTGCATACTCCCCTGTTGTGTGTCAGGAGCCAGAGACGGAAGGGCAGGTACCTTGTGAGGTTCAAAGTCCACTTTAAAGTGTGTCTTCAAAGCCTAAAATGGGGATAAGTACTGGGCCTCTGACATCATGTACTCATTTCACTTTGGGGTCTTAAGGAGACTGCCAAGAAGAGGAGATATGCTTCAGGAGGGACTACCACTACGCAAACCTGTTTGCTGTGTTGGCCTGCTGCCTGCTAATTGCAGGGCTACAGAAGGGATTGCCACCTTGCTACCTGCTCTGCTCTGTGGGCCTGCTGCCTCTGATTTGACCTGCTGCCTCTAATCTCTACAACCTTTTGCAACCTAAGTAATTCCTGGAATTCAGGAAATCTCACGGCCATCAAAGCTTTCACTAGCACAAACAACCACTATTAGGCTCTGTTAATCTAGGGTCTGGCTCTGCCTGATGAGCCATAAACCAGTCTTGGGTCTTCGCAGGTCTCAGCAGCCACTTTTGGGCAATCACACACATTAGCACGGTGTGCCGATTGAGAAAAGCCATGCCTGCCTGCTCGAGCACAGACCATTGTGTTTGTCAACTAAACTGCAGTGCCCAAAGGAAGTCCAGTGTGAGTCAAGGCACTATGCATACATGAAGGAATGATGGGTGTCTGCCTTCTGTGGTTCCAATCCCCACATTGTGTCAATCAATGGGAGACTCCAGTCATTCAGATCTCGATCCTGAGGCTGATGGTACTGCTGCAATCCTCCTAGAAAGGTACTGTACACTCCAAGATTGGCTGGAGATGGAGTGAGTCTCCCACAAACTTGACATTGGATTTTAAATATAAATGCTTTGGAAGCATTGCTTCGCTCTGACCTGGGGAAAAAGTCTGTTTCTGATCCATGGAGTAGACTGCTGTCATTTCCACAGGGTAACCATAAAGAACCTAATGAAAGTATTCATATCTCAAGATGAAGAGTTGAAGAGTAAAGGAGATACTGTTTTCATACCACATTGCAGAGTCTTTCTTGTGGCGTTTTCACTGTGTTACTGTATCCAAGTATGCACTACCGCTTTACACATTGCCTCTTATGTTAAGCCTGACTGCTCTGTGCCAAGCTACCAGAAGGTGAGCATGGGCTGATTAAGTGTGCGACTGACTTACCCTGACTAGATTGCGGTCCCTACTTGCATACCTCTTCCAACTAGAGACCCAATTTCTAACAAGCCTGAATATACCTCCGTCTCACCCACTTCTCTGGAAGGCACTGTTGGTTGTCCTTGGACAGCTCCGTGCTTTTACTTTAGCTCCAGGGTATGCTTTCATAACATAAAAGGGCCTAGTAGCAAACCCCCCACTCCCTTACACCTGCTTGCATTTACTGTTATCTCAGAAAGCTTTTTCCACAGTAGGCTCCTGCCTCAGGCTTGGCTTTATGCTGCCTGTTTTTTACCTATTTTATGTGTGAAGTCCACAGTGGTGCTACCTATGCTGTACCTTTTTGGAGTTTGGAAGACACATTGAACAACTTCTGTCTGTCCTTTATTTGGTTTTCTTGCCCTGCTCCACACTGTGCAACTAAGTTTGTGTGTGAACACCTTGAACCAGTGGAGAAGTGTGGCTTAATGGTTAGAGCGGCAGACCCTGATGCAGAGATCTAGCCCGGGACCAGGGTTCAATTCCCCGCCTCGGCGGGTCTTGGGCTCAAAAATTCCACGGACCAGATAATTCTCATCTTGGGGCCTATTCCAATCATGGAGTCCCACTCTGCAACTCTGGGCAATAGCTTGCTTAATCTCCACAACGGGCCCCCACAACGCTAAGGATGCCTGGCCTCCACCTTGGGGGTGCCCAGGAGTGGGCACCTCACAGGGAAAGCCAGGATGGGTTCCACAGCGGTATTCGTACAAGCGCCTTGAGACCCTTGCGGGTGAGTAGTGCGTTATACAAGTATCAATTTACTACTGTTATCAATACAGTGTGCAAACATGAGTGGATGGGATACTTGTCACTTTTTGGTGGATGTTTAGCATACGCCAAACTCTAAATAAGGCCCTTAGTAAGATCAGTGGCTCTGGATCTCTAGTGTTGTTTTGTCATCAGTGATGCAGTACCATTAGTAGCTCAGTATTATCAATAGTTTTGTAATCTGAGTAGCACAGTGTTACCAGTCTCTGAGTCAAAATCATAAGTTGCTCAATATAATTATAACAATGCAAGAACCCTTCCCATGCAATGTGGTTAAACTCAAAAAGGAACAGTTTCCTAATCATCGTTTAAACTGTACCTATGAACACCCAGCATTTGCCTTGCAGAATCCAGAATTACCATCCATCAAATGTGGACAACATACAATTATATCTAAAGATGCATTCAATTCATGACCTTCTCACTTAGGCTTTCTTCTTGCGGAATCAGTCAATGGATGTCTGAAAAATTGAAAATTGAAGGTTTCTCACCAGTACTGTGCCCGGAGGCAAAATCCATGGCCTTCACTCTTGTTAATATTCTATCACTATGTTTGCATATAAATAAGCATAAGCTAGTTAATTACAAGACGTCCCAGACAAGAGACGTCACCCAGGCAGCCCCCATAACAGATCTAACTTACGTTGAACTTAAACAAACTTTAGGCTGTGCACTAAACATCGTTCAGTTTTTCTAATATTTACTGCATTCTTGTCATTGAAGAACAGTAGCACGCCAACAAGATCATCACTACTGATTGACATCCAATAATACCTGTTTACAACTTACAATTTGCAACATGCAATTTGAAGACATCACGAAAAGCACTGAAGCTAGAACAGACACTTTTGCAATTGGAGAAGATGAAGCATCAAGAATATATTTGCTTATACATGAAGAGATTGACAAAGCATCATCTAACAGGACCAAAGAACAAATTCTAATACAACTATTATACTTATCAAAAAGACATGTAAACCAAAAGTTACATGCGAGCACGTTGATCAAATATCACACAGTGCAGCGCATCCCAAGGGAAGTACGGATTGCTCTTAAACCGTCCTTGTGCAAAAATTCAAAAAAATTCCAAGATCGGTGGTATGCCATTTTAAATAAATGTTCGTTGGACCTAATTCTACTGGTTATTGAGGAACTTTCTGACATTTTAAGTGACCTGATAAAGGAAATGAATGAGATTACGGAGGAATTATCAGGAATGATGTCCTCAGAAGAATTATTTACAACAAGGGGTGGTGAGGGACAGAGTCTCTGAATTAAGCAGAATACTCTCACCCAGTCAAGAGATCAGGGCTAGATCCAACACCGTTTTTTAGCTCAATGCACCATCCCAGTTTCAGAACCCGGCTGTATGCAAATTAGTCTGTTCCTGTCCCAGTGCATGATGGGAACAGGGCAAACCAAAGTACAAAAGCCAATTCTTACACTGGGAAGGAAACAAGCTTCCGGGGACCGGTTTCTGGCATTACAGCCGTCTTCGGCCCGGCTTGCTTGAATCCTGATGGTGCAATGAGCAAGGGACTCATGTCTGAGTATACCCTTCCACGCTTAGGGTGGACAAAAATATTTACAACAAGGGGTGGTGAGGGACAGAGTCTCTGAATTAAGCAGAATACTCTCACCCAGTCAAGAGATCAGGGCTAGATCCAACACCGTTTTTTAGCTCAATGCACCATCCCAGTTTCAGAACCCGGCTGTATGCAAATTAGTCTGTTCCTGTCCCAGTGCATGATGGGAACAGGGCAAACCAAAGTACAAAAGCCAATTCTTACACTGGGAAGGAAACAAGCTTCCGCGGACCGGTTTCTGGCATTACAGCCGTCTTCGGCCCGGCTTGCTTGAATCCTGATGGTGCAATGAGCAAGGGACTCATGTCTGAGTATACCCTTCCACGCTTAGGGTGGACAGAAGAATTAGCCACGACATTGAAGGACATTAATGACCACATCATCAGACACACACAAGAGATTAATGAAAGAAAAATGAGAAATTTTAGACGAGATACCCTCGGCTACAAACTAGGAGAGGTTTACACCTGGGCGGATGTGTACGCCCAAAGAAGAATAAATTGTCCTTATTCACAATATACCAACACCTCCTCATCAGGAAGTGATATCTCGAACAAACCACCTATGTCAAAACAACAACCTCAAAGAAAACAAACAGTAACCACCATTGAGGGAGCACCAACGACATCTGCAACAACCACTGCAACAACTAGCACTCCTGAGCAGCCTTTTTTATAACAAGGTCTCGACCAAACAGACGACCCAGGAGCGGACAAAGAGCAACCAAACACAAGAAGTGTAACATCCAAACAGAAAGTCAAGAAGAAGACCACAATTAAGACCAACTAGTGATAAACATCTCAGACTACACATTATCTGACCAGGAACTCATATTGTTACAAAAAGGGACATCTTTAGTCCCTACCACACAGACCAGTAATTTAGAGTTAGAAATTAGTCTATACAAACTGATGCGGAAATTGAGACTACGTCACTTTTTCGATAATGTCACTCCCAAACCAACTACACAGGAACCGGATCAATTAAAGTGCTTGAGACCAAAAAGTTCTTTTTTGGCTCCTATGAGCCATACAACTCTAGATCTGTTTGAGATTCTTGTAAAAGAAGATCTGACAAAATTGAAATGTCAACAAGCCATAAAAAAAAAACATCACCAATAAAGATTTTGGCACATTGAAAAAGTTGGCCAACAACAAATCGATAACTTGTGTCAAAGCAGACAAAGGAGGTGGCTTGGTAATCATGAACTCTACCATGTATGAAACGAAGGTCAGAGACCATATATCTGGCTTAACAACATATGCTGTATTGTATCAGAACCCCACCAACAAATACATGAAAACATTAACAGAAATTATGCAAAGGGCCAAGGACAATGGTGTCATCAACGAAAGAACAAAAACGTTCTTGATAAAAAAGCATCCCAGAAGTTCAACCTTCTACATGATGCCGAAAATCCACAAGAATCTGCAGGACCCTCCCCTAAGACCAATTGTGTCCACCAGAGGGAGTTTACACGAACCTATTGGTCGTTTCCTAGAAAAATATCTTCAACCTTCGGTCCAAAAGATTTCCACCTACATCAGAGACACGACAGACTTTTTACTGAAACTCAATTCAGTATTTATCAAACAAGACGAACAGCTCATTCTCTGCACAGCAGATGTTAAATCACTTTATACCTCAATTCCACATGACTCTGGACTAGAAGCCATGGAACAGGTAATATTAACAACTGAGTATGATTTACCCATGCAAACTTTCCTTATAGAACTAATGGTCTTTACCTTATGTCAGAGTTACTTCAAGCATGACAACAAATGGTACCAACAACTGGTAGGTACCTCAATGGGTAATTGCGCAGCGCCTGTATATGCGAACATTTACATGAAAATGTATGAAGAGAACCACATTTTAAACAATGACAACTGGACTTCCAACCTCAAAATGTTTGTGAGATACATCGACGATATCTTCATTATATGGATCAACACCAAAGAAAAACTGGAACAAGCATTGACTCAGTTGAACTCAGTGTATGAAAGAATTCAGATCACATGGGAGATTTCTGAACAAACTATAACTTTCATAGATGTTCAAGTTACATTAACACCCGAAGGGATTGAAACTGACATATACCGGAAAGTAACTGACAGAAACAATACTTTACATTTCAACAGTTTTCACCAAATGGCCCTTAAACGTCATTTACCCTTATCGCAAATGATGAGAGTGAGAAGAATCACATCAGATCCAAATAAAGCCTCTTTAAGAATTTAGGAGATGGGTGAGAGATTTGAGAAAAGAGGTTACCCTAAAGAAATCATCACAACAGCCAAACAAAGGATAAAAAGCATGCAAAGAAGTGATTTACTAAAGGCGCGACCTAAAATAAAAGAGACAAGAACAACCATGGTTTCTAAATTCTCAACAGCCAGCATTAAGTTCAAGAGAATCATTAAAAGCCATTAGGGAGTTTTAAAAGCAGAACCAGATTTCAAATCCATTTTTGAGAAACCCCCAATTTTTGCATTTACCAGAGGCAAGAACCTGGGTGAATTACTTAAAACACACACTGAGTCGCCCGCCGTATATCGAGGAACAAAACCTTGTTTACATTGTGGCAATTGTAATAACATAATTAAAGGGAATACCATCACGCATCCCATGAGGGGACACAAAATAAAACTTCACGTGAATGCCACCTGCGACACATCAAATGTTATCTACATACTGAAATGCCCATGTGGCAAAGTGTACATTGGGAAGACTGAGAGAAAGGTGAAGATAAGGATCAATGAACATAAATCCAATATAAGAACTCTTAACCAGAAATCTTCTGTAGCACTTCATTTTTCTGAGGAACACCATAATGTGTCTAAATTACAATTTCTTATTTTGGAAACAATATCTAGAAGAGAAGGTGTGGATAACAATCAACAGTTACTCCAGAGGGAGAACCATTGGATGTATTTGATGAACTCTAGCAAACCGTTTGGTCTTAATGATCGCATTGAATTTGCTTACTATCTTTAATAATGTATAATAATGTGAAATAACCCACATAGGGATTTCCTACATTTTCTCTGTTTCTTTGTACCTGTTACTCCTGATGTTCTTGGTACATCCCACTGCACAACATAAGATTACATTTCCATGTTTGCTTTATCAGTGTAGGTCATTTTGCCTCACGTATTATTACAGTTAATACTGTCAGATTTGCTTTTTATTCCACACTTTTTGTTTTCGTTTTGGCACCTACGCCATTGGTACACTTTCGGACTAGTCTTTTTTCCATTTCCATGAGCACGTGATCGGGACCCAATGCCCAATGAGAATGCGTCCGCTACGCTTTGCGGAAGCGGCTATCTAATACAACCATCCGGCACGCCGGAGATCCAGAAACCATGCAAACCGGCAGATATGAGAAGAGTCGCAACGCGCCTCATAAGTAAGTTTTCGGAATAGACATGCGAGATATTTACAGAGCCCTGTGCTCCTCTGGCTACATGTTAACCACCACGCTTTTTTACGTTTTAGCTTTACCGATCACTGTGAACCACAGCGTTTGAACGGTAGACAGCATTCTACCACTGACATGTGAGTACACGTCCATAGCATGTGCGCCACTTTCATTTATTGCACTGTCTTCACGCCACTTGTTACCGTTAATTCCGCACACCGTCACCACGGGGCACACACGAGCATGTTTTGTGACATTTGACCGCACTTTTTGACAGAATTAAACACATTTTTTATAGAATTGAGCATATTTGGCATTATGTGAGATATGTTGGTGGGTTTGAAAGGTATAGGAAGTGAGTGCTATATGTGATATGTTTTCTTACGATTCATCTTTTCTAGTAAATGCTCCCTGATGAAGGGCTATGTAAAGCCCAAAATGCATTGGATACAATAAGAGGCATTGATGTCAAATAAACACAGTGAATGAAATGAAAAAGAATTTAATCAAAAGAACAAAGTTAAAGAACTAATTTGTGAATAAAGAATTCTCCAAAAGAAAGTTTTCAAGCTCTATGATTTAACTTATTGAAGGAATCCCTAACTTGTCATCAAGGAGAGAAGGTGTGCACCAGGGTATGTGACTGATTCTTAATTGGAAGCACTGTTGGCCTAGTTAATTACAAGACGTCCCAGACAAGAGACGTCACCCAGGCAGCACCCATAACAGATCTAACTTACGTTGAACTTAAACAAACTTTAGGCTGTGCACTAAACTTCGTTCATTTTTCTAATATTCAGTCCAATATGTAACAGACATTGCTACCAGTGGGGCCCGCCCGGAGCACGCATCATCGCAGGCTGGGCACACACTGAATGCATCTGGTGCCACTAACTCTGTGCAGCTCAAGTCAACGCCACATGGCTGTGGACCCTTGCTGACTGCTGCCTCCTTCCTACACTGCGGACAGCAGGGCTCACAATTCAGATCAAATTGCGATTGCAGATGACGCAGTCCAGTAGGCAAAAGACATTGCTCCCAGTGCGGCTAACCGGACCACTCATCATCGCTGGCTGCGCACACGCTGAGTGCTTCAGGTGCGAATCACCATTGACTTTCTATGGAGAACGAACAAGTTACAATTTGAAAGATTAAGGGCACTTAGAGGTGAACTACGATGGAACCCTTTTAGACTAGGACTCTTCGAGTGTCAAGACCCACAGGAGCACCAAAGTACTCGTGTTACCTCACCCAGGGAAGCCGGGTGCATAGGTGTCTTTTGGTGTCGGGTTTCGTTGTTGATTCCAATGGAGAGCTGCGAAGAAATGCAGCAGGCTACCAGAGGAAAAGTGTCTGGGTGGATCCAAGGTGGATCGGAGATGTGAAGAACCTGAAAGCAGAGGGTACAGAGTCTGGGTCACTAGCCAGTGACCAGGATGGCGATAGGAAGATGCTAACCAATGGTGGGTGTTTTCAGGTGAAAGAGGTGAAGCTTGACTCTTCAGCCACAAGGACCAGGAGACGACAACCAGGAGCTGGATTCGAGCTGTCCCACAAAGGATGTTGAGTGCTGCAGCATCAGAATCTGGATTTGACCCAACAAGCCTTGGCAACATCAACCTACGCAAGAAACCAAGATTGGCTTTGGTTGAGACCAGCAAGCTCTGATGGACTCCTCCTTTGGAGGGGAGTCAGAGCACATATGGAGCAACCAGGAAAGCTCAAGAAACAACAGATTGGCCTTTGTGGGGGCTCACTAGCCAATGGACTAGGAACCCCAAAGGAGCCTCAAGCTGTGGCCTCTGTACTTCGGTGCAAAAGGTGCTCGGGCAGGGGCTTCAAATACCCCAATGCACAACTTCAGGATACTTCGGGAAGTAGGTGCAGCTGCAAAAATGCAGGATGTCCAGGAGTTCCTGTCCCATGTCTCTCGTGTCAGCTACAGGTCTTAGCTTTGCTGGGAGCTCATGTCATCTTCAGAGATGTCAGGAAGTCCATGTCCAGTGTCGCGGATTCTTCGGGATCCGGTGGAAGCCTCGAAAATGCAGACCGGCATAGATGCTTTGGGTGCCTGTTTGTACAGGATGGTCACTCCTTGACCACAAGGGAGATTTCTTCCATCTTCCAGTTGATATGGAATGTCGAAGGTCCAAGATATATGTTGCAGAGTTTCGTCCAGGGTAATCTAAAGTCCTAGGGACTGGGTTCCTATACTTATGCTAAGTTTAGGGGTTGGGCTAACTCTAAGGTCCCACCTATGGGTGGACCTGGGGAGGGGGTGGTTACACACCTTCCCCTTTGTCCAGTTTCGTGCCAGAGCTGGGGCTAAGTGCCCCAGCAACCGTTTTGGACTGGGAAATGCATGGAGCACCTTGTGTGCCCCAGGCAGTGTCTGGAAAGCATTTACTGAATGCAACACACCCTGTCCCAATACACTAAAGCCTGTCTGGGGAGGTGCCAGCACCACCCTGGAAAGGAAGCCTATTGTCCAGGCCTCCCCTGGCAGAGTTTCATCCAGCAGCAGGGGGCAGACTTTGTGTCTGTTGTTAAAACAGCATCCATTTTGTGATGCTGGGGCTCTGTTTAACTTTAAGTTGCTTTACCAGTTTGTACATGTCTTCTCCCTCTAGAAGGGTGGAATGCTACCCCCGCTGCCAGAACTGGCGGGTGGGTAGTATTCCAAAGTGTTTGACAACTTACATGACATGTTTTGATAAAGCCAAACCAAAGTTAGCATTAACCGCGAGGATTATAATGCACTTAAGAGTATATGGTATGGCTATATCATAGAACAGCTATAAGGAGATATTTCCAAAAGCTGCAGAGGGACTCAGCTCATGCTAGGGCGCCCTCTCACACAAAACCAAGCACTCTGCCTTCAGGATTGTCATGGCCTGCCATAGGAGTGACTTATAGGTTACTATGTGTCTATATGTAAAGGTAGATATAGGTATACTATATCTAAGTAAGGGGTGCTTACACCACCTTACCCAAGCTGCAAGTGCAGACCTGTGGTGTCAGTTTGGAAGGCTAACCAGAGGTCGCACAATACATGCTTCAGCCCCTGGTAGGCCTCTGGGGTACCTATGCCCTGGGTACCTAAGGTACCATACACAGGGACTCATAAGGGTGACCTATTAACCAATCTGGTATGCTCCTACAGTACATGGTATCAATTTAGAGAGAGAACAGCTAGGCTGTGTCCTGATTAGCAGGGCCACAGCCATACTAAAGTCGAAAAACCAGTGAAACACAGCAAAAAGTGGGGGGAACCATAGAAGGCAGACCCTACTCTCCTACAGTACCACTGCAGATTGTGTAAGAGACTATAATCGGTTAAGAAGACCAAATGCTCCCAATCTGTGCAGCTCAAGTCAACGCCACTTGTCTGTGGGACCTTGCTGACCACTGCCTCCAGCCTACACTGCGGTCAGCAGGGCTCACAATTCACTTTCAGTCTTGATTTATTAATTGCACAATCCAGTAGGCAACAGACATTGGATACAGTGCAGCCCGCCCGGACGACACATCATCGCTGGTTGCGCACACGCTGAGTGCTTCAGGTGCCACTAACTCTGTGGAGCTCAAGTCAACATCAGGTGGCTGTGCGCCCTTGCTGACTGCTGCCTCCGGCTTACACTGCGGTCATCAGGGCTCACAATTAAAATTGAGTCTTGATTCATTAATTGCAGAGTCCAGTAGGCAACAGACATTGCTCCCAGTCGGGCCCGCCCGGACAACGCATCATCGCTGGCTGTGCACACGATGAGTGCTTGAGGTGCCACTAACTGTGCAGCTCAACTCAATGCCACGTGCCTGTGGGCCCTTGCTCACCGCTGCCTCCGGCCTACACTGCGGTCAGCAGGGCTCACAATTCAAATTCAGTCTTGTTTTATTAATTGCAGAGTGGGAAATACGCTGAATAGCATGATTTTTCATTTTAATTTGTCTTATATCAATGAGCTTTGCTCTCCTCCTATTCAGTTTCAGCCAACTTTCCACGGGAGGGGGTGCAACTCAACGATAGACTTCACTTTTTTAACTACAACTTACTCTCAATTAGTCATGACATGGGAAATACTTGATGTTATTTTCAGTGATCACTATCCGATTTCTTTTGAAATAATAATTGATGGTTCCCAACAGACCTTAAGGGATAGAGTCTTATACCAGCCAGCGATTAACCTGGCTACTAGAAATGGTTATTCCCTTAAATGGGACAAAGTGGAACCGGAGGGCCTTCTAAAAAAGTTACTAACATCAACCGGTGAAGATATCTATATCTGTTTGTCACAAGTAGAGGGGCCATCGAAAATCTTGGGTTCCTTTCTAAGAATTCAAGCGGAATTAAAAAGGCTACTGACCAGAGAATACCGACCGGATGCAAACCGATCTACAGGCTGGTTTGATAAAAATTGTAACAAAGCTCTTAAAGCTTTAAAAAAGGCCCTGCATGAAACACCAAGATCACCAACGGTGATCAAAAAGGCCAGAATGCTGTATTATTCAGCAATTAAAACTAGGAAAAAATTATTAAAGCAAGAAGCATGGTCGGCTCTGATTGCGTCCTCAAAGAGTAGGGACAGCAGTGCTTTCTGGAAAGCGGTTCCTGCCTCTTACTCACAGAAAAATTACACAGATGTGATAGATATGGCCATTAATGGGGAAACCATGGCTAATTATTTCAAACAGCTTTATGACGCAGCAAATCCTGTGGACGCAGAAAGCCCCAAAAACGAAAAAGCGACACCAGAACACAGAAATAATCCCTCTGGGGTTTTCCCGATAGGCATCATTTTTACTTACGAGGAGGTGCTCAAAGCAATTAAAGAAAGCTCTTTGGGCAAAGCCCCTGGACCCGACGGAGTCCCCATTGACGTTTATAAAACAGAGATCAACTTGTGGGCTCCCTTGCTAACTAATGTTTTGTATAATACTATTGACCATGGGTTCATACCAAACTGGACAGAAGCCATCGTTGTTCCTATCTTCAAAAAAGTATACTCAGGCCAAAAGGGGCCCTCTATATGTTACCTTTGTGGACTTGAGTTCGGCTTTCCACTGTGTGGACCATAACAAATTGTGGTCCACACTTTCGGAAATGGGGATAGATGACCACATTTTAATATTTATCAAGGAGTTATATAGAGGTGCTGGTGCCAGAGTTCGCTATGGCAGGATGGGAGAGTGTTCAGGGAGATTACCCACCAGGAGGGGCGTGAGACAGGGGTGCATATTAGCACCCCTTCTCTTCACCCTCTATATAAATTCTATTGGCAAGCATCTTGGGGAGTCACAGTTTGATTACCCGACCATATTGGGATCACCGGCGCCAATACATTTATACGCCAACGATGCCGCTATTATGTCCCAAACAAGGATCGGCCTGCAGAGGGCGGTCCTGAAATTTACCAATTTTATGAATAATAGGGGCCTAAAGGTCAACATCACAAAACCGTACACGATGGCCTGTGGATCCGGGATGAAGAGGGTACCCTGCCCAATTTTTCTTGAAGGGAGGAGGATTGCGACCACCGATCAGTTCTCCTACCTTGGAATAAACTTCAACAGGAGAGGTTCCTGGCACACAGCAGTGAGGGCCAGAAACCTAGCCTTCTCCCGGGCTATAGGCGCCCTTAATAATTTTGCAGCTAATTTGGGGGGCAGACCGGTGAAAAAACTGACTTTTATTTATACGGCCAAATGTATTTCAACAGCTACATACGGATCCGGACTTTGGGGAACTGAAAATGCTCAACCGATCCAACAGACTGAGAATCAGTACCTCCGATATTTGCTGGGTGCCCCTAAATCTACCGCTACATTCATTTCACATATTGAATTAGGTTTACCACATATCGTGGATACGATAAAAACTGCGCCCTTATTGTTATGGCACAAGGTGTGGGTTACCCCGGAGACATCGCTTAACAGAGATTTAATCTCTGACTGTTTCACTCTTGATGGTCTCAGTAACATCAAATGGCTAGCCTATTTAAAAAAAAAGTTGACCGAGTTGGGCCACCCCGAGCTTTTCACAAAGCCAGCCAGCATGGAAGTGGTTCCCAGAAAGATGCTGAAAAAAATGGCCTTAGACCACCTGGCCAATAAGAGATGGAAACTGGAAAAAATTAGACCCTCAGCCGTGGCCTACCAGCAAATTACCACCAATGAAGGAACTCAAAGGTATCTCCTAAGTTAACCAAGCTGCTACATACGTATGTTACTGACCCGCTTTAGGTCTGGCACCTTTTTCCGGCTAATAACCTTCCCAGACTGTAACAACTGGTCCATGGAGAAGCTTATTTGCCCATGCGATGACACCTCTGCTCAATCAAACATCCACTGTGTTTTATTTTGTACATTTTATTCCGTACCCAGGGGGGCTTACCTTAACCCCATCTTGAGGTCGTGGGGGCATCGCACATGTAGAACAGCTTTTCTTAGGCTGCAACAGCTTGAAAATGATGGTGTTACTCATGCTGTGTCTAGTTTTTTTAAATTAGTGATCAAGTTTAGGAAGTCCATGTAAATAATCACGATTTTAAATTGACTTTGTTTTATTTGGAACTTAAGATTTCTTTTATGATGAAATGCTATTCTTATTTAATAGAGAATTACTGTGTTAGCCACTTTTAAATGTATGCTTTTATGAATTCAATATTGAATACCGAATAAAGCTCTTTTTGAATTTGAATTTAATTGCAGAGTTAATTTTACTCTATGTCCTCGGATTTTGTCAAGAGGAAGTGACAAAAAGCATTCCTCGATGTCTGTGCTGACTACTGGCTTCCATCTACACTGCGGACAGCAGGGCTCACAATTCAGATTGAGTCACGATTGCAGATGACACAATCCAGTAGGCAACAGTCATTGCTCCTAGTGCGGCCTGCCTGCACCATGCATCATCGATGGCTGCGCACATGCTGAATGCTTCTGATGCCACTAACTGAGTGCACCATAAGTCATCGCCATGTGACCTTATTGAGGCAGAATTCATTAGGGAAAAGACATTGCTCACAGTGCTGCCCACCTGAACCACGTGTTATCGCAGGTTGCGCACACGCTGAGCGCCACTGTTGCCACTAACTCAGTGCACCAGAAGTCAACACCACATCGCTGTGGGCCCTTGCTGACCACTGCCTCCGGCCTACACTGTGGTCAGCAGGTCTCACACATATCCAGTCCAATCCTGACCTACAAGGACACGCCATCATCACTGGCTGCACACACGCTGAGCTCTTCAGGTGCCACTAACTCTGTGCATCACAACTCATGGACCCTTTATGATTGACTTTTGTAGTGTAGAAACCGGATGCAACAATGTCACCTCAGGCAGCAGGAATATCCCAAAGGGACATTGAATATTTCTTCACATGAGCAAACTCATCTCTGGTGCCTCTACCTCAGTGGACCACAAGTCATGGACCCTTTACGATACAATCTTTTGTGTGTGATTTAAGATCTGGTGCCCTTACCTTAGTGCACCACAAGTCATGGACCCTTTATTATTGAATCACTGTTCTAGTTTTGTCAGCACCAACCATTACCTCAGGGCTGGCTTACACTCACCCCACATGCATCCAGGACAGGCGTTACTGGACATGTGAACCTGCTAATAAAAAAGGGCCAGGCACACGTGCCCGTAGCCAGTTCAACTATCAATCTAACTGTGTCCGTGTGTTCATTATGTATGCATGATGGCCCTGGGCCCTACACATTACATTGTGCTGTTGGCTGCACACGCAACCATGTTACCTCTGGCAGTGGGGAAGACCTCGGTTATGTAACTTTGTCTGGGTCAATCTATGAGTACATGGGTAGAGAGTGGGTGATTAGAGTACTGCAAGGAGAGTGTATGGTGAATATATATGTGCTTGGGCATTGGCGGAGTGATTAGAGAAGTACCTATGTTGACGGACCCTAACCTCCAACACGAGCTTGGTTCTAATTGGCTGCCAACCAGTGGCAACCCCAGCAGAGCATCAGGATTGCAAACCAAGCCTCGGGAGAGCCGACTCTATGCACAGAGCATGAGTAGGCACCCCACCGGTTCCGGAGGCACCCACATTCTTTGCTACGGGATCCCCATAGCCTTTGCTATTGTACCCTGGGTTCCCGCCCACTAAAATCGAGGTCACTGGATGGCGGGAATAGCTCACGGATGCCTGGATAACCGAGTCCAGGACCTTGTAATTCTCATAGTGGTATACTGCATTCTTATTCAGTGGATACCCTCCCAGGTCGTTGATCGATGGGTCAAGGAATTCTGATTGTTGGATCCCCAGAGTCCCTTCCACTGGATTCCCTAAAGCGAGCTGCTGGGTTAGTGGAGCACCAGTAATAAAAGGCCCAGAATCCTGTCTGCAAGATATTCCCAGCCCACCAGCTGGATCATTGACATATGGCGGATAGAATCTACAGAATTCCGTAAGCGGAGTCGGCAGAGCCGACGTACGCCAGTCAGGGCCGCAAACAGAGCCAAATTTCGGGGAGGGGGCTAATTCTTCCAGTCATAGGCAGATTGGAGATGCAGGGGCTGTAAGAAGTGTTGAAAACACAACAAAGCCTCATTAACAGGTAAATGTCTTTTAAAGACCCGCCAGATCCCCGTCTCCTGTGGGAACTGGCATTGCTTTTGGGCAAGGGGAGCTGCTAACATGCAGCTCCCCTTGCCCAAAAGCAATTCTGCTTTGCTTTAATGAGGCAAAGCAGGGTTTGCTATGACAGGGCGGAAGCCGCACAGCTCCCGCCCTGTCATAGCATACAGCAATGTCCCTGGGGTGGGTACCCCAGGACATTGCATGAGCCGCACCTGGGGGTGATGGTCCCCAGGCCCATCAAGGGCTCCAGGAGGGGGGCCACGTGGCCTCTCCCTCTATTTTCAAAGCCCCGGGGAGGTGGTGGTCCCTGGAGCTGTGTGAGGGCCGTGTGCCTTCCTGCACCTAATTTACATAGCCCCTGGATGCAGTGATTCCACAGGCCCTGCAATATAATTATAGGATTCCCTCCGAACCTGGCCCACTCGGGGGCTGATTTTAATGAAGTGGTGGACCCCCCGCTTCATTTAAAAAAAAAAAAATCATCCGGATTCGCGCACCCATCGCGCATTTGCAAATTTAAAAAAAAAAAAGAAAAAAAAAGGTTGGGCCTGTGGTCCTTGTGGGACCCCCTGAGCAGGACTAGGGGGTCATTGTGTTTCTACCCTGCCCCCTTTTCTTCTTTTTTAATCTTTTGTTTGACTATTTTCTTGTGACTCGGTTCTACCGAGTTACAAGATGGCCGCCAACACTTCCTGGTTCGGAGTGTTGGCAGTTAATCACAGTGTAGCTCGTGGTCAGGAGGGTGCGCTAACCCACAGCTGCCCCAGATATCCCAACTTTTATTTTTTGAATTTCTCAACAACTACTGAGCGGATTTACACCATTTAAAAAAAAGGTTGCTCACTGAACCAAGGTCTACTTTTTTGCCAAATGTGGTGTAATTCCGTTCGTCAGTTCGGGCTGTGGCCTGTAATAAAATGTCCTATGGAAATAAACATGGAGAAAACACTTTTTGGGAACTACCTTTTTTCTCAGCCCCCGCTTGACGAATCACCCCGAAACTTTCAGGACAGGAGCTGATCTGGAGAGACCTTTTTTTTGGAACATTCGTCAAACGACACCAAAGTTATTAGCAAATCAAAAGAGTATTAGCGTTACGCAGACTTGTGTCCAGACTGATCCTTTTGTCAGGTAGCATGTTCCCCACAGGAATGAATAACGATGAAGAATTATACGTACATCTATAATAGAGTGATGCTTTCCATCAACCAACCCAAACAGTTCCCATTCAGTAAGACTATACAGTCTCTATTTTAAATTTCACTAATTATCTTTTTATTTGTACCATTGAGTTCATGCTTTTCACTGTTGTCTGCTCCAGAACCGGAGTGGCTCACTTTTTCCTGATAGGATTGCAGGGATTCTCTTATATTTATATATATATATATATATATATATATATATATATACATTTTACTCATACAAAACCATCAAAATTCCCATGTTATAGTTAGTTGGACTCACTATAACTCGTGCGCCCGCAATCCAGTGCTGATGATGTCACATATTACATCATTCATGACATGGTCAGTGACATCACTGATGACATCACTGATGACATCTCAAATGACATCACTGATGACATCACTGATGACATCTCAAATGACATCACTGATGACATCACTGATGACATAATTCATGTGATAATATGATGCACCTCCTCACACTCTAATCTAACCTTTGATACATCCAGTGTTGAATACAGACTACCATTCCTGAAACCATTGACACACCAATACCAGTTACTACATACGCACTCACTGATTCCTAAGTCTACACACACATCCACTCATTCACCCATACAATCACTCATACATACAGTCACTCATCAATACAACAATATCATATGCACTCATACACCTTTACAGACACTCACACACTGCCACTCATCCATGGAGTTACTCACACACCTAGTCAGTCATGCAAAGAATCAATCACACTCCCATTTCCTCATCTATACAGTTATACACACAAAACCTTACTTATTCAAACATAGACTAACACATACTTACTCTCTTTTACAATCACTGATACAAGTACACATTGATCCATACAGTCACTTAAGCAATCACAGGCTCTCATGTATAGTCATTTATACATGCCAACTCTTATATGCACTGTATTTTACATATGTACTTACTTGGATATGTAGCACTGAGATATCCATTCACTCACCAACACACCCATGCACACAGTCAACCGCCCATACAGTTGTTTTCACACGCACTCTTGAACCCCTACACCAAGTGAATCAACTGCTCACACATGTATGCACAGAGTCACACACCTCCTAGCCACCCGCACACACACGCAGCCTCACATACAAATACTTGGGCAACCAATTTATAACTCATATAGCCATTCATATAGCTACTGATCAACACATGCAGCAGCTTACAGAACAACAGACATAATGATGCACACATTCAGACAGTTTAGTCACTAAGCCATGCATTCAGTAAGACACATTTAATCACTCACTCATACAGTCAGTCACGCACCTACTAAATCCTTCATCCAGACACTTATACATCCACTCATTCTTCAATATGTAAAACATATTTAAACGTTACAGAAACACACAGACACTGGATGATGTCATCAGTTATGTCATCAGTGATGTCATTTAAGATGTCATCGGTGATGTCATCAGTGATGTCACTGACCATGTCATGAATGATGTAATGTGTGACATCATCAGCAGTGGATTGCGGGCGTGCGAGTTATAGTGAGTCCAACTAACTATAACGTGGGAATTTCAATGGTTTTGTATGAGTGAAATGTTCAGCTAACTATAACTGGTGTGAAACCTATGGTTTTTTCAGTGAATTTCAAAGGTTTTTTAAATGCTAATTCCTAACTATAACGAGTGTTAAACCTATGGTTTTTTCAGTGCATTTCAAAGGTTTTTTAAAAGCTAATTCCTTACTATAACAAGTTTGTAACCTACGATTTTTAAAGTGAATTATTAAGTTTTTTAATAGCTGTTTTTTATAACTGTTAATTATTATATTTTTTATAAAATTATTTAAATAATGTATATTTTTGTAAAATTAATTTGTCAATGTATTTTTCCTGTGTTTTTTTTAATCATTTTACTTTGGAGCGCTCAGGGTGCGCGCACCCGTAAACGCACCCGTAAACGTAGCGTGAGCACTATTACCGCGTGCGAAAAAATATATGAGTATGTATTTATAGTAAATATTAATGCAAGACATTCAGTGACATACTTATAAAAGTAGTATTTTTGATTTTAAATAACCGTATTTTAACTTTAAACGCATTTCCAAAAATCGAGCAAAACGTCATTCAGACGCGCCGCGTAAGCGCCCCCGGAAGCGCCTACGTACGTGCCGCGTACACGCCCCCGGAAGCGCTCCGGAGCACGTAGCGTAAGCGCTTCAAGTCATGTGACCTTAAAATAACACTTTTCATTGGTTGTTCACAGTTTTTTTTACAACTAATGAAAACCCCACCCATTTCCTTCACTACCTCTTTCACTTTGGAGAGAGAAAGACCTGTTCCCTGTTTCTCCTCTTGAATTCTTTGAAAAGAATGGCTGGAAGAGCACCAAGCAGCAGTGACTCTGATGAGTTTCTACATGAGGACCCTCCTCAGCCAAAAATTAAGGAGCACTTCATCTTGAAGTTTTTCCCCATTCCAGAAGGTCAGAAAAAAGTCAATGCACCAAAGGTGGAATGCAAAATATGTCACACAATCCTATCATGTGGTGACCCAAGAAAGAAATACAGTGTTGGCGACTCCACTATGATTCGACATGTACAAAGAAGGCACCCCAGAACTATGCCCGGGAGAGTGTCAGGGACCTGGCACACAATCCCCCAAGAGATGGCGGCAGTAACTCAACGGGTGGACCAACACCTTCTGGAAGTGAAGCTGGAAGATTAATACCTGTTGTGCAGCCGGACTTTGCAGACCTGAAATTTGTGTGCAAATATTGTGATGAATTGCTTTGTTATGGGGAGCAAAGCATAGAATTAATTATTAGGAAGAAAAAGGATCACCGCTGCGCCCCTCATCCCTAATTTTTCCCTTTTTTTTGCTCCTGTTGAGCAATTTTGCATTCCCTAGTTTTGTTTTTGTTCTGTAAAAAAAACAAAAAAATATAAAAACGTTCAGAAAATTTACAAGTGAGTAAAGGTGAGTTGATGACTGTGAGAATGCAAGGTGAGTGAGGGTGAGTGAAGGGGGGGTGACAGAGTGAGGGGATGGAGAGAGTGAGGGTAAGACAGAGGGAGTGAGGGAAGGGGAGTGAGGAAGTGAAAGGACAGAGAGAGTGAGAGAAGGAGTGAGTGAAGAGGAGTAAGGTGAGTAAGGGAAGGGGAATTACTGAGGGAGCAAAAGATAGAAAGAAGGGGAAGGGGACTGAAGTCGAGTGACTGAGAGCGGGTAAGTGGTGGAGGGGAGAGAGGGGAAGGGGAGTGAAGGAATGGGGAATGAGAGGTAGTGAGGGAAGTGGAGTAAGGAAACGGAGGTGAAGGAGAGTGAGAGAAGGGCAGTGAGGGTGAGTAAAGAGGAGTGATAGAGGGTGGATAAAGGCAAGTGAGCATGAGACAAGGGGAGTGAGGGAGTGAGGAGACAGAGGGACTGAAGGAAAGAGTAAGTGAAAGGGACTGATTGAGGGAGCATAGAAAGCTAAGTGAGGGAGTGTAGGAGAGTTATAGGGAGTGAGCGTGACGGAAGAGGAGTGAGAGAGTGAGGGGACGGAGGTAGTAAAGCTAAGAGAGAGGGACTGAGGGAAGGAGAATGAGGATGTGATAGGACAGAGGGAGTGAGAGAAAGAGTGAGTAAAGTGGAGTAAGGTGAGTGAGGGAAGGGGAATGAGTGAGTGAGCAAAGGAAGAGAATAGAGGGGAAGAAGACTGAAGCATAGGTACTGAGAGAAGGTGAGTGGTGGATGAAAGTAAAGGGAAAGGGAGAGAAAGATAGGGAATGAGGGGTAGTGAGGGAACCAGACTAAGGGAACGGGGTGAAGGAGCGTGAAAGAAGGGCAGAGAGCATGAGTAAAGAGGGATGAAAGAGGGTGGATAAAAGTGAGTGAGGGTAAGACAAGGGGAGTGAGGAAGTGAGGGGATAGAGGTAGTGAAGGAAAGAGTGACAGAAAGGGACTGAGTGAGGGAGCAAAGAAAGATAAGTGAGGGAGTGTGGCTGAGTTATAGGGAGTGAGCGTGACAGAAGAGGAGTGAGAGACTAAGAGGACGGAGAGAATGAGGCTAAGAGAGAGGGAGTGAGGGAAGGGGAGTAAGGAAGTAAGAGGACAGAGGGAGTGAGAGAAGGAGTTAGTGAAGTGGAGTAAGGAGAGTAAGGGAAGGGAAAAGAGTGAAGGAGTGAAGGAAGGGAAGAGAGAGGAAGGAAAGTAAAGCAGGAGGTCTGAAAGAAGGTGAGTGTGGGAGGGGAGTGAGGGTAAGGGGAGTAAACATGGGGATTGAGAATAAGTGAGGGAAGCGCAGTAAGGGAACAGGGGTGTGGGTGGGTGAGAGAAGAGTAGTGAGGTTAAGGAAAAGAGTGATGAGAAAGTAAATTTTGTATGTCAAACTTACCTTATAAGTAATGTAAACTTAATTACATATTTTTACTAAATTTAATATCTGTGGAAGAGAAAAAAAAGTAAGTTATAACATTTAAAATATATATTTCACAATACAAGAGACAAGGCAGGAGATTAAAAGTCATAAAAGGGTAGTAAGAGATAAAGTAGGAGTGAAGGACACAGAAAGGAAAACAAAGGAATGGCGAAGGTTAGAGAGAGTGAAAAAGAAATAGAGGGAGAACAAATTACTAAGAGGATAATGGGATGGATACATTCAGTGACAGAGAGGAAGAGAAGGAGAGAGAAATGAAGTTAGTGTGAGTAAAATACTAAAGGAATGTGACTTAGGAAAACTAAAGGAAGAAAGGGGAGTAAGGAAAGGGGAGTGAGTGACAGGGAAGGAGGAGTGAGTGAGGGTGGATTCATGACAATAAGGGATGGAAGGTGAGTGAGAGTGAGTGTAGGGGCATAAGACAGTGAGGGGACAATGGGAGTGAGGGTAACAGAGAGGAGTGAGGGAAGAGGAGTGAAAATATGAGAGAATAGAGGGAGGGAGAGAAGGAGTGAGTAAAGGGGAGTAAGGTGAGTGAGGGAAGGGGAATGACTGAGGGAGCAAAGGAAGGAAAGAAGGGGAAGGGAAGTGAAGTAAAGGGACTGGGAAAAGGTGAGTGCGTGAGGAGAGAAAAGGGAAGGAGAGTTAAGGATGGGGAATGAGGATAAGTGAGGGAACCGGAGTAAGGGAACAGGAGTAAAGGAGGGTGATAGAAGGGCAGTGAGGTTGAGGAAAGAGGGATGATAGAGGGTGGATAAAGATGAGTGAGTGTAAGACAAGGGGACTGAGGGGGTGAGGACATAGAGGTAGTGAAGGAAAGAGTGAGAAAAAAGGACTGAATAAGAGAGCAAAGAAAGGTAAGTGAAAGAGTGTGGGTGAGTTATAGGGAGTGAGCGTGACAGAAGAGGAGTGAGAGACCGAAGGGACGGAGAGAGTAAGGCTAAGAGAAAAGGAGTGAGGGAAGGGGAGTGACAAAGTAAGAGGACAGAGGGAGTGAGAGAAGGAGTTAGTCAAGTGGAGTAAGGTGAGTAAAGGAAGGGAAAAGAGTGAAGGAGCGAAGGAAGGGAAGAGAGAGGAAGGGAAGTAAAGCAGGAGGTCTGAAAGAAGGTGAGTATGGAAGGGGAGTGAGGGAAAGGGGAGTAAACATGCGGATTGAGAATAAGTGAGGGAAGCGCAGTAAGGGAACAGGGGTGTGGGTGGGTGAGAGAAGAGTAGTGAGGATAAGGAAAAGAGTGAGGAGAAAGTCAATTTTGTATGTCAAACTTACCTTATAAGTAATGTAAACTTAATTACATATTTTTACTAAATTTAATATCTGTGGAAGAGAAAAAAAAAGTAAGTTATAATATTTACAATATATATTTCAAAATACAAGAGACAAGGCAGGAGATTAAAAGTCATAAAAGGGTAGTAAGAGATAAAATAGGAGTGAAGGACACAGAAAGGGAAACAAAGGAATGGTGAAGGACAAAGAGAGGGAAAAAGAAATAGAGGGTGAGCAAATTACTAAGAGGATAATGAGGCAGATAGATTCAGTGACAGAGAGGAAGAGAGGGAGAGAGAAATGAACTGAAGGTGAGTAAGGTATTAAAATAATGTGAGTTAGCAAAACTAAATGAGTAAAGGGGAGTAAGGGAAGGGGAGTGAGTGAGAAGGAAGGGGGAGTGAGTGAGGGTGCATTCACGACAATGAGAGATGGAAGGTGAGTGAGGGTGAGTGAAGAGGCGTGAGAGTGAGGAGACAGAGGGAGTGAGGGTAACAGAGAGGGAGTGAGGGAAGAGGAGTGAGGAAGTGAGAGGACAGAGGGAGTGAGAGAAGGAGTGAGTAAAGTGGAGTAAGTTGAGTAAGGGAAAGAGAATGATTGAGGGAGCAAAGGAAGGAAAGAAAGGAATGGGAGTGAAGCAGAGGGACTGGGAAAAGGTGACTGTGAGAGAAGAGTGAGAGGAAGGGCAGTTAAGGATGGGGAATGAGGATAAGCATAAGTGAGGGAAGTGGAGTAAGGGAACGGGGTGAGGGAGGGTGAGAGAAGGGCAGTGAGGTTGAGGAAAGAGGAGTGATAGAGGGTGGATAAAGGCGAGTGATTGTAAGACAAGGGGACTGAGGGAGAGAGGACATCCAGGTCGTAAAGGAAAGAGTGAGAGAAAAGGACTGAGTAAGGGAGCAAAAAAAGGTAAGTGAGGGAGTGTGGGTGAGTTATAGGGAGTGAGCGTTGCGTAAGAGGAGTGAGTGTGTGAGAGGATGGAGAAAGTGAGGCTAAGAGTGAGAGAGTGAGGGAAGAGGAGTGAGGATGTGAGAGGACGGAAGGAGTGAGAGAAGGAGTGAGTAAAGTGAAGTAAGGTGAGTGAGGCAAGGGGAATTACTGAGGGAGGAAAGAAAGGAAAGAAGGGGAAGGGGCGTGAAGTAGAGTGACTGACAGCTGGAAAGTGGTGGATGGGAGAGAGGGAAAGGGCAGTGAAGGAATGGGGAATGAGGATAAGTGAGGCAAGTGGAATAAGGGAAGGGAGGTGAGGAAGAGTGAGAGAAGGACAGTGAGGGTGAGTTAAGAGGATTGATAGAGGGTGGTAAATGGTGATTGAGCGTGAGACAAGGGGAGAATAATATATATTTTATAATACAAAATACAAAATAATTTGTACAACATGTTATATGGTTTATTTTTGCTATTCTCAGAATATATTGAATTTCACTTAAAACAGTGACTTCAATACTACTCATCATATGACAGCGGGCAAAAAAAAACACAATCAAAAAGATTGTGTTTAAAAAACCCATACAACTCTTCAATAAATATTGTAAAATTTAGAAAAAACCTATCTTAACTCACTTTTGATCCACGTACTTTTCCACGAGGCCAAATAGTATATGGAAATTCCTTTTCTTTGGAAATTACTCAATAGTATTCTTAATCTTCCATTTACCCGAGTTTCTGAAAGAAAAGCTCCAACATCTTTTACATCATGAAACAATTGTTATATTTCCAACTCTGGCTTACTCATGATTAAGATTTCCTATAATACTCATATCACTCACTATGTGATACACTTACACTACCTCTATGACAACTACAAGTTTTTTATTATCTTGATCACTCTCACTCACAAAGTAATTTTGAACAGCAGACTAAATTTTATTAACTGCTCCAATCTTCATAGGCCAATTACCTTTCCTAAAATTTCGGTTGTAAGAATACTAGGTAAGAATTTGGTAAGTCAAAAGGAAAACGTTGTTTGAAAGTCAATTGAGTATCATTACAATTAATCCAGCCTTTTTGACATTTTAAATAAGCTATGTAATGTCCTGATGTTGTCGAAGGACCATCATGGAAAATAATTGCTGCAGTTGCAAAGGTTCTTCCTGAAATTGATAATTGAGAAGCCACAAAATTATTAATTAAAGTTGTCAATTTAGTTCCATCAGGTCTACTTCGTTGGAACATTAAAATTACATACTGTCCATATCTTTGTATGAATAATGTTGATAACATTGCAGATTTACATTGAGTACAGACCATGTTTTGATTTGCTTCTCTAACTAGATTATTAAAAGACACTGATTTTCAGCCTGGTTAAGTCAAATATATAAATCTTTCAGTGTCTATTGTAGTAGTACTTGAAAAGGAGCAATTGTCGCAGTTATGCTGCCATTTATAAGAAAGGCCAAAAAGATTTTCTACATCTACAACTTCATCTTGCAATACAACAAGCATATACATTAGAAATTCCTGACAATCTTGCTGAATATTCTGTGAAAATTGATTTAGACCAGAACATATGTCTAAAACATTTTGAATTTCAGAAACACTTTGTATTTTTGTTCTATCACTGCTACATTTCTCAAACACAGAATTCAACAAACAACATCTTTGATCACGATTTTCAACAATCTGTTCTTGTACAGTTTGGAGAAAAAAACAACATTAACCACTACATTAGCATAGCAGTTGACACCAGAACTGTTTTCAAACTGAAATCCAACAACATCTTTAACTGAATCCTTTTCCTTTCTGCTTACAATTACTGGTGCATCTACTTTTTTTCTTTTTGCTACAACTTCTCTACAATTTTTCTCATTTCTTCTTCTTCGGCCTACTACACGCTTTTCAAATAGAGTATATTGAGGTAAATTTGGAGCATACTCTCTTCTTAACCTATTATATTCTTTTACATAATTTAGATCTGCACTAATCTTTGTATCATCAAAATCAATCAAGTACAATCCAGATAAAGTTCTGACTCGAGATAAAGCAAGATATGCCATACCCTCCATGAACACAGAACTTCCAATATTTACCAAAGAACTATCTACACTTAAACCTTGAGATTTATGAATAGTCACTGCATATGCCAAAGAAACAGGAATCTGTTTTCGGCGGACATATAAATCTTTCACAAGCAAAAATCGAGCAGAACAACGACTGATTTGTTGTACTTCTTCAATACCATCAAATTTAATTTTTAAAAATTCAATTCCATCTCTATTTCGGTAATTCACAAAATCAACAACAAGACCCATTGCTCCATTTACTAAACCTCTATCCACATGTAAATTACGTCGTAAAATTATACGACAATTTAAAGATGCATACAGAGTCTTTTCCAAACCAGCAGTTTTAGATATTGTCTTCTCTAAAGAATCCAATTTTGATTTCAACTTTTCGGACAAAATAATAGTTGCTCCTTCATGCTCTATTTTATCAATAGCTTCCAGTTTCACAATCTCTTGATTTTCTAACTTTAACATTTTGTTGTTGAAGATTGAACATTCTTGCAGAGTAGGCATCAAGCATATGACAGATTTGTTTTCAGGAATTTTCTTAAAAATATTCTCTGGGAGAATGTTTTCGTTTGTAAACAAATTTGAAATTAATCGTGCATGTAAAGCTTCTTTGCCATGCTCACTTACTTTTCCAATTCTTATATCTTGTAGAATTTTTTTATAATCTTCATCCTTTGCCTGTCGCATATTTTGAATCAGTTCTGCATATTTGAAATTTACCATATGTTAACATTTCCAATGCTTCCTAGGCACTTCCTGGTATCTTCATGTGTAAGCATTTTAAACACTGGTTGTCCTTTCACTGGAGTTAGCTGCAGTAGATCTCCAAAAACAATGATGTGTTTGCCTCCAAATAACACATCATACTCTGTTTTAAGAATTTCTTGCATTCTTAAATGCACAAAAGCAAGCATTACATTTGATACCATTCTTACCTCATCAATGATAAGACGTTTCATTTTCTTTAGGACTCTTGAAACTTCACAACAAGCTTTTCCAGATAGCTTGTGGTATTGTAATTTATTATCATGCTCTACTGGCAGCATCAATAAGCGATGTAAAGTAATCCCTTTAATGTTATGTGCTGCCAACCCAGTTGGAGCGGTAACAACACAAGACAGCGATGACTCCGTTGTTTTCTGCAGATAAGTTGCAATTGCTTTAATCAGAAAACTTTTTCCAGTTCCTGCTTCTCCATTCACGTACAGTCGGGCAGGTATAAATGGTGTACATGAGCACTCTTTTTTCTCATGAGATAAACCATGCTCAATCTGTTCTGTGACTTCGTCATATATTTGTCTCTGCTCAACGTTTAATTCTTTTTCTAAATCTTCTAAGTTAACTACATCCTCCTGAGCTTGTTCCATGGCTCTTTCCACTTCATTCATGGCAGTGGCAGCTTCATTTTGGATAATTGGTCCTCCTAGTGGATCCTGACTCAATGAAGCAGAACTCTGACTGTCTTGAGAACGGTCTCTAGCAATCTCTGCTGCAATTGTAGCTTTTTGCTGTATTTCCTTGTTCAACATTTGCACATAATTTGAAAAAACAGGACATTCTATGGTATCCTTGGTTGCATTGAACGAATCTTCATAACTGAGAAAAGTACCCTTTAAGCTTAGAGATGCAAACTGTCAGCAGACACAGGTGACATTATTGAAAAATTTGAAAATATAATTCCATTTTTTAGACAGACACTCAGTGTGATCCTGGACCAAAATTTAAAAGCCAGACATTTTACCACAAAACATTTACCACAGTGACATGAGACACAGGCACAGAGTACCCTTTAAGCTAAGAGAGGCAAACTGACACAGGTAACATCATTGAAAAATGTGAAAATATAATTTATTCTTTCACACAGATACTCAGTGTGATCCTTGTCCTTGTCCAAAATTTTAAAGCCAGACATTTTACCAAAAAAACATTTTCTATAGTAAATCGTTTTTGACACAGAGCACGGCCCTTTAAAATGACCACTACATAAGAAGGCAGAGACCTAACTCATTTCCAAAATACATTTCCAATATGCACCATTAAATTTTTCACCAGCATTACAAAAATTTAGAACAGTGTCAGTCCCACACACCAGATTTTCTTAAGGAGAATCTCTGAAATGCTCCTCAAACACTGCAGCCACAAATGGCCCTGATTCCCTGTAATTCTTCACGCATATCCCTGGGCTTAACCAATAAAATTTCTTCCCACACTATTTCAAAACCAAACTGACATTTTAATTGGTTCTACATTTCAACACTTTCAAACTCACATAATATTCACCCATCCCCCCCAGTGCTCATTCAGCCTGTTACCATGGTAACTCCCACCTAACTCAGCACACAGTTGAAAAGTTCATCATACTATGTTGCAAATAAATCCAGCAAGGGTGTTTGACCTCTCAATGTACTAGCTAATCATGTGCAATGTTTCTTTCAATGACTTTTTCTCAACCATTAGAATTACTTATTTAAAAAAACAAAAGCATGCACCCTAATTTTCAGTGGAGAACTTTAAAAATCACCAATCATTTCTTCTCTTTCAAGGGCACTGCATCTCAACCACTTTTTTTCATAACTCCTACTTTCAAACTGCCATTTCATTTCCACAACTCATCTGAATACAACCACATCTACCTTGAAGATGCCAAAAGTCTGGATTGTGGGTCATAGCTTTGTTCACTGGAGTGAAAAATATGCCGCTAACAGAGGTATTTCCAACCTTGATTTACCAACTGTGGACATTATGTGGATTGGCCAGAGAGGATTGATATGTCACCAATTGATACCATTGGTAAAATCCTTTATGCATCTACCACACCCTGACCTCATAATTGTGCATTGTGGTGGAAATGACCTGGGCACTTTGACTGGGGTAGGTCTGGAAATGCTTTTAAAGGACATCTTTGGGCGATTGATGTCACTTTTTCCAAAAACTGCCTTGGTATATTCCAATATATGCCAAAGGCAAAAATGAAACTGGTCCAACCAATTTTGTCCACAGATTGAGAAAGCAAGGAAACATGTGAATAAATCTGTTTCTGCTTTCCTCAGAGACTATGGTATGGGTTCCATATACCACAACAACTTGCGTTACAACATGCAAGGCATCTATAGGAGAGATGGTGTACATTTTACAGATGAGGGGAATAGAGTCTTCCTCTTGAATTTTAGACTCTGCATCGGTACCTACTCGTAGGTACAAAAAACACCCACATAACACAACAGCTCTTTTCAGAGCTACCCTACCTTTAAGCACTCTAAATTCTTACTTTGCTCTAATTTTTTACTCTGTTTTTCCCCGTAGTGCGCTCAGGGTATGCGTATCGGGAAGCGTACAAGGAAACGCACCCAGCGCTTACCCCGCGAAAATTTCAAAACATTTTTTTACTGTTTTTGCCCTTCAGGATACTTCTAGGCCCCCCTCAGAAAACCTAGGGGGTCAGGGGATGTCTACCCTGCCTCCTTTTAAACATTTCCCCCTTTTTTTAACACCTCTTGTGTCTCGATTCTACCGAGACACAAGATGGCAGACTCTCCGGACTGTTTGGAATGTTGACAGACATCCGAGAGCCAATAAACTTTCCGCTCGCGCACTCCCGTGGCGCGCCGGGTGCGCTCCCCGGTACGCGTACCGGTAAGCGCTCGAAGCGCGCTTATTGATATATATGTGTTTTTGAAGTTGCTTTTCATAAAAACCACTGGAACAATTTTAAACAAATATGGAAATGACCCTACTACCTACCAGTCCCTACCATTTTTCTAAGTTTGGTGTAATTCCGTTCAGCCATTCAGGCTGTAGCTGGTCTAAATGTCCTATGGAAAGTTGCATGGAGAAAACACATTTGAAAGTGTTAACATTTAGAACCAATTAAAATGTTACTTTGGTTTTGTATTTGTGTGTGATGAAGTTTGATTGGTTATATATATATCTAAAATGAGAGGAAAACACGGCCATTTTGTGAAACTACTGTCTGAGGTACATTTGTGAGGAATTTTTGGTGCTCAATTTCTGGTGTTTGATTTACACAGTACTAACTCTTCTCTTACTTTCAAAAAGATGAGTTTTTAATTTGTAAGGGGAACTATGTTGTACACTTTAAGATAATTTGAAAAATGTTTTCTGTTAGTTATTTACAGTCCTTCTGTTATAGTTATGGATTAAGATAGACTTCATCACATGCAGTGCTTTATATTTCTAGTTCCTGCCTGATACTATACACTGCCCAATTCATTTTAAAGAACTAAATACTTGATAAAGTTACTTTTATAATATGTATTACTAAAAACGAAAAATGAAAGTGATTCTTTTTTTCTGCAATTTACAGCAAGAAATTTCAAAATAAAATGGATCACAATGATGAGACCGTGGAAATTTCTTTTGAATTATCCACTACATTTATTGAAATTAACAGCACCGAAAATGAAATATTTTCACAAGGAGGAGATGACTTGAATGATTTTTTTGATCAATCTCTTGACGGCGAATTTATCGAATGTTTGGAGACCACAGAGTTACAAGAATCATCATTGCAGACTTTTCATGAGGAGATTCCTGATGATATGATTGAAGACGTTGAAGACGAAATTCCTGATGAGGACATGTTACTAGTTCTTTTAAATTATGAAAATTCAGAAGAATAAATTTATATTTAGAAATTTAAAATTGTTTGATACATTATTCATTTTTATTTTTAATTGATGAGGTTGTAGCGAAGTGATTGTAGTATAAAATGAGACTTTTTTAGTATAGAGTGCAACATTTTTATGTTACATAGTAAGTTTACTCATATTTACTTCTCTTCTCCCACTATATTATCTCCAATGTGTATTTGACATCTCTTCTTCATCTCCAGCCTCCTTTCTCTCACTGTCTATCTCTGATGCACCCTATCGCCGTCATTTAGTGTAGTTACAGAAGAGAGTGAAATATAATAGTTCAGAACGTGAAAAGGGGGCAAAGTAGAGTACCCCTCACCCCCTAGGCCTTCTCAGGCGGTCCCAAAAGGATCTGTTCCTGCTTTCCTGGGAGACTATGGTATGAGTTCCATATACCACAATAACTTGCATAACAACATGCAAGATATCTACAGAGGACACGGTGTACATTTCTCAGATGAAGGGAACAGAGTCTTTCTCTTAAATTTTAGACTCTGCATCGGTACGACACAGTGTACATTTCTCAGATGAAGGGAACAGAGTCTTTCTCTTAAATTTTAGACTCTGCATCAGTACCTACTTGTAGGTACTTAAATCACCCACATAACACAACAGCTCTTTTTAGAGCTACCCTACCTCTAAGCACTCCAAATTCATATTGTACACTCTTATCTTTCACTGTTTTTCCCTGTGCTACGCTCAAGGTATGCGTACCTGGAAGCGTACATGGGAACACACCCAGCGCTTACTCCGCGAAAATAAAAAATAAAAAAATAAAAATGTTTGCCCTTCAGGGTCCTTCTAGGCCCCCCTCAGAAAACCTAGGGGGTCAGGGGGGGTCTACCCTGCCACCTTTTAATCATTTCCCCCTTTTTATTTTCAACTCTTGTGTCTTGATTCTACCGAGACACAAGATGGTGGACTCTCCGGACTGTTTAGAATGTTGACAGACACCCGAGAGCCAATCCGCTTTCCGCTCGCGCACTCCCGTAGCGCGCCGGGTGCGCTCCCCGGTACGCGTACCTGTAAGCGTACCGGGGAGCTAAATCACACGACAGCAATAGGGATCTATTGCAGTATTGGGGTTTAGATCATGTACCTCTACAACCGAGAGGGGGTGATAGACTTCTGAAATTGAGAAGATTAGAGTCACGTTACATCATAGACTTAGACACCAAGACCCCCCTAGGTATGAATAGTGGAGAAGAATTGACAGTACATTTGGGAAAATAACATTCATCGGACTATTGGGAATGCTGTGGATTGGATGATCAGTGATTGTGATTATGAATATGAAATTTTTGCTTAGAAAAACTTGCTTAAAAAGATTTTTGCTTAAAGATCTTGCTGAAATATTATTGTTTAAAATTGTTTAAAATTGTTGCTTAAAAGTTCATCCATTCTCGTACCTCCTTAAGACCCTACACACATGTATATATATATATATTTTGTGGGGTTTCCTTGGGGTGGTTCCCTATGATGAAAGACAGTAGGAATGTGGAGAACCCCCTTTTTGTAATTATTTGACTATGTGGTTATGTCAAATTGGTCTATGTTCAGTATAACATGTAGTATGATGGCTGGTGGGGTGCCGATACACGGCCCTATTGTTGCTTTGATACACCGGCCCATAGCGGCCAACCTGCTGATACACTGCTTCAAATTGAGAGTTTTTTTAAACCTGGCGCCGTAAATTTCGAGCGCCAGGAGGTAAAAAATACGTATGTATACAAACTAAAAAATGGCCGCGCTATTTGCATGTAAAAATGAAATGTTTTTGGTGCCTTCATCGCTTTCTATGACCGCTTGCAATGACGTGTTGATATATAGCTAGGAAACACTTGCTATGTGCTAAACACTGACGAAGGACTAGACGTCCGAAACGCGTCTGTTTTGTTGCCGGATTAAAAACGTTTTGACCACCCACCATGGAGTGCTTGTACTTTGTTTGGAGAATTAAACAGAGTTTTGAGCCTTGATATATATATATGTATATATATATATATATATATATTACCTACTGGCGGTCGCCAGTAGGTAGTTATAGTTAGGACCTAGTTTCCATAGGAAATCCTCAACATTCTATTTGGATTAACTTTGGCCCTGGTGGATGAATCTTTGCGAATTTCTCAAAGAAGATGGCTCGGTCCGTTGCGCTCCTTCCCTTAAAGTTTGGGGGTGAATGGGGAAGTGGGGGCTGAGATAAAAGGGGGGTCCCAAAACGTGTTTTCTCCATGTTATTTTTTATAGGACGTTTAGACACAGCTACAGGTCGAACGGCTGAATGGATTTATAAGAAATTTGGCAAAACTGTAGAGTCCGGCTCGCAGATTACGCTTTTTTTGGAATGGTGTAAATCCGTTCAGTAGTTGCTGAGAAAATTAAAGTTTAAGTCAATTATATATCTATACGCGCGCACGGGTGCGCGCACTCAAGCGGTTGCGCGCGAGCGGATTTTTTTTTTTGCTGCGTGACGTCTGTTAACGTTCGATTCGAAGGAAATCAGGAAGTGTTGACCGCCATTTTGTCACTGCGAGTAAATATATTGTTCATTTCAAAGCGTTGGAACATGGAAAGGGGAGAAGGTAGAGATTGTTTTGCTGCGTAGGTTTTCTCAGGGTGTGCAGTAAGGTCCTTAAAGGCGAAAATATATATATTTTTTTTTTTTTAAAGTTGCGGGGTGCGCGCACTCGGGCGCGCACACATATTTACAAGAGTGTAAAAATGGAGATAAATCAGAAGTTTCAGTGCTTTGATATAAGGTGGGTCTGAAAAGAGCCCTTTTGTTAATTGAGTTTTTTCTGCATTTATAAGTAAGTAGCGATGCAGAGCCGGATGTTGCAGAGGAAGATTCTGTTTCTGCCTTCCTTCTTACTTAGTTATGGTTTTTTCACTCCCACTCCAGGCTTTTAGTCTGTGGATGGAAATCCATGAACCTAGACTCACCTATGAAAATCATACTATTGATGCTTGACTGAGGCCTAGGAGATCAGAGTGGATGTGTGTGTAAGGTGATGTAACTCTGGGGAGATGATGTTATGTTTAAACGTAGCCCCTGAGTGCTTAGTTTGGTTCTGTTCTCTGTCACTGTTGTGGATTTAGAGCCCCAAATACAAAGGCTTGTTGTTGCTTGTGAATCCCCACGTGTATATTTGCTCATACTGATCCATAACGCCCCGGCGTATCCATGTCGTAGGCCGCAAGAGTGGGCGAAACTCAGCTGGCCAAGCAAGACTTGGGGAGGGGGCAGGAGCCAAGAGGAAACAAGGAGGGGTTTTCATCATTTGGGACAAAAAATATTTCTAAACCAATGAAAAGTTTTATTAACAAGTCACATGACCTGTTATGCTTACGTTACGCTCTCCGCGCCACGCCCCGCGCCCCGGATTGCTTCCGGGAAGCTGCGCTTCGCGCCTCGCGCACCGGAGCACTTCCGGGTGCGCTAACGCGGCGTGTCATATGACGCATTATGCAACAACGCGATACGTCGTTGGGGCTCCACCGGAACTGATTGAATTGGTAGTCTACAGTGTTTCTGGAAGTTTCAGACTGACGCTGGCATCAGCATGAGAGCACCCCGTGGCTACGTCGTGGCCATTCTGCGAGCAATCATGGCAGAAGCTCCCCACCGGAACTCTGCGGGAGTCGGGGGCCCCGGTGACTCTTGTAGAATCTTCAAGGCTGATGGGACGCTTTTAGGAATGGGGCCCATGCCGTATCAGTCAAGCGTCCGAGTTCCAGGGTTGTCCAGAGCCATCCTTGCAGGCCAGGCCCAAGTCTGTGGAGCCGACCGCCATTTCCTGAGCTCCGTGGCAGCCGCCTGTCGCTGTACCGCAAGAGTGGGTGCAATTCAGCCGGATGGCGGGTGAGGCGCTGTAATAGCAAGAGCAGGCGTAATTGAGCTGGCCGAGCGAGGCAATGTGCCGCAGGAGCGGGCGCAACTCATCTTGTCGAGTGAAGCGCTGGGGTACAGCTGAGAAACCTCCACCTGGGGAGGTGGGGGAGGCTCGTTCGCGCCGCCTCTCCCTTCCAGTGCACCCCACGCCGTCTCCTGGCGCAGGTATATGTGATGGTTGGACCAGGGCACCGCAGGACGTGTCTTCAGGTCAAACGGATTGTGGGACAAGGTCCAGAATGGAAGAGTCACCAAAAGGCTAAAAGTTCCGCCGGACCCCGGGAGCCGGCCGCCTATGTCGAGTGAAGTGCTGGGGTGCAGCTGAGAAACCTCCACCTGGGGAGGTGGGGGAGGCTCGTTCGCGCCGCCTCTCCCTTCCAGTGCACCCCACGCCGTCTCCTGGCGCAGGTATATGTGATGGTTGGACCAGGGCACCGCAGGACGTGTCTTTAGGTGAAACCCTCAACTATGGCACCCAACATCCAAGACTTATGCCATTTGTGGAAGGCAGTGACATCGAAGCATCTCAGGGACCAAGCATATCCAGAGTCCTTCCTACAGCCTCTGCGTTCCTTCTTACCTAGTTATGGTTTTTTCACTCCCACTCCAGGCTTTTAGTCTGTGGATGGCAAACTATGAACCTACACTCACCTATGAAAATCTTACTATTGATGCTTGACTGAGGACAAGGAGATCAGTGAAGCGCTGGGGTGTAGCTGAGAAACCTCCACCTGGGGAGGTGGGGGAGGCTCGTTCGCGCCGCCTCTCCCTTCCAGTGCACCCCACGCCGTCTCCTGGTGCAGGTATATGTGATGGTTGGACCAGGGCACCGCAGGACGTGTCTTTAGGGGTGTAGCTGAGAAACCTCCACCTGGGGAGGTGGGGGAGGCTCGTTCGCGCCGCCTCTCCCTTCCAGTGCACCCCACGCCGTCTCCTGGCGCAGGTATATGTGATGGTTGGACCAGGGCACCGCAGGACGTGTCTTTAGGTCAAACCCTCAACTATGGCACCCAACATCCACGACTCTGGATATGCTTGGTCCCTGAAATTCTTCGATGTCACTGCCTTCCACAAATGGCATAAGTCGTGGATGTTGCCGTCTCCTGGCGCAGGTATATGTGATGGTTGGACCAGGGCACCGCAGGACGTGTCTTTAGGGGTGTAGCTGAGAAACCTCCACCTGGGGAGGTGGGGGAGGCTCGTTCGCGCCGCCTCTCCCTTCCAGTGCACCCCACGCCGTCTCCTGGCGCAGGTATATGTGATGGTTGGACCAGGGCACCGCAGGACGTGTCTTTAGGTCAAACCCTCAAGTATGGCACCGAACATCCAGGACTTATGCCATTTGTGGAAGGCAGTGACATCGAAGAATCTCAGGGACCAAGCATATCCAGAGTCCTCCCCGGGGTATTTGCACAACGGTCCTCCACCCCTAGGCCGCCAGCTATGCTACCTTGACAGGAACAGTGTCATGCATTTGGATCGATGTTGCAGCAGGCTGCCATGTAAATAGTTATTTAATGAAACGTTTTACCCTGTTACTTTGTTGGTGTGTTGTATATATTTATAATATTTGCATAGGGTTTGTCGTTATTTTGGGCGGGGTGGGCGGCGGAGCAAATTCACTGAAAAAACCATAGGTTATAGACCATATATAGTTAGGAATTAGCATTTACAAAACCTTGAAAATTCACTGAAAAAAACATAGGTTATAGACCATATATAGTTAAATATCTCAAGTCCATCTGTGCACTCGATGGAGATACAGGTCGTCGATCAGAAAATGTGCTGGCCACCTCTAATGGTAATAGCGTGGCCAGGGCTTTTGTCGATGCCTCTGCAAATTGCACAGGGTGCACTTGTTTGACATGCCGCACCATGGTATGTATGGAAAAGGAATATTTTTTTGTTGGATTTCCTCTTGAGAGAAACGAGTCACATATCGTGCAGGTTACTTTTGGTGCATTTACTTTCTTTTGATCTTCAGGAGAAGTGAAAAATTGCCAGATGAAAGATTCTTTTTTTCTTCTTAAAGGTAGTCGATCATTTTGTTCAGATTCGGAAGATGAATGAGATACGATAGCCATTTCACCAAAGTCTTCCGAAAAATGTAGGACGTTGTTCTCTCTTGAGAGTAGAAAAGATAGTGAGAGAAGTGGGTGGAGTGCTGCGTGTAAATTCCAGAATAGAAAGTAGTAAGAACCAATTGGAAGTGTTGTTTTCATGTTGCAGCAGGCTGCCATGTAAATAGTTATTTAATAAAATGTTTTACCCTGTTACTTTGCTGGTGTGTTGTATTTATTTATAATATTTGCATAGGGTTTGTCGTTATTTTGTTCGGGGTGGGCGGCGGAGCCGAGCTATGTTGCAGCCATCATGGCGTCGAGCTCGGTTTCTCTCACTAGTTTCATATTTCTCATGAGGGGTTGTTCCTAATGTTTCTATTTTAGCGAGGTCAAAAAGAGATCCTATCAGTGGCCTACTGATTTTGCTCGATTCCTTTTGTTTTTTCTAACGATTTTTAAGTTAAAGTTTGCTAGCACGATACAGCGGCTAGTCCGCATTTTATATATATGTCTTTTTTATTAGGGGTGTCCTCCGGTGGAGTCGGACGATCTACCTCTAATAAACGGTAAGTGTTCCTCTGAAGGAATGCGTCTTGAAAGTGGCTGACTGTAATGTGTGATATTTCACTCAGTGACTTTCAGGCCCATGCTGTTTCAAAACTGTGCATGTGCTTGAAGCAGGTGTAGGTATTGACGCAGCATTGTGAATATAGTGCATTGGTGAGCCTTGCTGGAGCTGCATCACAGTTGCGATGCAACTCTAGCAATGTATTACTTTTTCAGCACAGATGTGTTACGCATGTATGGTGTTTTTGTACCATGGTGCGCCACATTTCAAATGTGGCACACCATGGGTAACGGAGCACTAGCATACTGTGGTGCACATTAACTGGTGCATATCTGGGTATGAAGTAGTTAACATAAATCTGCCCCATAGGTTACAAATCCGCGTTTAGTAGACTGTTTGGCCTTTGTAGTTTTATGTTTTTTCTGTTATTCTATGTAGGTATGTAATATTGCAATATTTTTGTCACGAAAAAGAAGCCATGAGTATTGGGTTTGTGAAAGATTGCAAGATTTTTAAAATGAAAAAGCAACAACCATGGCATTGTTTAATATAGTATTGTAAATACTTATCTTTAACAATGATGAGAGAGTAAAAAAAGGTTAACCTGATGTTTTAAAGTTATTCACAGGCTTCTTTAGAGGAAGTATTCTATATGATTGTAGCGTGGGTGTTTCACTTTTTTATAGGTAATGCAATGCATTCTGTATGCTGTAGCAGGAGGAGTACTACATGCTTGAATATTCTTCAATGCTTATTTTCATTTCGTAAGTGGTATTGAGACCAACACAGAACTTCAATGGATCGGAGGGGCTGTTCCTGTGCATCTGGAGGACTGCCAAGCCGTTGCAGCAGTGGGAGTGAGGCCTCTCACAGGGGCGTAGCGCAGCTCCTTTTGATGCTCACAATTGCAGATAACAGGGTAGAGATGTCTGTGGAATTTATAGATGGTTAGTCACACTAGAGTGTGGGCGGCGCCCCTAGCACTTCAATACGGCACACAGGGGAGCCGTGTTGCACAGTTTGAGAATCAGAGACTTAGGAGATAAACCTTCATAATAGGAAGGCTTCTAAGTGATAAAAATCGCCGGTGCTCGGCGTTAAAAATATCACTGCTATCGGTGGAATTTTCCACGGTGTTAGCGCTTCAACAGAAATGGGAACACATATCTGATAGAAAATCCTGTAACAATCTCAGTATTTCACATTATCGCGTGAAAAGAAAGTCTTTCGAAAGATGTTGAACGTTGTTCTCTTTTGAGAGTAGAAAAGATAGTGAGAGAAGTGGGTGGAGTGCTCCGTGTAAATTGCAGAATAGAAACTACTAAGAACCAATTGGAAGTGTTGTTTTCAAGTCACATGACTTCACATGCGCGTCTCAGGACGTGTACGCGGTGATAGTATCTGGTCACGTACGCCATTTGGAAGTAGCGGTCTAATTCAGCGAAGTTTCAAAACGTGAAAAGGAGTAAATCCAAACACATCCGGATTTAATATATCTTCTGAGCTCGATTCAAGCATACAATTGTTAAAGTATAAAACCTTTTATATTTTTTTTTAAAAATACCAAGGTGTGTACATTCGGTCACGCACGAAAGTTTAAAAAGACATTCGGCTCCATTTAATGAAAATTTTCATAATAATAAAAAAGAAGCCTAGGTTTAGTGTCTTTGACGTAGTATAAGTTCTTTGATGGGTCTATGAAGAAATTTAATAAGTTGCAATTGCAAAGTTTTCATGAAATATATAGGCGGGTGCGCGCACACGGTCGCGCACGAACGAAAGCCAAAAAAGCAGAGATAAACCCCCTTTATAATATGCTCCTGGAGCTCTTTTTGGTAGAATGAGTTAGTTCTGAAAAGAACTTTTTTTTTTTTTTTTAAAACAAGTGTTATGTTGTTTTTGATTTTTTAAACTTGCAACAACATTTTCATGTGTGACACAGGATCAAAATGAAATTAAGAAATTTATCTTTTCTCGGGGCATTTATGACTCTCAATTTTTTGTTTAGTAAGAATGAGGCTCTGCTCTCCGTACAGAAGAATTTATCCACACTCGTTGCATTTCATGTGCACCGTTGCAAGATATGGTCTCAAGTCCATCACAGCACTCGATGGAGATACAGGTCGTCCACCAGAAGATGTGCTGGCCACCTCTGATGGTAATAGCATGGCCAGGGCTCTTGTCGATGCCTTTGCAAATTCCATAGGGTGCACTTGTTTGACATGCCGCACCATGGTATGTATGGAAAAGGAATATTTTTTTCTTGGATTTCCTCTTGAGAGAACCGAATTGCATATCGTGCAGGTAACTTTTGGCGCATTCACTTTCTTTTGTTCTTCAGGTTAAGTGAAAAATTGCCAAATAAAAGATTCCTTTTTTCTTTTTAAAGGTAGTCGCTCATTTCCTTCAGATTCGGAAGATGAATGCGGGGCGGCAGCCATTTCAGCAAAGTCTTCCGTAGCGTGTTGAACGTCGTTCTCTTTTGAGAGTAGAAAAGATAGTGAGAGAAGTGGGTGGAGTGCTCCGTGTAAATTGCAGAATAGAAACTACTAAGAACCAATTGGAAGTGTTGTTTTCAAGTCACATGACTTTCTACATGCGCGTCTCAGGACGTGTACGCGGTGATAGTATCTGGTCACGTACGCCATTTGGAAGTAGCGGTCTAATTCAGCGAAGTTTCAAAACGTGAAAAGGAGTAAATCCAAACATATCCGGATTTAATATATCTTCTGAGCTCGATTCAAGCATACAATTGTTAAAGTATAAAACCTTTTCTTTTTTTTTTAAATACCAAGGTGTGTACATTCGGTCACACACGAAAGTTTAAAAAGACATTCGGCTCCATTTAATGAAAATTTTCATAATATTAAAAAAGAAGCCTAGGTTTAGTCTCTTTGACGTAGTATAAGTTCTTTGATGGGTCTATGAAGAAATTCAATAAGTTCAGATTGCAAAGTTTTCACGAAATATATAGGCGGGTGCGCGCAGTCGGTCGCGCACGAAAGCCTGGAAATGCGCTATCCATTTTATTGAGAACTGTTGCAGAGAGTGCGCACACCGGGTCGTGCACGAAAGTTTAGAAAGGCTATTTTTATTTACAGGCAAATTTTAATGCGTTGAAAAAAAGGCAAGGTACAGACTTTCTAATTCTGTATCGCTTTACAAGGAGTCTCTATGCAACTTGAACAGTGAAGAAAACGGCTTGTTTCCGAAAAAAATATATCCAGAACTTTATTGACAAAAGTATAGGTTGTATACACGAGATATTTCTGAATTAGCATTTTAAAAACCAATGAAATTCACTGAAAAAAACATTGGTTTTACACACGTTATAGTTAGGAAGTAGCATTTACAAAACCTATGAAATTCACTGAAAAAACCATAGGTTTGACACCAGTTATAGTTAGCTGGAAATGTTACTGATATAAAACCAATGAAATTCCACGTTATAGTTAGTTGGACTCACTATAACTTGCGCGTGTAATGCACTGCTGATGATGTCACATATTACATCACTCATGACATCACTGATGACACCATCCTTGTGACACAGTGACAGACCTTCTTTCACTGTAATCTAACCCTTTAAACACATATTCAAAAATAGAAACTACAATTTTCAAAAAAATGGAGATACCCATACCAGTTACAACAACCAATTCAATAATTCCACCATCTATATACACATGCACTAATTCACCAACAGTTCTATATAGTCACTCATACATATATTCACTAATCATATGTAGTGATACACCTACACATCCTGTTACACACCGACAGTCATCCAAAAGTTATTCACACACATACTCACACATGCAAATAAACTATTGAACATCCATTTATTTGCATAAACAGCTATACACACACTACCACTTTACTTCTAAGGAAACTTACACATACTTACTCTCTTAAAAAATCACTTATAGAAACACATACTAATTTAAACAGGAACTCTTACAATCCCTCACTCTCACATATACTCACTTATATACATCAATATTCACATATACTAGATTAAAACATATGTAGTTACTGATAAAGACACTAATAAGACAGTCATTCACTCACTAACACAGACATATACACACTCATCCACCCATACAGTCCTGCACATATGCTGTCTTCAAAACACATACAAACAGAGACTCAGTCATTCTTGCATCTATGTACTAAGTAATACTCCCACCAAAGCATGCAAACACTCATACTGATACTAAGAAAAACATCTAATAACCTATATACATACACATGTACCTACTCATCAACCCATGCTGCCACGTATACACAAAGTGAAACACTAATACATATATTTAAACATTTAAGCATTACTCACTAATATATGTATTCACTAAGATATTCAATAATATATACATATATAACACATATTTATTTTTCAGAAAGACACACATTCACTGGATGGTGTCATCAGTGATGTCATGAGTGATGTAATATGTGACGTCATCAGCAGTGCATTACACGCGCAAGTTATAGTGAGTCTAACTAACTATAACGTGGAATTTCATTGGTTTTATATCAGTAAAATTTCCAGCTAACTATAACTGGTGTCAAACCTATGGTTTTTTCAGTGAATATATATATATATATATATATATATATATATATATATATATATATATATATATCAAGCGTAATGGCGAAACGCGTCGTTTGTCTGCTTGCCTAATAAATTATGTGCAAGAAGCTCTGGGTGTCCAAGTCTCTTCCTTATTGGGAGGTTTGTTTGGAGTGAAGATTGAGGTTTGACGATTACCTAACTTGGACCGCTCACGACAGCCGAGGATCTCTTTACCGGAACTGGTTAGGATATATATATATATATATTCACTGAAAAAACCATAGGTTATAGACCATATATAGTTAGGAATTAGCATTTACAAAACCTTGAAAATTCACTGAAAAAACTATAGGTTATAGACCATATATAGTTAGGAATTAGCATTTAAAAAACCTTATTTTACTCACACAAAACCATTGAAATTCCATATATAGTTAGTTGTACTAACTATATATCGCGCACCCGCAATCCACTGCTGATCATGTCACATATTACATCATTCATGACATGGTCAGTGACATCACTGATGACATCACTGATGACATCTCAAATGACATCACTGATGACATCACTGATGACATCTCAAATGACATCACTGATGACATCACTGATGACATCATCCAGTGACTGTGTGTTTCTGTAAAGTTTAAATATGTTTTACATATTGAAGAATGAGTAGATGTAGAAGTGTCTGGATGAAGGATTTAGTAGGTGCGTGACTGACTGTATGAGTGAGTGATTAAATGTGTCTCACTGAATGCATGGGTTAGTGACTAAACTGTCTTAATTTGTGCATCATTATGTCTGTTGTTCTGTAAACTGCTGCATGTGTTGATCAGTAGCTATATGAGTAACTATATGGGTTATTGATTGGTTGCCCAAGCATTTGTATGGGAGACTGAGTGTGTGTGTGGGTGGCTGGGAGGTGTATGACTCTGTGCATATATGTGTGAGCAGTTGATTCACTAGATGTATGGGTTCAAAAGTGCATGTGGAAACAGCTGTATGGGCGGTTGACTGTGTGCATGAGTGTATTGGTGAGTGAATGGATATCTCAGTGCTACATGTCAAAGTAAGTACATATGTAAAATACAGTACATCTGAGAGTTGACATATATAAATAACTGTGCATAGGAGCCAGTGAATGTGTGAGTGGCTGTATGCATCATTGTGAACTTGTATCCAGGATTGTATAAGAGAGTAAATATGTTTTAGTATATGTTTGAATAAGTAAGGTGTGTATAACTGTATAGTTGAGAAAATGGAGGTGTGATTGATTCTTTGCATGACTGACTAGGTGTCTGAGTAACTCCATGGATGAGTGACAGTCTGTGAGTGTATGTTTACACTGAGTGTATCTAAGGTTATATTAGAGTCTGAAGAGGTTCATTGTATTATCACATGAATGATGTCATCAGTGATGTGATCAGTAATGTCAAATGAGATGTCATCAGTGATGTCATCAGTGATGTCATCAGTGATGTCATCAGTGATGTCATTTGAGATGTCATCAGTGATGTCATCAGTGATGTCATTTGAGATGTCATCAGTGATGTCATCAGTGATGTCACTGACCATGTCATGAATGATGTAATATGTGACATGATCAGCAGTGGATTGCGGGTGCGCGATATATAGTTAGTACAACTAACTATATATGGAATTTCAATGGTTTTGTGTGAGTAAAATAAGGTTTTTTAAATGCTAATTCCTAACTATATATGGTCTATAACCTATGGTTTTTTCAGTGAATTTTCAAGGTTTTGTAAATGCTAATTCCTAACTATATATGGTCTATAACCTTTGGTTTTTTCAGTGAATTTCATTGGTTTTTTAAAAGCTAATATCTATAGCTGTAAAATGTATTCTTCTTTAAAACTAAAAATATATTTTATATGTTTATTAATAATTTTTTTTTTTAATATTTTTTTTGTTTCGCTCCCGGTTCGCGAACCGGGAAGCTTTCCGTTAGCTCAATTTGATGCCGCGACCCGGTCCACGAACCGGTAAACGTTCCGTTAGCGCAACTGCCGCGTTAGAAATCAACATCGTGACGCGTCGCGGAAGCGCGACGTATCACGTTGTCGCGTAATGCGTCTTATGACGCGCTGCGTTAGCGCACCCGGAAGTGCTCCGGTACACGAACTGAGACGCGAAGCGCAGCTCCCCGGAAGCGATCCGCGGTGCTTCGCGAAAGCACGACGTATCGCGTTGCCGCGTAATGCGTCTTATGACGCGCCGCGTTAGCGCACCCGGAAGTGCTCCGGAGCGCGAACCGAGGCACGAAGCGCAGCGACCCGGAAGCGATCCGGGGCGCGTTCCGCAGCGCGTAACATAAGCGTGAGAGGTCATGTGACTTGTTAATAAAACTTTTCATTGGTTCATTTAACTTTTGGTTTCATAATCATGTAAGGCTAGGTCAGGTGACCTAAAAATAACACTTTTCATTGGTTTAGAACTATTGTTTTTCCCAAATGATGAAAACCCCTCCTTCTTTCCTCACTCTGACTTTCATCATTGTGAGAGGAAGACCTTTATTCATAGTAGAGCAATGGCTTCAGTAGTTGCTTCAGCTGGTGCACCCCCACCACCACCTCCACCTCCTCATGGGAAGAGAGGACCACCTCCCCAGGTCATCACCAACACAGAGGAGGAAGAGGAAGAACTAGAGGAAGAGGAGAGAGAAGGACCACAGTTCTTGGAAGAGGTGCCCCGGGTTTTCCATAGGAAAGCCAGTTTCATTTGGCAGTTTTTTTCAATCCCTCCAGGGCAGAAGAAAGTAAATGCGAGGTATGTCACCTGCCTCATTTGCAAAGAGAAATTATCAAGAGGGACTGATAAAAAGTATAGCTATGGGAACTATACCATGCATCGGCACATGAACAGGTGGCATCCATTGAATTACAGCCGGGCGGAGATACGTGACATGGAAGAAAACCCAACAGCAACTCCTGTGGCCAGGTCAACATCGTTAATATCATTGACAGCAGCAGAGGCACGGGAAACCGTGCCAAACATCCAGGAGAATTTTGGGCATATGAAATATACTTGTCTGCACTGCGGTGCATTGATATCATGTGGTAACATGAGCATTAATTCAATCAACCTAGCTTATAACAATCACAATTGTCCTAACCGCCCCAGACAGTAATTTTCTTTTTGCTCCTGTTGAGTCCTTTTCAATGCCTGTTTTTTGTTGTTTCCCCCCCAAAAAAAACAAAAAAAATATAAAATTGTTCAAAAAACAAAAAAAACAAAAAATGTTCAAAAAAAACCAAAATATATAAAACAACAAAAACATTTAAAAAAAAGTTCTTTTCAGAACTACCTCCCCTTTCAAAAAAAATTGCTAGAATGTTTAGCACTCTGGCAAGCTCTATTTCTTTTAGTTCGCTTCCCAGTTCGCTTCCCGGTTCGCGAACCGGGAGCGAACCAAAAAAAAAAAAAAAAAAAAAAAAGAAGAGTAAGTAGGAAAGTAAACAGAGAGTGATGTTAAAAGAAAGACAGCTATAGGGAGTAAACCAGAGATACTGTTTAATAGATCTATTTACCGAAGAAAAGATTTAAGAGGGTATAATTGTGAAAAACAAAATAGATAAGGAAGTGAAAGAAAAATAAGAGAGTAGAACAATAACAAAGAAGAGTTTCTTGGACAATGTGAGTGAATGTTCAAACTCAGAGTAAAACATGTGGAATAACAGAGAGAAAAAACAGAAAACAAAAAAGAAAAAATAACAGAAAAAGATTAATTGAAACAGCAAAGAAATGTAAATAACATAGAGCCATATCATCAACATAGGCAATAAAAGTTTTGCAGCTTTTATCGGCAGAAATGTGTCGCTAAAGCCGCTTTTGCGGCGGAAAACTGCCGCTAAAACAACTTTTGCAACACTTTTCTGCCAATAAAAACAGCAATAATTTTATTGGCTGTGTTGATAATATGCCCCTTAGTGTGCTTCAACTACACAGAAGAAGCATAATGAACAAGTAGTGAAAGAGTGATCAGTCAAAGACACTAAGAGTAATAGAGACGGAGTGAGTGAACAAGAGTGAGGAACTATGAGAAGAGAGGGACTGAGAAAAGGAATGGAAGGAGTAGAGTAAGTAGGTAATAGAGAAAGGAATGAGGGAAGTAGCAAAGGCAGGAAACTGAGGGTTAAAGAAATGAAGCTGTCAAACTACTAGTAGGTGAATGTGATAGAAATGTAACGAAAAGAGTACAAAACATTTACCTTATAATTGTCATTAACTTACTCACTTTTTGTTTTTATACTTTCAATCTGTGAAAGAGAGAACAAACATTTGAAAAATATTAAAACATGTATTTAAAAATTAGAAAAGACAAGATAAAAGATTGAAGGACAAACAGTTTTTCAACAACTTTGACACTTACAGAAGCTTCTGCTTCTCCAGGCCCCGTACACAGTCCTAAAGATATACATTTTAAACTAACAGTATCTTGATGCAGATGAAGTGAGGCCTATCTTAAAAAATGGTGCATCTTTTGCACTGCTGTTGTTTCACAAAAGTGTCGCAAGACACTAACATTTTAAATGTTTGTTTCAGGATGCCAATAAGATGTGTCCTATCCAGAGGTTTGTTTGAGGTGAGGCCTACTCAGGGTTCCAAATGAAATTTCGAGTTGTTGAAGAATACAGAAGAGATAATACATGTGAAGGCCTACCAATGAAGTAAGTCATGTCCACTTCACTCTTGAACAAAGGCCAGACCTCTTCTGTGTCCGTGGACAGACCTAAACTTTATCTGCACAATGTCATTCGTAAACTTAGGAAACACAGGTGATGTAATTGAAAAATGTGGAGTTTCTTTTCCTCATTTCACAATCACATCACCTGTGTTGCCTAGGCTAAGGTATCTCATAGTGCAGATGTAGTGCAGCATATTAAACAGTACCCAGAAGTGCACCACTGCATGCAACAACTTTGACACTTACAAAAGCTTCAGCTTCTGCATGCCCCCTACACAGTGCTAATTATATACATTTTAAACTGATGGTATCTTGCTGGAGATTAACTGAAATCTATCTTGCAACATGGTGCATCTTTTACACAAAAGTGACCCACAATGCAGCAAAAGAGGCGCACGGCCACCATAAATCTGACCCTAACATTTTAAATGATTGTTTCAAGATGCCAATAAGGTGTAACCTATGCACAGATTTGTTTCAGGTAAGTCCTACTCAGGGTTGCAGATGGAATTTAGGTTTATTGAAGAATACAGAGGAGATAATACATGTGGAGGCCTACCAACGAAGTGAGTCATGTCCACTGCACTCTTGAACAAATGTCAGACCTCCTCTGTCTCCAGGAACAGGCCTAAACCTCACCTACACAATGTGATGTGTAATGTTAGGAAACACAGGTAATATAATTGAAAAACGTGCAATTTATTTTGCTCATTCCACAATCATATCACCTGTGTTTCCTTTGCTTAGGTATCTCATTGTGGAAATGTAGTCTATCATATGAAAGACTACGTAGAATATGAGCACTGTATGCAACAACTTTGACACTTACAGAAGCCTCACCTTCTCCATGCCTCCTACACAGTTCTACATGTACATCATAAATGCAAACAGTACAGAATTAATTATACATGTTAAATGGTTTATTTTTGCTGTTCTCAGAATGTATCAAATTTCACTAAAAACAGTGACTTGAAGGTATTCATCATATAACAGCGGGGAAAAAAACCCACAATCAAAATGATTGTGTTTAAAAAACCCATACAACATAACAAATCAGAATTCAGAACTCCTTAAAGTTAACTTACTTTCCATGACGTCGAAGGATGTCCTATGAACAGCTTACACTCTGTTGTGCTGTTATTACTTTCAGACCGCCACTTTCTGAAAGAAAACCTCCATCGTTTTGAAAAACATGTTACATACAATAAATGACTTCTCGCTCTCTACCACACGTTTCCACAAGGCCAAATCGTGTCAGAGCCATTTATAACTCTTGGAATTCTTGTAAGCCAATCCCGTCATGTTGTATTTCCGCAACTTTCACAATTAAAATGTTGAAGATCATTTTCACAATCCTGGACTAGTAATATCTTCCCCTTCTTGCTCAGTCATGTTCTACATTTCCTATGACACTGATACTGCTTACTATGAAGCAGACTTACACTACCTCTATGACTACTACAATTATTTAATTCTCTACATCACTTTTAATCACAAAGCAATGTAAAACAGTAGACAGCATTGCAGACTTACATTCCCTCTACTCTATGTTTTGATTGGCTGCTTCAATTAGCTTATAAAAAGAAACAGTTTTTCTGAACTCATTCAAAGTGCACTTATTTCTCCATGACGTCCAGTCTTATGGTTAGAAGTTATGTCTCTGAACTACACTTATCCTCAAGGCCAAATCGTGTAGGAGCCATTAGAACTTCTTGAAATTCCTCAGAGCACATCCCGAGATTCTTTCCCTAAAATTTTGGTTTTAAAAACACCAGGTAAGAGTTTTTAAGTTCATACGGCAATTTTTTTTTGAAAATTAAAACAGAATCATTGCAGAATGACCAGCCATTTCTAGACTTTAAATAAGCTGTGTAATGTCCTGATGTTATTGAAGGACCATCATGATATATAATTGCTGCAGTTACAAAAGTCCTTTCTGATATTGACAACTGTGAAGCCACAAAATGTTTAATTAAAGTTGTCAATTTTGTTCCATCAGGCCTACATCGTTGGAACATTAAAATGACATACTGGCCATATGTTCGTATAAATAATGTGGACATCATTTCAGATTTACATTGGCTACACTCCATGTTGTGATCAGCTGCTTTTACTAGCTTATTAAAGGAGACTGATTTACTGTCTGGCAAAGTTAAATATATAAATCTTTCTGAGTCTACACTAGTAGTACTTGATACCCTACAGTTCTCGCAGTCATGCTGCCATTGATAAGAAAGCCCAAACAGCTGATCTACATCTACACCTTCAGCATGCAATACATCAAGCATATACATTAAAAACTCCTGACAATCTTGCTGAATATTTTGAGAGAATTGTGTTTGGCCTGAACATCTGTCTAACAGATTTCGAATTTCAGACACACTTTCTATGTTTGTTCTATCAGTGCTACATTTTTCTAAGACAGAATTTACCAAACTGCAAAATCTTTGATCAGAATTGACCACAATCTCTTCTTTTACATTTTCTAGAGAAAACAAAACATTAACCACTACATTAGCATAGCAGTTGACACCAGAACTGTTTTCAAATTGAAAACCAACAACATCTTGAACAGAATCCTTTTTGTTTCTGCTTATAATTTCAGGTTCATCGACTTTTCGTCTTTTTGCTACAACCTCCCCAGTATTGGTCACATTTCTTCCTTTCCGGCCTACCACACGTTTCTCAAACAAAGGATATTGAGGCAAATGTGGCGCATACTCTCTTCATAACCTATTGTATTCCTTAACACAATCTAGATCCGCACAAATGCTTGTGACATCACACTCAATCAAGTACAATCCCGATAAAGTTCTAACTCGTGACAATGCCACATATGCCATACCCTCCTTGAACACAGAACTGCCAATATTCACCAATGCACTGTCTACACTTAAACCTTGCGATTTATGGATTGTCACCGCATATGCCAAGCAAACAGGAAACTGCTTACGGCGAACATATAAGTCTTTTACAAGCAAAAATCTAGCAGAACAACGACCAATTAGCTGTACTTCCTCAATGCCATCAAATTTAATTTTTAAAAATTCAATTCCATCTCTATTTCTGTATTTTACAAAATCAACAACATTACCCATTGATCCATTTACCAGACCTCTTTCAACATGTAAATTCCTTCTTAAAATTATACGGCAGTTCAAGCACACATTCAGAGTCTTTTCAAAACCTGCAGTTTTAGATATACTCTTCTCTAATGAATCCAATTTTGTTTTCAGATTCTCAGACAAAATAATTGTTGATCCCATATGCTCTACTCTGTCAATAGCTTCCAGTTTCACAATCTCTTGCTTTTCTAAATGCAACATTTTGTTGTTGAATTTGGCACATTCTGCAAGAGTTGGCATCAAACATATTCCAGATTTCTTCTCAGTAATTTTCTGAAAAATATTCTCAGGCACAACATTTTGTTCTGGATATAAATTTGACAGTAATCGTGCATGTAAAGCTTCTTTCCCATGCTCGGTCACTTTTCCAATTCTAACATCTTGTAGAATAGTCTTGTAAACTTCATCCTTCGCCTGACGCATATTTTCATGCAGTTCAGCATAATTGAAGTTTAACCATATATTGACGTTGCCAATGCTGCCTAGGCACTTCCTGGTATCTTCATGCATGAGCATTTTGAACACAGGTTGCTCTTTCACTGGTGTCAGCTGCAGAACATCTCCGAAAACAATGATGTGTTTGCCACCAAATAACACATCATACTCTGTTTTGAGAACTTCTTGCATTCTCAAATGCACAAAGGCAAGCATGACATTGGAAACCATGCTTACTTCGTCAATGATAAGAAGTTCCATTTTCCTCAAGATTCTTGAAACTTCAAAACAAGCATCTCCAGATAGCTTGTGATATTGTAATTTGTTGTCATGCTCCACTGGCAGCATCAGTAAACGATGTAAAGTAATCCCTTTAATGTTATGTGCTGCCAGTCCAGTTGGAGCGGTGACAACACAAGACAGCGATGACTCTGTCCTTTCCTGCAAATAACATGAAATTGCTTTAATAAGGAAACTTTTTCCAGTTCCCGCTTCTCCACTCACGTACAGTCGGACAGGCTTCAACGACGTACATGAGCACTCTTTCTTGTCATGACTTAATCCATGATCAATTTGCATGGTAACTTCGTCATATATTTTCCTCTGCTCAACGTTGAGTTGTCTTTCCAACTCTTCTAAGTTAACCGCATCCTCCTGAGCCGGGTCACCCCCTTCACTCGCCTGCTGCCCTGCTAGCCAGCCTCCTTGCCCTGCCTGCCTGCCTGCCGCCTGCCTGCCGCCACCGCCTCCCCCCCAGCACCCCCGAGCGGCCCAGCCACAGCGGAGCCGGCCGCTCGCCACTTTTCCCGCCGCTGGCCCCTGAGGCCCTGCCCACCACCGGCCCATTGGCCCGGACGCTCGCCCAGCCCAGCAGACCCGCCCTCCCGTCCCCCTTCTTAAGGGGAGCACCTGGGTGACCGCGGGAGTGACCACTGTGCCTCTCGAGGCCGGGTCACCCCCTTCACTCGCCTGCTGCCCTGCTAGCCAGCCTCCTTGCCCTGCCTGCCTGCCTGCCGCCTGCCTGCCGCCACCGCCGCCCCCCCAGCACCCCCGAGCGGCCCAGCCACAGCGGAGCCGGCCGCTCGCCACTTTTCCCGCCGCTGGCCCCTGAGGCCCCGCCCACCACCGGCCCATTGGCCCGGACGCTCGCCCAGCCCAGCAGACCCGCCCTCCCGTCCCCCTTCTTATGACGCCCCCTGAGCGACCGCGCAGCGGACGTGCGCAGCGGGAGCACCGATTGAGCGCCGAAGGTGCGCCAAAGGTAAGCCCGTCTGCGCCCGTCCGCGCCTGGACCGCGCCCAGTGCCAGGACCCCTGGCCCTCGCAGACCCCAGCCCATCCGCCGGACGTACGATGCCGCCACCCTCAACGCACTCAACGCCGGCCGAACCCCGGGATGCTACCGAGCCACCCCGAGACGCACCCACGGACCCTTCATCTGCCAGTCCTGCAAGTTCTCCTGCATCCGGACCTGCACTGCACCAGCGTCCACCAAGCAGAGCACCAGCAGCAACCACCTGGAGTGCATCCTGCTCAACACCCGCTCCGTCCACAGACACGCCGTCGAGCTCTGGAACCTGCTCGACACCACAGCCCCAGACGTCGCCTTCCTCACGGAAACCTGGATGAACGCCTCCTCAGCGCCCGACATCGCCATCCCGGACGGCTACAAAATCATCCGGAGGGACCGCGTCAACCAGACAGGAGGAGGCATCGCCATCATCCACAGGAACACCATCCGCATCACGACCAACACCGATGACACCATCGCACCCGCTGAACACATGCACTTCCAGATCCACACCAACCCCAAGACCACCCTCAGAGGAACCCTCATCTACAGACCCCCGGGACCACGCACACAATTCAGCGAGGACATCGCCGACTTCATCAGCCCGCTCGCCCTCCCCTCAGCCGACTACATCCTCCTCGGGGACCTCAACTTCCACCTGGAGAACAACAACGACCGCAACACCACCACCCTGCTGGACAACCTCGCAAACCTGGGACTCAAGCAGCTGGTGACCACCCCCACCCACTACGCCGGACACACACTCGACCCGATCTTCTCTTCCAGCAAGGACATCGCCTTCAGCCACGCCACGGGACTCCCATGGACGGACCACAACTGCATCCACTTCAGCTTCAGAAGGACCGCGCTCCACCATCACCAGCAACAGGCTCCCCGCAGAAGCTGGAACAAGATCACTGCTGACCAGCTCACCACGTCCTTGAGCAAGAACCCTCCCACCAGCACAACGAACCCCAGTCAAGCAGCCACCAACCTCACGAAATGGATCAGCGACTGCGCAGACGAACTCGCCCCGCTGAAGACCCCGCCGAGCCGACCCAGCAGCAAGAAAGCCCCATGGTTTAACGACGAACTCAAGAGCTCCAAGAAGAACTGCAGAGCACTCGAGAAAACCTGGCGCACAGACCCAACACCGGACAACATGACTGCCCTCAAGCTCGCCACCCGAAAACACCACCAGCTGATCCGCGCCACCAAGAAAACTGCATTCAAGGAACGACTGGACAACAACGCACACAACAGCAAGGAACTCTTCAACATCGTGAAAGAGCTCTCCAACCCCAACGCCGGAAACAACTACATCACCCCTTCGCAAGACCTCTGCAACTCCCTCGCCTCCTACTTCCACAACAAGATCGCGGACATACACAACAGCTTCAGCACTCAAGCGATGCACGCCATGACCGAACCACCGCCCCCCACCACCACCCTCCGCGCCTGGACCCCGATCAGCACCGAAGACACCATCCGCACGATGAACTCCATCCACTCCGGATCTCCGACAGACCCCTGCCCTCACCACGTCTTCAACAAGGCCGACACTGTCATCGCACCCCACCTGCGGGACATCATCAACACCTCCTTCGACATCGCCACCTTCCCGGAGAGCTGGAAGCACGCCGAACTCAGCGCTCTACTCAAGAAACCATCAGCAGACCCTACCGACCTTAAGAATTACCGCCCCATCTCGCTGCTCCCGTTTCCGGCCAAAGTCATCGAGAAGACCGTCAACAAGCAACTGGCCGCCTTCCTCGAGACGAACGGCTCCCTCGACCTCTCGCAGTCTGGCTTCCGGGCCAACCACAGCACCGAGACCGCCCTGATCGCAGCCACAGACGACATTCGAGCCCTCCTCGACAACGGAGAAACAGCGGCCCTCATCCTCCTGGACCTCTCCGCGGCCTTCGTCACTGTCTGCCACCGCACCCTAGTACAGCGCCTCAGCAACGTCGGAATCCAGGAGAAGGCACTGGAGTGGATCACCTCCTTCCTCACCGGAAGGACACAGAGAGTCCGCCTCCCCCCGTTCAAATCGGAGGCCCCCGAAGTCATCTGCGGCGTCCCTCAAGGCTCCTCGCTCAGCCCAACTCTCTTCAACGTCTACATGAGCCCCCTCGCAGCCATCGCACGCCAGCACAACCTGAACATCATCTCCTACGCCGACGACACCCAGCTGATCCTCTCCCTCACCAACGACCCCGCCACCGCCAGAGCCAACCTGCACGAAGGGATGACAGAAGTAGCCAAATGGATGTCGAACAGCCGCCTGAAACTGAACTCAGACAAGACGGAAGTCCTCATCCTGGGATCCTCACCCTCCGCCTGGGACGACTCCTGGTGGCCCCCCGCCCTGGGCAGCGCACCCAAACCAACTGACCACGCACGCAACCTGGGCTTCATCCTGGACTCCTCCCTCTCCATGACCAGACAAGTCAACGCCGTCTCCTCGTCGTGCTTCCACATCCTGCGAATGCTACGCAAGATCTTCCGATGGATCCCTACCGAGACCAGGAAGACGGTCACCCAGGCCCTCGTCACCAGCCGTCTGGACTACGGCAACTCCCTCTACGCCGGAACCACTGCCAAACTCCAGAAGAGACTCCAGCGGATCCAGAACACCTCAGCACGACTCATCCTGGACATCCCCCGCCGCAGCCACATCTCCGGACACCTGAGAGACCTGCACTGGCTCCCGGTCAACAAGAGAATCACCTTCCGGCTCCTCACCCACGCACACAAAGCCTTACACAACCAAGGACCAGGATACCTCAACAGCCGCCTCAACTTCTATGCTCCCACGCGCCAGCTTCGATCGACCAGCCACGCACTCGCCGCCGTCCCCCGCATCCGAAGAGCCACCACAGGAGGAAGGTCCTTCTCCTACCTGGCCGCCAAGACTTGGAACTCCCTTCCGACCCACCTCCGCCTGACCCAGGACCACCTCGCCTTCAGGAAGCAGCTCAAGACCTGGCTATTCGAGCAGTAGCGGACCCCCCCCAGCGCCTTGAGACCCTCCGGGTGAGTCGTGCGCTATACAAATGCTCTGATTGATTGATTGATTGATTGAGCATGTGCCATGGCTCTTTCCACTTCATTCATAGCAGTGGCAGCTTCATTTTCGATAACAGGTCCTCCTAGTGGATCCTGACTCAATGAAGCAGAACTCTGACTGTCCTGAGAACTGTCTCTGGCAATCTCGGCTGCAATCATTGCTTCCTGCTCAATTTCCGCATTCAACATTTCTACATATTTGGGAAAAGCAGGACATTCTATGGTCTCCTTGGCGGCATTGAAAGAGTCTTCATAACAGAGAAAATCTCCAAGCAGTTCCTCTTCTGCACGCCAAGGCTTGAAAAGTTGCAAAAGTGCTAAATAGAAAAACTCCTTTTTTTCAGGAGATTCGCCACTCAATTTTCGATGGTTTACCAAGTGGCATTTTCTTTGCTTGACCAGACATCCCTCACTTCCTATTACAGCATACACTCCTTTCTCAGTATCTTCTTTGATGTTCCTCTTGAATATGTAATTTTGAAGAACCTCATACAGACAAACATTCTCGAGGTGAATGCTTCGATTTGGATAATATGTATCCAACATGTTGGTCTTCAAAATGTCGGTACTGTTTGGCTCCTTTTCCGCCAAATACTCAATTTCCCGCACAGGTTTGAGAACTCGATTACGCGTTGCAGCAAGACCAAGACTCGCCCAAACGATACTCCTGGACTTGGCATAGAGACTTGCTGAAGACAACCGGTCAGAACATTCGTACGCTCCGATTTCTCGATGCGACAACATCTTCAGACTGAAACTGTACAACTTCTTGCTGAGGCTCTTTTCATGGGAAATGTCCTCCCACATATCCTTCAATTCTGTCTTCTCTTTTTTGGTGATGTAAGATGTCACATACCGAGCCACAGCCATACAGTTATCAGCCACAAACTGTATATCCATGTTAGCATTCCACATGGACAAAATCACCGGGTTGTAGTCGTTGATGTACTTGGACTCTTCGTTCCTCTTCAAATTGTATGTGTTTTTAGGTGATTTCTTCATCACATTATGTCGCAGCGAAGACATCAAACTGTTTACTCTTCCTTTAGAAATCACCGGTCGTGGAAAGCCGAAACGACATTTGGTGTAGAACTTGTCCTTGTTTCGGAATTTACGACGACAGTACTTTCCACATCGATGGCTTTGGAAACGCAGAACTTTTTCTCTTAGGCTTTTCTTCTCCTTTGCGTTTGGAACAGCACACGTAGAATACTGTTGTATAAAACTCATCATTGAGTCTTCTGGATCCGTTCCAAATTTAGGTGCATCCTTGATCCACAGCAACATATGTATATGAGGAGCACCTCTTGCTTGGTACTCCTTTCTCCAGAAGAAATCCAACACCTCTCCAAGAGGTGGATTCTTCTTATTCATGATGAAAGACATCATAGCTTCAAATCTATGATTGAAGTACCTACATACATTGACTGGATCCAAAGAGCACAGTTCTCCGGGTGTCTTGAATTCGATGTTTTCTACGTTAGCATTTGCCTCTCGTAGAAATTCAAGTAAGTCTTCCCAGCCATACTCGGCACAGCTCAGAGTGAGGAACCATGTGGGAGTTCCTAAGTTCCTCAGCATACATTTTAAATCACCATGACGACGGTACCAGTACTCATTAGTACCACGCTGACACGCCATGAGATTAATCAGGTGAGAATCCAAAATACTGTCTTGGACATTGACTTTATCCATAAAGTCACTTGCCGAGATGTTTTGCATGTGTATACCACTTTTCAAGATGTGGTTCACTGCATATGACAGTCCAGACAGATCGCTTTCAAACAGGAGATGAAACAAATAAGGAATGCATTGTCGAAACCTAGCATCTCCTGCATACAATCGCAAAGTCCGGTATTCAGAAGCAGGAATTTGATGAGGTCGCTCATCATATCTTCCTCCCTGACCTGTTGGAAAAAGCTGTGGGAAACACCGAGCTTCCAAACTTTCCTCCCAAACACTAATGGGACTCCCTTTGGCTTGTTTAATTTGAAACAACTCAATAGCATTCTCCATGACTTCCTTGGAATGCAAAGGATGAACACTATAATGTTCATATATTTCTTCACTAGTAGAGGGTTCTACTTTCTCAATTTGACCAGCACACAAATCGCTATCCTCTTCCTCACTTACTTCCTCTTCTGCAACATATACATTCTTATAGTATTTATTATTTTTTTTCAAATACAATGTTGCCTTTTTAACTTTCCTAACATCCACTAAATCTTGCCATATTTTCTTATTCTTTGTCGGAACCCCATTAACTAAGATAACCAGAGGTTCCTCTTCCACTTTTTCTACTCCAATTGTGTTAATGTTTTTCTTCAAATCTAGAGGCAAATAAACAACTCTTCCCTTTAATCCTCTCTGTAAATCTGATGGAGGCAATTTCCCTGTCTTTGGCTCCATTCTTACAATAGCCTGAAAGGGATGGATACTTTGAATCAAAATAGATTCATAAGTATTTAAATCCTTCAATTCAGAAGGAATCTCAACCAATTCCAGATTATTATGAACTGCTCTAGCAGGCATCTGGTTTTGATTTAATTTGCAACAACAATAAGTACACACACGTTGATCCAATCCCAAATCAAAACAATTTTCTGCCATCAAGTATGTTGTGAAATCCTTCCATTCACTATTATTTTCCCTTTCACTTTTTGCATATAAATCCACTAACTTAGTCTGATTCTTATAATAAGTGCGTCGACAACACACACAAGTGAAATTTGGCCTCTCACTTGATTTGACCTGAAACGTCGCAATTTCCCTCTGGAAATTATCTGTACTGGAAACCTGTACACTATCTTCCACATTACCCGCTTCTTCTTGGTCAATTTCAACATTATCCTCTTTACTTCCAAAGTAACAAAACTCAATTTCTTCACATATATTCTTCACATCTATTTCAGAACCATGCAAAAGAGCAGCGCATAATTGTTTAAGCATAATTGCTGGACTCTTAGCATAATACAACATTCTAACTAATTTCCTGACTTTATTATGATGCACTGCTAGCATCCTGAAATGATGAAAAACACTCTGGCATACTCTCCTGGAAAGACAAGCCAGTGAATGACCATGCAAACCTGTCACTTCTCTCACTCTGCAAGGATCTAATTCTTGCAACAACCTCATTTTCTGCTTCAAACTTTTCTTATTAAATGACCGTACAAAATCACAAAGCAAATTGATGGAATCCTGTCGCACACTGCAAATACTACTACACTTCCAGGTGTACACAGGACCCTTAGCACGTCTTCCTAAAACCTCATTACCTAACACCTCTTCTGCCTCTGTTGTCACAAGTTTTTCTTTTTCAACTGGACAACCATCTTTCACTTCATAAGCACGACCACTGGTGTCAACTGCATGCACCAAATCATTATCCTGTAAATAACTCTCCTCATTAAAAAATGCCTCACAGCTTGAACTATGCATCCATTCTCCAGAAAAAACTTCACAAAAATTACTACGATTAACTATTCTCTTCCATCTACTATTTCTTTTGAAATCATAAATTGCCTTGTTTAGCTTCCTAATTCTATTGATTATCAAAATAAATAACTTACGTTTAATTTCAAATGCCTGATCAATAACTTTCTCAACTTTTTTTTTTCTCTTATCAAAAACCACTTTCTGTTGACCTTTCTTAATATTTTTTAACAAATTGCCAATTATCCTGTTGCGGAACATTCGTTTACGAATGTCCCTAAACTGTTGTTTCCTTCTAATATCATGCACAGAGTTATCTCTTGCTCTAGCAGTAACATTTTTCATTGGCCTTTCCTTTCCGTTTGAATTGCTTCTCTTTTTCTGGACTGAAACATTTTCTGTAGTAATATTTTTTTTACTACAAATATTTCTTATGAATGTTTTTGTACTCTTACCCGGTGCTTTCTTGGTGACTTGACAAATCTTTTTATTAGAGGACTGCTGCTTTTTTTCATTCACCTGCTGTCTTTGACGTTTTGCAGCCTTTCTCAGTCTTTCTTTCGTTGGCATGGTGAAATCTTGAAATGATCGGCAGTTGAATCTGTGGTAAAATATATTAAAAAATGTTATTAACCACTATTACCCAACAGTAAATCAATAACAGTAATCAAAAACTTAAAACACTACTTGACATTTTTACATAGAAGATTTTTTAGTGCTTGGCAAATTTAGAATACAGAAATAGCAGAAAAGAAATAGAATTTATATTCATGTTACCTGTGCTATTTTATATGTGAATCTGATCTAATTTTATGAGCATATTTTAATATTTTATTGAAGACACTACACATAACCTGTTTTTGAAGGTGTCTTTATTTTTAAATTAAACGGTTTACATTTTTACTTTTTATTTATTATAAATTTTTAAAATAAATGTTTATAGTTCCATAGGCTCAAGCACGTCAGCTTCCCATCCTATGTCATATAATTCGGACAAATCTGCATCCTCATCACGTTCTTCTTCATCCTCAGGATTTAAATCATCCAAGGGATCAACATCCACTGATGTTTCAATTACGAGTTCAATGATGAGGTCAAAATCAACTGATTGCTGATTGTCGCTCATGTTGATGTTGTCTTTATCTTTAAAGAAAGATAACAACAATGAGATGTTGCAGAGTAAGAGACAAATCTCAGAGATTATAATAGTAAAATTGTTTAACAAGAGTAACATTTTGCAGCTATTATATAGCCATGTCCAGCGATGCTGAGCAGGTGAAGCCTATGTCTAATTTTTCAGTGAACAGGACTCATCTCTTCTTAACCTTGGATAAGCCTCACCGACTCTGTGTCCCCTGCACATACTTAAATGTAAAGGGGCAGATTTATGTTAAATGGCACATCCCCAGGCATGCACTAGTTAACGTGCACCGCTGCTCTGCCACCCATCGTGTGCCGCATTTACAATCAGATAGGAGAAAGCTACGTCAAAACCCTGCGCCTGCTTGAAGCAGGCATAGGTCTTGACGCAACATTGTGGAGATGAGGCACCCCTGAGTCTTGCTGGAGCTGCATCACACTTGCGATACAACTCCAGCAATGCGCCACCTTTACGGCACAGATGCGTCACGCATCTGTGCCATTTTTGCCCCATGCTGCGCCGCATTGTAAATGCAGCACACCATGGGTGGCGGAACAGCAGCGCAGGGTGACTGGCACATCCCTGGTGATGCGCTAGTCATCATAAATCTATCCCTAAGCTTCTTATCTTGTTAGAGATGAACCGCCATATGTATCATCAAACTATTTTGCATTTCCTAAATAGCGAATTTTAAGGGATAAATAGCAATTCTTTACCATTCCTAATTTGCGATGAGCAAATTGCTAATTGCAAATTACCCATTCATTTCCATGGGCCAGGAGGCCCATAGGAATGAAGGTGCAATTTGCGATTAGCAATTAGCTCATCACAAATTAGGAATTTTTCCAAAGGTGCAGGGGTGTCTCAAGAACACCCTGCTGCACCCCTGAAAAAGACATTTGGGGGCATATGGCGCACATACATGCCCTAAGGGCATGTATGGGCGTCATATGGCACCTTTTGTTTTTTGGAAAAAAAGCTTTTTGAAAAGAATTCGCAAATTACCACCAACTACAAGTTGGTGGTAGTTTGCAAATCCTTAATGGCATTTTTTGCATATTTTTTGTTTGATACATTGCATTTAAGGAATCGCAAAATTTGCAAATCCTTCAGTGCAATCGCAAAATAAGGAATAGCAAATTTTGCTATTCCTTATTTTGCATCAAACTTGTTTGATACATACCATTTGTCTAATTAGCATTCGCAAAGGCCGAAATTCGCAGAATTTTGACCTTTGCGAATGCTAATTAGCTTGATACATATGGCCCCAAGTGAGGCCTGTCTTGCAACATGGTGCATCTTTTGCATCACTGCTGCATCGGTTTCATGTGGCACGTTTTTTTTACACCATGACACATCTGCCTAAATGCATCAATTTGTAATTTTGTCACCTCATAGCAAATCTTTTGCACCGCCGCTGCATCAGAAAAGTGACGCACAGTGGCGCAAAAGAGGCATACACCTATCATAAATCTGTCCCTAGCATTTTAAATGATTAATTCAGGATGACGATAAGGTGTGCCCTATCCAGAGGTTTGTTTAAGGTGAGTCCTACTCAGGATTGCAGATGAAAGTTACGCTTGATGAAGAATACAGAGGAGATTTCCTAAATAGCGAATTTTAAGGAATAAATAGCGATTCTTTACCATTCCTAATTTGCAATGAGCAAATTACTAATTGCAAATTACTCATTCATTTCCATGGGCCAGGAGGCCCATAGGAATGAAGGTGCAATTTGCGATTAGCAATTAGCTCATCGCAAATTAGGAATTTTTCCAAGGGTGCATGGGTGTCTCAAGAACACCCTGCTGCACCCCCTGAAAAAGAAATTTGGGGGCATATGGCGCACATACATGCCCTAATGGCATGTATGGGCGTCATATGTCACCTTTTGTTTTTTGGAAAAAAAGCTTTTTGAAAAGAATTCGCAAATTATCACCAACTAGAAGTTGGTGGTAATTTGCAAATCCTTAATGGCATTTTTTGCATATTTTTTGTTTGATACATTGCATTTAAGAAATCACAAAATTTGCAAATCCTTCAGTGCAATCGCAAAATAAAGAATAGCAAATTTTGCTATTCCTTATTTTGCATCAAACTTGTTTGATACATACCATTTGTCTAATTAGCATTCGCAAAGGCCGAAATTCACAGAACTTCGGCCTTTGCAAATGCTAATTAGCTTCATACATATGGCCCCAAGTGAGGCCTGTCTTGCAACATGGTGCATCTTTTGCATCACTGCTGCATCAGTTTCATGTGGAACGGTGTTTTTTACACCATGACACATCTGCCTAAATGCTTCAATTTGTAATTTTGTCGCCTCATAGCAAATCTTTTGCACCGCCGCTGCATCACAAAAGTGACGCACAGTGGCGCAAAAGAGGCATACACCTATCATAAATCTGTCCCTATTTATTTATTTATTTATTTATTCATGGGATTTTTAATGCGCACTACTACCCTGAGGTGTCTAGACGCAATGAGATACTCCAAGATACAGAGGTCAGGGCACGATATTATAAGAAAGAGGCTATAAGCTCTTTTTGGCAGATGGTTAATATTAATAATATTATTGATTGAAGAGCCAGGTCTTCAGAGCCTTGCGGAAGCTAATCAGGGTTGGCGCAGTTTTAATGTCTAAGGGGAGTGAGTTCCACAATATTGGAGTTGCTACCAAAAATCGTCTGTCACCCCATGTTGCCGTTCTTGTGCGGGGTACAGACAGTTGATAGCTTGCTGCTGATCGTAGGTTTTTTTTAGGAATGTACACCTGAAATGCCTCCTTTAGGAACTTCGGTCCAGTCTGATGGATGGCCTTATAGGCAATGCACAAAGCTTTGAATTTGATCCTGCTCTCCACTCTTAGCCAATGGAGCTGACGTATGGCTGCCGAAGTGGAGTGGCGTCTGGGTATGTTGAGCAGTATCCGTGCTGTCATATTTTGGACAGATTGAAGCTTGTTCAGGATGCATTTATGCGTGTTGAAAAAGAGAGCATTTCCATAATCAAGCTTGGAAAACACTAAGGTAGTAATCAGTGTTTTTCCTGCTGATGCTGGTAAATACGGCAGAAGTTTTTTTATCTTTTTCAGCATGAAGAACGCCGCAGAGACCACCTTATTAACATGATATCCAAAGGATAATTTGCTATCAAAAATCACTCCTAAATTCCTAACCTTGGCGTCTGGAACCGGAGGAGGGCCCATCTGACTGGGCCACCATGTCGGGGACCACTCTGGAGAGATATTACCAAAGGTCATCACCTCCGTTTTCTCCGCATTAAGCTTCAAACAGTTCCTGTGCATCCATGATTGTATGTCCAGTAACCCCTCCTGAAGCTTAGCTGCTACCACTGGGCCGTTCTTATGCACCGCCAGCACAAGCTGGGTGTCATCTGCGTAGGTGGTTAAACGCATCCCATAAGATTTGATGACCCTCGCCAAGTCCGCGACATAAATGTTGAAAAGCGTCGGACTTAACGAGGATCCTTGAGGGACCCCGCAAGGCAGTTCAGACGTCGGTGAGTAATGATTACCCAGTTTGACTGCCTGCTTACGGTCAGCTAAGAAAGAAACTATGAGTTCTTTTGCCAGATGGTTAATCCCGAGGGCTGCGACACGGTCGACCAAGATGACATGGTCGACCGTGTCAAAGGCCGCCGATAGGTCCAACAAAATAAGCACTGCCGCTCCTCCCGAGTCCATAATATGTCTGATTTCATCGGAGGCCTTTATCAGCGCTGTCTCGGTTCCGTGTCCTTTCCGGAACCCGAACTGAGTGTCATCCAAGAGTCCATTTTGCTCAATAAACTCTGACAGCTGTTGGTTCATAATGGCCTCTACGATTTTAGCCGGGAAGGGAAGGCAAGCAATAGGCCTATAGTTGGCCGTAACGGTGGGGTCTAGGGAAGGCTTCTTGAGCAGAGGTTTGACAATAGCCTGTTTCCAAATCTCAGGGTAGACACCAGTTTTGAAGATGGAGTTACAGATATCGGTGAGCGGCTGGGTGATGGTGTTATGTAGTTGGTTCATTATGAGAGGAGGACATGGATCAAGCGGAGATCCGGATTTGATCTTAGCAACAAGCATGCAGACCTGATCTTCAGTGACTGACCGAAACTGAGCGAAGAGAGGGTGAGTGGGCGCTGGATGGGTGGATAGGTCCATGGATCCTCCCACTGGTTCTTTGGAGAATGTGGAGTAGATATCCATCACCTTAGAGGTGAAGAATGTAGCCAGTGAGCTACAGAATTCCTGCGAATTCTCAGTTGTAGGTCCAGTTGGAGGATTAGAAAGAGAGCTCACCACTTGAAAAAGCATTCTGGCTGAATTCTGTGCTTGCTCAATTTGGCCAGTGAAGAAAATATTCTTTCGCGTAATGAGAGCTTTCTTATATATTGCCAGTGCAGTTTTATAGACTTGCTTAGCGAGGGGGCTATAATGCTTTCTCCAGCGCCTTTCTAAGTTTCTGCAATACTGACGTTGGAGTCGCAGCTCCTCTGTATACCACTGGGCAGATGGAGTGGCTCTATTTGGACGATAAAATTTTTCAGGTGCAACTTCATTAGCTGCCTTCAAGATCCAATCTTGAAAATTAGTGGACATGGTTTCAGGATCACATGATCTTTCTGGGGCTGATGTCATAAGGAGATTAGTGAGGTGTGGAATGTCTGCATTTTTCCACCTCCGCGTCCCCACTGACGACCGGATTTTGGTCTGAGAGGGTTTGGAGGGTGACAGTCTAATCCTAAAAATAATAGCTTGGTGGTCAGACCATACCAGAGGTAGCACCGCTGACAGATCAATGCCCGGGTTATTTGTGAACAGGCCATCCAGTGTGTGCCCGGCCTCATGCGTGGGGCCCCTCACCAGCTGCTGCAGCCCTATTGCCTGCATATCAGTGATGAGTTGAGCTGTGTCTTTATTGTCAAGGTTTTCAAGCGGGAAGTTAAAATCCCCTAGAATCGTATAGTCCGAGGATCCTATTACTAGTTCAGTTATTTCTGTAAGTTCAGCTAAGAATTTGGTGCGGGAACCCGGTGGCCTGTACAGAAGTATTCCTTTGAAAGCTTGCCTCTGCGTAAGATTGATAACAAACGCAAAAGCTTCGCAGGTAGTGCTTTGAATAGGCTCGAATTTTGCACGATAAGTGTCCTTATGAATTACGGCTAAACCTCCGCCTCGCCCAGAAATTCTGTCTTGTCTGGCCACACAGTAGCCTTCAGGGGTGGCCAGAACAAAGTCAGGGCCCGAAGCCTCATCTCCCCAGGATTCCGTAACAAAGAGAATATCTAGATTCTGGTTGAGAATACACTCCCTAATATCCAAGCTATGTTGGGGGAGGGAACGTGCGTTAATCAGTGCTGCTCTATAATACTGATCAACTGTGAGCAGGGCACTGGTAATTTCTGGTGAGTACAATGTGGTAGTGGTTGCGGACATAGGAGGTGGAAGGGTATAAGCGCAGCCTACACATGAAATGGGCGTAGATGGCAAATGTTGAAAAGGTGGTAATATTTGGCATGACCTATCCAAACCTGGGTTCAGCTCTCTCAGCTGTGCGGAGGTGTAGCGTAGGGTAGGTGTAGAGTCGTGGATGGCTACCGGGGCAGGGGTGGTGGCCCTGGGCCCGGATATGGCTCGGACGGGCATTTTAAATGATTAATTCAGGATGACGATAAGGTGTGCCCTATCCAGAGGTTTGTTTAAGGTGAGTCCTACTCAGGATTGCAGATTAAAGTTACGCTTGATGAAGAATACAGAGGAGATAATACATGTAAAGCTCTACCAATGAAGTAAGTGATGTCCACTTCATTGCGCCAGTCATCATAAATGTATCCCTAAGCTTCTTATCTTGTTAGAGATGAACCGCCATATGTATCATCAAACTATTTTGCATTTCCAAAATAGCGAATTTTAAGGAATAAATAGCGATTCTTTACCATTCATAATTTGCAATGAGCAAATTGCTAATTGCAAATTACCCATTCATTTCCATGGGCCAGGAGGCCCATAGGAATGAAGGTGCAATTTGCGATTAGCAATTAGCTCATCGCAAATTAGGAATTTTTCCAAAGGTGCAGGGGTGTCTCAAGAACACCTTGCTGCACCCCTGAAAAAGAAATTTGGGGGCATATGGCGCCCATAAATTTTAACAACATTCCTTTACCTCAAAAACGATTTTCAAGTCATAATTTGAAAACACTGCCCACGGGGAAATGACTTAAAATGTCCTTAAGACACATGAAAGTGTTTTTTTAAAGCCTTTGCAAGTTTTTGGGTCACTTTTAACATGGCTATGTAACTCAAACAGTCAAAATCTAAATTTACCATGCACAGGTGGGACCATATTTACAAGGAATGTGCCCCACGGGGAAAGGTCTTTTAATGTAATATGGGAAAAATTACATCAGAGACACTGAAATGCCTTATAAAGAAGCATACACCATTATATCCTTGTCATAAATTTACAAACCATTCCTTTTCCCCAAAAACGATTTTCAAATCATAATTTGAAAACACTGCACATGGGGAAATGACTTAAAATGTCCTTAAGACACATGAAAGCGTTTTTTGATTGCCTTTCCAGCATGGTTGGGTCACTTTTAACATGGCTATGTAACACAAACATTCAAAATCTAAATTTGCCATGCACAGGTGGGACCATATTTACAAGGAATGTGCCCCACGGGGAAAGGTCTTTTAATGTAATATGGGAAAAATGACATCAGAGACACTGAAGTGCCTTATAAAGAAGCATACACCATTATATCCTTGTCATAAATTTACAAACCATTCCTTTTCCCCAAAAACGATTTTCAAATCATAATTTGAAAACACTGCACATGGGGAAATGACTTAAAATGTCCTTAAGACACATAAAAGCGTTTTTTGATTGCCTTTGCAGCATGTTTGTGTCACTTTTAACATGGCTATGTAACGCAAACATTCAAAATCTAAATTTGCCATGCACAGGTGGGAGCATATTTACAAGCAATTTGCTCCACAGAGAAAGGTCCTACATTAAAATGGGAAAAATAACATCAGAGACACTCAATTGCCTTATAAAGAAGCATACACCATTATGTCCTTGTCATAAATATTATAACCATTCATTTTCCTCAAAAACGATTTTCAAGTCCTAATTTGAAAAGACTCCACAGCTCCTATGCACAAAAACACCCTGTCAGTACTAATACTTCACATTTTCTCCAATTACATTTTCTCAAAGAAACAAAATCTATTTGTAAAACACTTGAGACAAAGCAACATTTGAAAAACACAACTTTCTTCATAATTTTCTCCTTAAAGCACACTATTCTCTATCTAAATTAAAGAAATCTTTTCTCACCTTAGCAAATACTTTGAGTTTCAAAACAGTCTCAGAAACACACCAATTTGTCTTCAGCAGAGCAAAAGGTATGCACTCCAGAGTCTGCAGCTATCAAAAGCACAGAAATGCTGTAATTCTTCACACATATCTCTCATGTCACCCAATCAAAACTCTTCCCTCACTTTTTTTCAAATGAAAACCCTTCCCCCCTCTGCCCCTTCTGCCTTTTTTGCATGGCAACCACCTCTTGGAAGACCTCTGGTGTTTGCAAGTTCACACAACAATGTTGCAATTGAACTCTGAACTCTCAGTGCACCTCATATCCAGTGCATTCTTTCATTTAATGATTTTTTCTTGACCACTCAAAATACATCTTTCAAACAACTCATCCATGCACCCTAACTTTCTGTTTTCAGCAATCAAAATCCACCAATCACTGTTACTGCTTCATTAACACAGAAACTCCACAGTTTTTTTTAATTTTAAACTCTTATTTTTTCAACTGCCATTTCATTGCCACACTTCATCTGACTGCAGGAGAACCTTCTCTCACCATGTTTGCTGTCTGGATTGTTGGACATAGTTACATCTATTGGGCTCAGAGGTATGCTGAGAACAGGAATTTACCTAACCTCAATTTACAAGATGTGGAAATTAAGTGGTTTGGCCACAGAGGATTAAAATGTCACCAATTGATACCATTGGTGAAAACCTTTATGCATTTGCCAAAACCTGACCTGTTAATTGTGCACTGTGGAGGTAATGATTTGGGCACTTTGACTGGGGTAGGTCTGGAAATGCTTTTAAAGGACACCTTTGAGCAATTGATGGCACTTTTTCCTCAGACTGCCTTGGTATATTCAAATATATGCCAAAGACAGAAATGGAGGTTGTCAAACCAATTTTGTCCACAAATTGAGAAGTCGAGGAAGCATGTAAACAAATCTGTTTCAGCTTACATGAGAGACCATGGAATGGGCTCCGTGTACAACAATAACTTGCGTTACTACATGCAAGATATCTACAGAGGAGATGGAGTTCACTTCTCAGATGAGGGCAACAGAATTTTCATTCTGAATTTAAGACTGTGCATTGGTACCTACTTATAAGTACCTAAATGTACCATAAACCCAAAAGCTCTTCTCAGAGCTACCCTACATCTGATCACTCACAATTATTATTTTACTCTAACATTTTTCACTAATTTTCAACAAAGTACGCTCCCTGGGGCGCTACCCGGTACGCGAACCGGGAGCTAACCTCGCTAAATTTTTAAAAAAATGTTTTTTTTCCGCACATATGGGCCTCCTCAGCCACCCTCAGAAAACCTAGGGGTTCAAGATAAGTCTACCGTGCCCCCTTCTACCCATTCTGAACATTATTTGCCCTCCATCTTGTATCTTAATTCGACCGAAACACAAAATGGTGGACTCCCGTAACGCTTAAGGTTCGCGAACCGGGGCGCTCGCCAGTTCGCGTACCGGGTCGCTCCCTGGGAAGCGCACCATCAAAAAAGGTGGGAAAGTAGTTTACAGAAAAGCGACTGGAGACAATTTCACCAAATATAGATTAGCTCATACTACATACCAATGCCTACCATTTTCACAAATTTGATTGAAATTCCATTTAACCATTTAGCCTGTAGACCTCTCTAAATACCCTGAGGTAAATTACTTCACAAAACACATCTGAAGTGTTGGAATTGACAACCAATTAAAATGTTACTTTCATTTTCTACTTTTTTTACCTGACATTTGATTGGCTATGTACCTGAATATATATAAAGGAAGAGAGAGAAACACAGCCATTTTGACTACTACTTCCTGAACTACATTGCAAGATCATTTTCACTCACAACTTAAACTTGTTTTTAGAAGGTGAGATATTATTTTATAAATTTGAAAACATTTTCAGATAGTTATATACTATCCCTCTGTAAGAGTTAGACATTGAGAAAGGCTTCTTTATTATAATTATGGATTGATTTAGGTTTCTGTGGTATAATTATGAATTTACTTAGGCTTCTTCACAGGCACTTTTTAATAGTACTACTTCACGCCTGAAACCATACAGTGCCCATAGATTACTTCTCTGTTATAATCTCACAAGTACCTGTCTGAACTTAAACCCAACAGTGCCCTATCTCTACTGATATATTTATTTTTTATGCAAATTACAGCAATAAAATGGAAGGTGAGCAGAATGTTTCCTTCGAAATTGTTCTGGAGAACAACACAGAAAAAGATATTGAGGACAATGATGACTCAGATTTCATGGATGAATCACGGGACCATGAATTAGTTCAATGTGTAGAATCTGTGGATCATTTACTTCATTATGATGACGGTCAAATGTGGGAACTTATGTTCACTCAACAAGAGGACATATCGGACAGTCAAATGCTAGACGTTCTATTAAATTTGGAAAAACAATCCGAAAAATAAAATTGTATGTAATATTAAAAAATTGTTTGAGTCTTTAATCATTTTTATATGTAATTCATAAACTAGTTAAATGTTAGAAATGTTATTAAATTTTGAAACACAATCACAATAATAAATATTTGCTTAAAAAATAAAAAAATTAAAAAATAATCAACAAAACCAACAATCAATTAACATACAGTATTTGAAAAGTCTATCATTCTTTTTTCCTTATAGTACGCTGCCCAGAACGCTTCCCGGTTCGCGAACCGGGCGCTACTCACGCAAAAAAACAAAAAAAAAAAGGGAGGATCTACTATGCCCCCTTATGGTCATTTCCCCCTTTGTTTTGGCCTCCTCTTGTCTCTCAATCCTACCGAGAGACAAGATGGCGGCCGCTCCGGACTGTTTAGAATGTTGACAGACACCGGAGAGCCAATCAGCTTCGCTACGCGAAGTTCCGTTACGCGTAAAGTCCGCGAACCGGAGCGCTGGCCGGTCCGCTGTTACAGATATATATCTTTTTTTGAACGTTAATTTCTCAAAATCCACTGAAGCACATATATTGAGACCTAGCAAAGGCACATCGGGCTATCAGTCCCTACAATTTTGCCAAGTTTCGTGGAAATCCATTCAGCCGTTCGGGCTAAAAGTGAGGCCAACCGCCCTATGGAAAACTCAATGTTAAAAACACGTTTTGGGACCCCCCTTTTTTCTCGGCCCCCCCTTGACGAACCCCCTCCAAATTTCCAGGGGCTGCTCAGAAACAAAATGTTCCATTTTCCAGAAAATGTCAGCCAATTCCGTCCACAAACGCCAAAGTTATTAGACATAGAATTTTCAAAAATCCCATAGGGAAAAAATCCTAACTATATATACCTACTGGCGACCGCCAGTAGGTAATATATATATATATATATATATATATATATATATAGTGTGTGTATATATAAGGCGTAATATTTCCCAACAACAATTCACTCTACTTGGGCAGGGACTCTGAAGTTGCTTGTGCAATTTCCTTTATCTCGCAACAAGTCATTACACATTTCTGTCACCACACGTTACCTCGAACACCATACATATATATATATATATATATATATATATATATATATATATATATATATATATATATATATATGTGTCAGCTCCAATTTCCCAAAATACCCAGCCGGGTTTGTAGAAATAACAGCACTCACACAGGCAGCGGCAATCTTTTAGCAGGGCGGTTTATTTACAAAAGGCAAACAAACGCGTTTCGGGACTAGAAATCCCTTCGTCAGTGTTATCGTTTGGGCGCCAAACTTTTTTTCTTTTTAAACACTGTTCATGCCTACTGTTGACATAAACAAAGGACTGATGCATTGCGTCTATAGGGCGCGCCATCTTTGAACGCCTTACATTTCACACATTTCGTCTTCATGGCTACATATAAAGCAGTACTTCTTTTGTGTACAAAAAACGTCAACAACGTTATTAGTGTGTTTAACACTTAAAACATATCGCCGTGTATCGGCAAGTTTCAATTCATATTTCGAATCATTTCATTCCCAAAAGTGGCCAAATACCTGAGAAACAACGCATTACTAAGAATGCACAATTAAAGCCAAACATCGCTATATTTATAAACAACGCTATTTCAAGCAAATCTTGCCGTGGATCGGCATTTGCAACCTAAAATCAGGTTGCATAATTCTCAGGACACCGGCCATGGGATCAACACAACAGCATAACTCATTAAGACGACAAAAAATTACCTACAATATATACATTTTAAAAAAAAAACAACAAAAAAAACAACCCTGATACATACTTTAAAGCATTCCAAAAACATTACAGACCAATATCATCTGATTTAGACACATTCCTCATGATAGAAGTAAGTGTGAGGAATGGAAAAATAAGTACCCAGCTCTATCGTAAGCCAACTGCAGGGAATAGCGTTTTACACGCTTCAAGCAGTCATTCCCGCAAATTAATCTCCAACATCCCCTATGGGGAAATGTTACGATTAAAACGAAATTGCACCCATGATGAAGATTTTGAAAGAGCAGCCAGTGACAGTATAACTAGGTTCAAAAACAGAGGCTACAATACCAACAAGCTATATGAAACCTTAAAGAAAGTAAGAAAAATCCCTCGCAGCCAACTGTTTAAAAAGAAGGCATTGACTCAATCTGAAAAGGTACAGTTCAGAATGATCACACCATACGCTGCAAACTCTTTCAGATTGAGATCAATCTTGTCCAAACATTGGCACATATTGAAATCGGATCCAATTGTGGGCCCTGATATTCCAGCTGTGCCAGCCATCACTTTTAGGAGGGCAAGGTCTCTGCGAGATGAGTTAGTTCATAGCTATCTACCAATTGAAAGGAAACAACTGGGTACCCTAAAAGAGGCCAAGGGGTTTTTCCCGTGCGGGAAATGTAAAGCTTGCTCAGCAAGCAAGAGAACGTTAGCATACGAGGTGCCTGGCCGTCAAGCTAGAAAAATCACTAAGTTCATGTCTTGTCACACAGATCACGCAGTTTACTGCCTGATCTGCCCGTGTTCATTAAGGTATGTGGGCAGTACCATCAATCCCGTTAAACTTCGGATACTTGAACACATGCGGGCTATTGCCAATAAGGATTTCAGCTACCCGGTAGCAAGGCATTTTGCCATAAAGCATAAAAGTGATAGGACTTTACTAAGATATTTCTGCTTAGATCAAGCAGCTGAGATCCCAAGAGGAGGTAACCGGCTGCAGGTCTTGAATTATTCTGTTTTTGAACCTAGTTATACTGTCACTGGCTGCTCTTTCAAAATCTTCATCATGGGTGCAATTTCGTTTTAATCGTAACATTTCCCCATAGGGGATGTTGGAGATTAATTTGCGGGAATGACTGCTTGAAGCGTGTAAAACGCTATTCCCTGCAGTTGGCTTACGATAGAGCTGGGTACTTATTTTTCCATTCCTCACACTTACTTCTATCATGAGGAATGTGTCTAAATCAGATGATATTGGTCTGTAATGTTTTTGGAATGCTTTAAAGTATGTATCAGGGTTGTTTTTTTTGTTGTTTTTTTTTGAAAATGTATATATTGTAGGTAATTTTTTGTCGTCTTAATGAGTTATGCTGTTGTGTTGATCCCATGGCCGGTGTCCTGAGAATTATGCAACCTGATTTTAGGTTGCAAATGCCGATCCACGGCAAGATTTGCTTGAAATAGCGTTGTTTATAAATATAGCGATGTTTGGCTTTAATTGTGCATTCTTAGTAATGCGTTGTTTCTCAGGTATTTGGCCACTTTTGGGAATGAAATGATTCGAAATATGAATTGAAACTTGCCGATACACGGCGATATGTTTTAAGTGTTAAACACACTAATAACGTTGTTGACGTTTTTTGTACACAAAAGAAGTACTGCTTTATATGTAGCCATGAAGACGAAATGTGTGAAATGTAAGGCGTTCAAAGATGGCGCGCCCTATAGACGCAATGCATCAGTCCTTTGTTTATGTCAACAGTAGGCATGAACAGTGTTTAAAAAGAAAAAAAGTTTGGCGCCCAAACGATAACACTGACGAAGGGATTTCTAGTCCCGAAACGCGTTTGTTTGCCTTTTGTAAATAAACCGCCCTGCTAAAAGATTGCCGCTGCCTGTGTGAGTGCTGTTATTTCTACAAACCCGGCTGGGTATTTTGGGAAATTGGAGCTGGCATATGGGACGCGAACACCATCGCGCTACGCGGCACCCGCCCTGTGAGTGACTCACGTTATGGTGCGTTGGAGCTTACATATATATATGTGTATATATATATTTATCCTCCTCTGGAGTTTCCTCTTTGCCTAAGGTGATCCAGGCCAGAAGAGCTTCTTCTCAGGCCTTGGGGGCCTTCTCGTAGCCCTCCTTCTTGGCGTTGCGGCCTAATTTCAGGTCCCTGTCCCTGCACAGGGCTTTCAGTAGCCATTTTGAGGGTGGACAGGTTGGCCAGATCAACCTCCATGTTCCCTTTAGACTTAAAGTGATGCAAAAAATTGAATAAAACATTTAAGACTTAACCCCAATTAAAAATCTAAAACTATTTTTGCTTTCATTGAATTTTGGGATTTCAATTTTTTTAGGTTAGCAACGGAGTGGTGCTGCTAAACACAAGTTCTGTATTCGAACTCTGCCACGAATGAGAGAAAATGAATTATTCGTTGAAGTGGGTGATAGCACTGTTCAAATAATAATGGCTCTTTTCCTGACTAGGTTTCACAAATGTACACCTGAGCTCAACACTTGGTAGCTGTAGCACAGAAAAAATCATTTTTAACTTAATAAAAATGTGTATGGCATTTATAAGTACCAAAATGGTTAAAAGGTAAAAAACACAACACTATAAAAATAGATCAAATTTTAAATAGACATCAAAACGACAAAAATCAGATATAGGGAACCAGAGATATGATTTTTCAAAGATAGAGATGTTTCTAGCTCCATGAAGCAAAAAGTGCCTGCAGGTATCTGGTCACTCTAGACTAGTTGAAAGGCCTTCCGTGAGGGAACGTGGGTCCGCTTCAGGGACAAGGTTTACCTTATGACTTAGTTTTCAGAATGGAAGTCAAAATTCCTCAGCAGAACAAGGTAACAGGCTGTAGCAAAGATAGGTTCTGAGCGGCTGGATAGCCTCTGTAGGAAGTCCTGGTGACTTCATCGACATTTGACTGGAATATTTAGAGTGTGAGAAAGTCATATTTCCCACCCGGGGAAGGTCCCTCATTAGCCAGATACTTTCAGCGCCTTCATTTGGTTATGAATCTCTAACCAATGGGAAGCAGTTCTCAGGGACAACTCTACCTGTTTTGACATAATTTCCTTTGAGTTTGTCTCAAAACAAGCACACAATGCCCTGCTCGTCCAAAATCCGACATGGCAGAATCTTTCTTTCCTTCGTCAGATATCTGGGAACACCCTAGAGGTGTCTCTAGAGAAATGAGAAATGAGGACCTCCACCTGCAAACCCAGGTCTGGTCCATGTTTTCCCCCCACTGGTATTTGTACCACTTTGGCTTCCTATGCGTGAGTTAAATTTACCTTTGACAGGAGCTTCCCCTTTGAAGCTTGTACAGTCGGTGGGCACATCCACCATTCCATTCAAGATGTTAATGTAACCCAGGGATTTTCTATCAGAGAACCAGCCTTGCCACAATGAAAAATGACTTTGAAGATATTTCACAGCCAGAACATGTAAAAATTGAGTACACTTATTTTACTATTTAAATAGTGTCTATCCTACTGTATGGGTACTTAGGGCATACCTCAGGAGTGATTTAGAAGTATTAAGAGGCCTATTCCGATGTCGGACGGATTGGTCAGAAGCAGTAACCAACCGACCTGCTGTCATGGGTTATGGCCCTGCTAATACTGTTCAGTCGCACTCGTATACTTCACAATGCAGGCATGCATTCCGAGCGGAATGCATGCCTGCATTGAGAAAAGCAGGGGTGCAGTTCATCCCTGCACCCTGTGGCCGGCACCCCAAGGTGCCTGCTACCGGGTGCAGGGATCCACAGAGAGGCACCATAGGTGCCCCCAGGCTGCCATTCAGCAGCCTTGCAACCATGGTGGCCCTGCTGGGGGCCCCCAAAGACAGTTTCCGACTGCATGTCTGTCCGGCACGAAAAGGCAGTGATAAACTGCCATCGTACCCCCTCGGTCGTAAAGAGGCAACCGGGGAGAACTGAAGGGTTTCCGGATGGCAGAAGGGCTCGCCGAGCCCGTCGTAGGCCATCCGGAAATCTGAGTCGGATTCCATTCCGACCGAGCCCATCGGAATTACTCGATCGGAATGGAATCTGGCCAGCACTAACCGGTTCGGTCGGAAGGGCTCTGAACATGGTTCGGAGCCCTTCCGACCCGAATCGGAATTGGGGACTGTATCCAGAGCGTGGTCTGTAAACTTCCCCCAGGTCCCCCCCTACCGTAGTGTTTTTGTTGTCACTTTAAAGTGGCACAATAAGTGCTGCAGTTCATTAGTGCCAATTAACTTACAGGCCCTGTGTACTCATTTTGCCTTTCTTCACTACCTGTTACGTTTGATGGAGTGATAGAACTTTAATGAACAAAGGTATTTGGAGTTTACTTCCCATTGCTACTCCAAAAATGTGTGGCTTAAATGGCAGTCCAAAAATACTCCTAAATTTATCACATTTTGAGCAAGGGATAGACTGTGAGCCATGTGCAAGTGATTGTGCAGAATTTCTTTTCCACCCACTAATGGAATTTCAGTTAGTCTGTAATTGGGACAGGAAATCATTCCCTGATCAGGTGCAATGTATAGTATAACCTTTGTATGAGATTCAATTTGCATTTTCTTTTTTAAAAACATGTTCATTTGGGGTTATCAAAAGTCACAAAAGCTTTCATATCAAACAATGAACTATAACAAAATTGAGGGAGCCGTACAAAACAAAAGGAACTATGTAATAATAAGTATGTTGTTAAGCAACAGATTACAAATATCAACAATCAGTTACATTGTAGTACTGTAGCTGAGGCCTATGAAGCTATGCAATCTAGGATGGTAGAAACTCCAAATGCAGTTCACTTTGCTGCCAAACATGGCAACACCCACAGCAGTTAACAGCAAAGACAAGGCCTCTGCATGTAGAGTCCTCACATCAGTCTGACATGATGGTTGGATGCTGTGCTGTGGGATACTTGAGATTCTTTGTTGTGCTCCACACACTTTTTGTCTTTTAACTTTTCTAGCCAGGATTACATTGGGTATGGGAGATTTGAAGTAAACCTGTAGCTGGTTATGCATTTTCAAGTCAGTGCTTAGTTTCTTTAAAGTGAATTTACAAGTTCCTGCTTTTGGTGGTTAAATACTGATCTAATCACAAAGGTTTTGTTAGTGAGTAGATATGCTTGAAAATGCTAGCAGGAATGTAAAATAGAGAGAATTCAACTTTTTGTTTGCCCCACTGCAACCACACAGCAAAAGAAACAGCTCTCATCATATGCACTGTTAAACCCCTTCACAACCGCAAACTAACTGCCATTCAAAGAAAGGGAAGTCAAAGAGAATGAGTTTTTTTTTCCTGAAGAGGCCATTACAATCTAACTTTGTCAAAGTAGGTAGCAGCAAGAAAGACTGGTCTACGGTTAGTCTGCCTCTGTTTTGCTGTTTAGGGATGTAACAAAAAATAGTTTCTTTTTCATTTAGTTTTTTCCAGTTTTCTGTCCTTCAAATAAAGGTGCAGGGTTTAGAAGAATTTTACATCTGATCTAATTATTTTGTACAATGTTGTGAGTCTGGGAATAATAAAATCATATATGGGCTTTTGGAAGTGTTTAATTATTTCATGGATTGGTGTAATGGCTGGCTCATACAAATCTTGACCAATATGTACACCCAGATTTACCAACAGGCACTGAATAGATGCATCAAACTCTTTTCTAAAACATCAATATTGACAGAAGGTCATCTGCCCAATACCCTAGACTTTACAAATTCAATGCAAGGTGTAGTGACAGATACCTATTATAAGAGTGCCACCACGCTTCACTTGGGATAGTGGTGAAAACATAACACAAGACTTTTCACACATCAACAGAATTCATAGCTACAAGGTGTCCCATTGTCATGTGTCATGCATTCGACTAATCCTGACATTTTACCCAACTAGTCTGACTTAAAGTTAGAATTCTGACAAGGGGACACTTGGCAGCTATGAATGTCTATACAAAAGGAGCACCACCTTAATGTAGTCAGGCAAAGAGTGCAGAAGGGCTGTGCTGATCATGCCTAAAGCATCATTTTTCAGGTGCCTTTGAATGCAGGACTAGAAATTAATCTATTGTAATTCAAACTATTAAAGGTTTCAAAAGGTACTATGCTGTTGGCAGGGTTGATCACCCTCACACTGTTACAATATTTAGTAAGGCGTAGGTGAAGGACTCCCAATTAAGTCCAGGAATTTGCTTATTTGAAAATGTGAATATAGCACTGTTTTTAATGCAGTACTAGTCCTGTAAAACAGACAGAGCACTGGCAGAGTGAGTGTGAGAGGTGATTAGATATCACTGAAGGTAATTAGATGTTAGTGTGAGTGAGAGTGAGAGTACTATATACAGACCTTTATAACATTTTTTTACATATGTCCATTGGACACCAACCAGTGGGAATGCACTACATACCCTGTATTTTGTCTCCTTTAAAATAAATCATAAACAACAAAGGGCCTGACTTAACATGAACACCTATTAGATTCAAGACACTGTAGGGGTTTCTAAAGTCTTTCAAATACTCCCTCACAAGAGCGACTCACTATCGCCAGTCCAAGTGTCAGTGTGTTCTGTTTATAACCAAAATGTCAATACAACATAGGAAGACTCCCACCCTTACAGGAAAAAAGTGTGAGAAAGGAGAGAAAGCACCTCACTGTTGTTACACCAAGGGGGGCTTGCTGGTTGGTACTCACTAGCCCACCCACTTATCATCATTGGTTGCTTTCTCCCCTTAAAGAAAAGGTGTGTGTTCCATCGTGAAATACTCAGAGAATGAAGGAAAAGAAGACAGTGAGAAAACAAATGTAAATGCAATGTGAGTGCAAAGTATCACTAGAGTGTCCACTGGACCCCGTAAAAATAGAGATGCAATTCCCAACGTTTAAAATGAGGTTAAGCTTACTGGCTTGACTTAATTTTTATTCAGTGCTGTAAGCTTTTCCAATTAAAAAATGGTTTAAATCAGACCATTTTCACTTCTAAAGAGCCAACATGATTCGTTGCCAATACTTTGTGCAACTTCATCAGGGCTGCAGGGGTTACCAGTTCTCACTTCAGACGAGATTCACATCAAACCGGATGGTTGCGAACGTTCCTTGTACCTGCAACCATCTCCTTACGGTACACGCTTCAGCTGGTCACTTACCCACTGGGTGACTGCACACATTTATGTCACGGGTATCGAGTCCCACCAGCGTAATGAAGCTCCACCCCTCAAAATAAATACCTGCTTTACAACAAACGTTGCAAAAAACATATTGTTTAAAGACTGTAAAACACAGTTTTTGTTTATTTTGGGTATTAGGCAGATGAATAAACACTGATAAGGACTGAATTAAGACGGGTTGTAAAACGCTGATAAAACCCCACTGAAATCCCCCCAAAATATACACTGTAAACAGGACAGCCTACAGATTACTTCCAAGAAACGTGGTAAAATATTTACTCTTTGTGGCCACCATCCACAAACTGAAAAAGATTTAGCTGAAGCACTAGCAGCCCGTTTTTGTTCTGAAAAGGTGCCACCAGTCATTAAGAAGTGTTTAACCACAAAGCCCTATTCTGATTGATTGCCTTCTCCAAATCACAAATGACCTCCTTGTGTAGACCCTTTTCATTGGCTGATGATAAACTGTTCAGAAAAGGCCCTATCCCTGAATGCCAGTACCATGCGTCTACAACTATTCCATGACTACATCATTCATGATATTGAGCAGGGCTCCACCAACCTGTTATTGTGGATCTATGTGCTACAAGCAATTTACAACTCTACATTTCTCATCCTGATTCACATAATCAGGATAAGTAGAATGTTAGAATTTTAAATAATACTTAAGATGAAAATTTAGGATTGGGATCAGGAACAATAGACTTTCCAGGAAGAGGAAAGGGTTTGGTATCAAAAATGTTGCAGATACTCACAAACTTGTAATGTCTTAAACATATGAATGGAGTTTTCCACCCTATTTGTACACCTAAACCTACTCACAAAAGCATATACAACACCATTAAAAACCACCAAGGACAATACCATCTTACACTGACATTTTTTATTTACAAATAACAAGTTATTGGTAATTTTGTAATTGTAAATGAAGTATATCAAGATGTAATTAATGTTGTATGTGATTACTTTTTTAATTTTTACGAAAGCTGTAAAGTAGTCTTGTCGCACCTACAGAGATCCCAACACTCTAGAACAATTAGGTTACAAATCTTAGTTCTAAAGATGCTTGAAACCATCCATAGAGCCTCCTAGAGTTATGATTTTTTTCTACCATGGTGACTGGGGTTTTTTTTAATTTCAAAAGAGGGCCTGGGACTCCCGTGGCCCTCAAAACAATGATCCATTTGATGTCAGTGCCCCTGTGAAACTCATTTTTTTTAATTTTAAGGGCGAGCTCAGGGTTATGCGGTGATTTCAGCCCTAGCAGAGTGGGTACCTGCTGTGGCCCATTGATGTAGCAACCACAGGTTAAAGCTTTAAAGCGTTTCCCTTTTCTTTCTTCTTTTTTTTATATGCACTTTTAGGCATAGTGGGAATCCTGGTGCACCCGAGATGCAGATCTCATGCAGGAGGCTCAAACACAGACTGCTCTTTGCTCGGCACAGCTCACTGTGTGCTGGCTCAGATGTAATCAGATTCCAAGGGGCATATTAGCAAGAACCTCGTTAAAATTATCGCCGTTTTAGCGGCAGGAAACTGCCACTAAAATGGCAATAATGGGATTGCTAATATGCGTTATAGAATTCCAATAGAAGCCCAGGTTTCTGTTGGAATTCTATAACGCATATTAGAAAGCCCATTATCGCCGTTTTAGCGGCAGTTTCCTGCGGCTAAAACATCGATAATTTTAACGAGATTCTTGCTAATATGCCCCCAAGTTCCTACATCGGCACAGGTGGGTGATGATGGCAGTGTGTTTCTCACTTCCCCCCACACATGACCACTGGGAGTGGTTTAGCTCCCCGTTGTACTATTGGAGGTCTGGTTCTCCTTGAGAGCTGCTGCATGGAGCACGGCACTGCTTAGCTTGTGGTTCCTCCTTGGTCCCCAGGGACATGGAGCCCTCATGAACGATAAAAAATAAAGAGCATGGCAGCTCCCATTTCTTTTTGTTGTCTGTGTACTTGTCTCATCATCAACATGAGGCCATTTTTAATAAGAATGGGGGGAATACACACTCAAGCCAGGCCATTTTCTTCCTCTTCAGTCCCCGGGAAGAAGGGGGTACCCACAGGGACATTTTATAAAATGTCTATGAGCATTCCACTTTCAGCTGGTCCCAACGCAATCCTCACTGGCTGACCAAGCTTCTTCCTTTGTTTTGTCTGGCCCCATTAGGCCATTTTGAACAGGGAACTTCCCTTTTTGTTTCACATGATGTGGTAGAGCTCCTTGAAGTGCTTTCCTCAGGCCTCCAAGCCTCTAAATTTTGCAGTTCCAGGCCTGTTTTTACTACTCTCCATCCTTGCACACGATATTTCTCCTGTCTGGGCACCTGGCACTTCCCTTGCAACTGGAGGTTCTTTACAGTAACCCCAGTACTCAGGGCACACTGTCATCTCTGCCTGCACCCTCCTGGTCTCAAAGCCTCTGTTGCCCTTTGCAGTGGAGGTTAGATGACACCTGCTTTTTGAGGTTACACTCCTTCAGGATCAGTTCACAGAAGATCCAATAGAACCTTCTATGTACCATCCACCCAGAAGGCCCATCACTCTAGAAACAAATCCAGGTCCCTTGGTGCCAACTGAGATCAGAAGTCTTTGAGTATATCTTTGCAGTTGGGGTCAGGTGTCTACTCTGTTCCATTTGGGCATTGTTCAGGTGTCGCTTAACCCAAGTCCGGAATGATCTCAAAAGTCTCTCCTGTGGACAGGGCTTTTAAAGTAGGGATTGGAAGATCCAGAAGATAGCAGCTCTGCCCAATATTAGGGTGAGACATAACCACACCACCCTTGCCCCAACACTCCGGTACAGCATATTGGCATTTACTGAGTGGGGAGGCATTTAATCCTGGCCAACATAGTAATTAACCCGGCCCAGCTGGGTGTTTGAAAGGTGAGAACCTAATAAGAGGCTGAGTCAGAGAAAGATCTGAATTTGGGACTCTACAATAATTGGTCCACCAAAACTGTCTCTGGGCTGAGCTATGACGAAACTGTAGCTTGGTGCAGATTTCTCCATTAGTGTTCAATATGGTGAAGCACAAACATGTTTCAGAAAATCCCAGTCTATGAATGCCACACAATCCTTGAAGGGTCTGATTTGTAACAGGCTACCTGTGTGCAGAAACAGGGCTTAGACAGCAATGTCACTCACTCAGCCCGCATATGTGTGCAACGACCCCAAAGCCTCTTAATCTAGCTACGCAGTAGTGCATTGCATCTTATCCTAAAAGGGAGACATAGAATACTTTAAGATCTGGAAGACTGGGCAGAGTGCAGAGGGATACAGTTGGAGCCCTGTACAGACCAGCCTTGGGCAAATGGCAGGGGTACGGGACTCCGGGGTGTGGGCACTCTCAATACCCAAACAGGAGGATCAGGCCACACCCTGCTATAACATTGCTTGTGGTTGTGGTGCTGGTGACTTCAGTGATGTGATAGTTCCACTGCCTTTTTACTATAATACAATGTGGTATTGTACTTTATACATGTGCCATGCTCTGCGCACCACTTCTCATCTCAGTTGTTAAATCAATAAAATGTTTTTTTTTTAAGGGAGACACAGGTGGTTAGCACTTTCAATCTATTTTGATAGACTTAATAGAAAGTGAGACTTTGTTAGTGAGACTTATGCAAGAAATCCAATAACCTAGTTGTCAAAAAAATAAAAATTGCACTGGAATTGAATGGATCAGAACCCATTTCTTACAAAAGAAGATACTATAGCTATCAAATTCTTTTTTGAGAAGAGGGAAATCCAGAACCATCAATCCTGCATTTGAGACATTTTTTATTACCAAGCAGTGGACAATTCAATATGTATGGATTATAAGTAAATGTCCCTCTTTATTGGCTGTTGAGTGCATTTAATGTGAGTTAGTGGGTAAACGCAAGAACAAGTCAATGGGTAGACAGATGGATGCATTAAAGTAAGTAAGAGCAAGCAAGCACATGGTTTAGGAGTGATTGAATATTTTTATGGAAGCATCCATCCAGCCACCCATCAGCTAATTTTTGTATTTACCAGTCTGCCCATCTACAATACAATACACTGGCTCCCCAATCAATAATGCAAAGGCTTCTGGTTATGAGCCCAACATTTGCCTTTGCAATTGCCGACAGTGAATGCTTAAATCTGTATATTGCATGAAATAGCGGGTACCATCTCCACTTGCACACTTTCCTGTTCTAAATAATCGTTAGGCACATGTGCATATTCCCTTAATGACTTAGGGCCTGATTATGATGGCATGGAAACCGCCACCAGTGGCGGTCTCCCCACCATAGGAACAGGGATCTTAGTCCGCCATATTATAATGGCTTCTGGGTGAGTGGCGGTAGAAAACTCTGACTGCCACGGTCCTGGCAGGCGGTCTTTATCCGACCACCTGTCGGACTTCCAAGTCCTAGAATGGCAGTAGTGCCTGTCAGGCACAGCGTAGGGATTACAATATCCCTTTCTGACAGTCGTTCTGCGGCAGTCAACCCGCAGCAAAATGGCAGACGGAAACGGATTTGGGGGTCCGTACATGGGCCAGGGACATAGGCAACAGTGGCAGTCGTATCATAATTTGCGCTGTGGGACCGCCGCCTTGTGGACGAGTGGTCCCAAATACGATACAATGGCAGACGAACTGAAGTCCATCCGTCATCGTAATGACCCCCTTGGTCTGTTCACAGGCCTAAAGCTTCTTCTAGAAGTGCTGAAAGTCATGACTTTCTCAAATTCTTTTATACTCCAGCAGATGTGACGAAATGACAATTAAGAAAATAGAACAGATGACAGTTTGTGTCACCTTTCATATCATATTCTTGCCTGGTTGAGTATTTTTATATTTAAGTTCCCATTTGTTTTAGACGCAAAGGTCTGTTTAAACGTTTTGAAACTAATAATTCAGGAAACCTACATGATATTTTCCTGGGCCAACTGTGTTTTGTCCTGAATAAATCATGGTCCGATCGTCCTCTGTAATATAAGAATCTTATAATTTCCCATATATGTATCCTTAAAAAGCACATGCGTATGTATGGCACAGCTTTAAGATTAAAAATAAACTTGATTGAAAGAAATAGTCTGTCACCTGCCACTAGTATTTTGCTACCTAGTTACATTTTTCACCCTCAGTGGTCTATTGTATGTACACATAATCTATGTTTTATTCTGATAAACTAGCTGTACAATACCATGCTTGAATTGAAGCATAAACCGTTGACACTAAACATGAATCTCGATGAATCCCCGCTAATCTTAAAAGGAGCATGGCAGCAGGACTGCCTTCCACACTGCAGCTGTAAGGCTCATTCGGGAATTAAAAATGACAAAGACTTTGAAAGACTAGAACCTGCTCTTTGACAGGGTTTCTGCGAGCGAAACAGTCAGCGGTTTCACCTGTGAGGAGCTGATTGTTGGCATGACATATATTATAACTCGGGCCTTAGATCCTTAATTTGTTGCTCTGTTAGAACACCACAAGAGACCAATGATGTGGCGTTTGCAGCCGGTACACTATCATTTTACTGCATGAAACAAGACAAGCGGTGGTGTGACTATTTTCTCTTTGGATTGAACCAAGGCAGAGGGGGCACGGAAGCAATGGAAAGTAGAACATTTTGATAAAAACAGACACAATATAGAACTTATTTCTGAAAGGTGCATTTTTTTAAATACATTCAAAGATATGTCTTCTATAACTTTGCAAAAAATGTGAATAGCTGAACATCTGCACTCTTATGTCACTCCCAGGCCAGCAGTGTTGGAGGCTGGGGGAAGGGGGAACTGCACTCATGCGAGAAAAGGAGGGTCTCAGCTCAATCATGTGGAAGTGGTGTTTGTGAGTTGCACGAACAGTATCAGTTTCCTGCCAGTAAACTATCACAGGTCAATATAAACATGAATATGAACTTAGGGCCAGATATATCAAATATTACGAATAGCGATTACCTAATCGATTCTATGAGAGTGGCAATTATGAAATCGCTATTCCTAATGTATGAAACTCTACGATCCAGATGTGCGAACATTTAATTTTGTGAGTCTCTATTGCGATTTTTTGCATCCCGCAATTAGAGATTTGCGAAATAAAATTAACTAATGTGTCTCAGACACATTAGGTATTCCCAAATGGGTCGCTAGGGAGTTGCCTCATCAAAATTCATGAGGCAGGTCGCAATTTGTGATCCATTAGGAATGGGCAATAATACAGGGATGGTGGACTGCTGGGGACAGCAGCCCATCCTTTTAAAGAAAGCAACTTTTTTTTTAAATGCAGCCTGTTTCTAAAGGTAAACAGCATGCGTTTCAAAAAGAAAACTGAAAAGTGTCTGTTTCATTTTTTAAGGGTAGGCAGTGGTGCGTGGGACCATAGCCTGCTCCTAAAAAACGTTTTGCTATCAATCTCAAAGGAGACCCCCTCCCGTTTGTTGACTGGCTTTTCAATTTCTTAATGTAGGTGGTAAACTGCATTACTGTTGCAAATAAATCGTACATCCTCCTGCGACTCACTTTTAGGAAGGGAAGCCCTTTGTGCACCCCTTCAATAACAGTGTTTTGGCAAACCCCATTTGTCGAGTCGTAATAGGTTACCAACTTACAAAATAGGGTTAGTACATGTGAACCTGCTATTTAGCAGTCGCAACCGACTCGATTTTCCGTTGGCGACCACTAAAAGCCGTCGTACATCTGGCCCATAGAGTTTCATTTAGCGATTCCTAGTGAGTCCCAAATTGACCTACCTCATGAATATTAATGAGGTAGGTCTCATTTTGCGACCCATTCGAAATTTCTCAAATCACAGGGATGGTGTTTAGCTTGGGTCAGTAGACCATCATGTCTGTGATTGCTTCTAAAAAAAGCAATCATTTTTTGCCAAATGCGACCAAATTCAGCCTGTTTTCCTTAAAGGAAACTGGGATGTGTTTAAAAAGAAAAATGAAACGTTTTCTTTTCATTTTTGAAGTGTAGGTAGTGGACCGTAAGCTCACTGTCTGCTCATAAAACAGTTTTTATCAACATTCACAAAGGGGAAGGGTCACTTATGGTTCTCTTCCTGTTTGTGAATGGGTTATCATCCAGGTGGTGAAACGTGAACGTTTAACGACTGCATTTCTGTCGCTAAACAGTCTTCTGTACCACTGAAATTCAGTATTAGGAAGGGACGCCTTGAACACATCCCTTTCTAATACTGAATCGGTATGTATTTGAAATTATAAATTGCGATTCAGTGACATGTTACCAAATCGCAATTTGGGAATGATATATACAAACATTTATTTTTCCATTTGCAAGTGGCCCGATTCTGCAAACCGGACTGTTTGTGACTGCAAAAATGCTTGATACATCTGGCCTTTAATCTTTAATGTAAAATATGAGATGGAAAGAGAGGCTGAATGGCAGAATGCAAATCAGTAAGCCTGGTATTTTTCCCAGCTTCCCCACTTGACCAAATAGTGTGATCTTAGGCAAACATTTGATAGCAATATTTGATACCTTATTGCAATTGAGAGCACTTTGAAATACATGAGTTTAGGGTGTGCTGCACAAACACCTCTCTTTGGTCCGATTTAAATAGACTACAAGGTTATTCTTTGAAGGAATCGAGCCCACAAAAAGGGTCCACATGATAACTGACTTGCTTCTTAATTCACTAATGGCATTGCTGTCACTGTGACTGGGCCATGAGTGCATTAATGTGTTTAGGTTCATGACGGGGTGGACTTGGCGCAAAAACTTTCACTCAAGTCAATAAATGTAGTTCAATTCAGAGATATATTCCAAAATTGAAACACTTATGAATTTGAAAAGCATATACTTTTTTGAATTAGAAGAGTCTATAACATATTTTATAGGGTCTTTTCTGCACAGTTTACATTCCAAACATTTTCAGGGCTCAGTTCATGCATGGGTTCATAGGGCATATGTATCAAAAGCTTTTGCAATCGCAAACAGTGCGAATCGCTATATTTGACTGTTTGCAAATTTGAAATAACCTTTCCAAATGTATGAAAGGCATTCTCAGCCCAATATTAGGGAGTCGCAAAATTTGCTATTCCCTAAAATTGTGATACCAAATTGTGACTCGCAATTAGGTTATCGCAAATTCAATGTATGAATGGGGATTTTGCATGTGTAATTTATCACCAACTCAAATCAGGTGGTAACTAGGTGCAACCTACATAAACAGGCAGAGAGCGCATCAGCATTTTCCATGCTGCTGTCTGCATCATGGAGAGGAGAATAAGGATCCTGGCAGGTTTGCAGAAAAGAAGGAGGAGCCAAAAGCTCATTTTCAGAATGCCCATTTCCATGTTTGATCAAACAGAGTAGGAAATCTATGAGAAGTATAGTTTACATTTTTCCAGGATTTTAGACTTAATAGCTGAACATCACCTACAACTAGAGCCTCACACTCGCAGGACCAATGCTATTCTCATCCATATGCAGGTTTTATGTTCCCTGCACCTCTTAGCCTCAGGAAGCTACCAGGGGGTAATAGAAGCAGCATGAGGGTGTCCCAAAGTGCGTTGTCACTGTTTTTAATGCATTTTCTGGAAGCCATGCTGATGAAAATCAATTAATCAATGCGCCAGATTCCCTAATGCACTGCAGGACTTGCTGCTCACTAAATTGAAATTTTACCAAATAGCACAATTCCCACACGTCATTGGCTGCATTGATGGGACACATGTTGCAATAGGTGCTCCCTCTGTAAATGAAAATATCATCAGAAATAGGACATGTAGCTATTCATTAAACATACAAGAGATATGCAATGCCTCAAATATCATAAGCGAAGTAGTGGCCAGATAACATGGTAGTGCACACAATTCCATTATATTTCACTATAGTGGAATCTACACGAAGGAGCGTGTCCAACAAGATGGCCGAGTAGGACGTGCATCTCAGAGCTCTGTCCCAGCGTGGAAACATCTGGCAGAATCCTGCAATGCTTTCGTAGCATTGACCTCACCTTAAGTTTTGACATCGCCTGGCCTGGGAAATAACTTGTGGGTCGCACTAAAACTGGCATATACAACGTGGGGAGTCAAGTGTCCCCGGGATAAAGCCGCCATCTTGGACTGCCGTAGAGGCACTCGCAGCATGAATGCTAGACCGAGTGCTAGCGGCCGAATCCCTTAACAGTGGTCTCGATGTCCAGGGGAGCATCGCTGTGACCTGGACACTAGCCCTGGAGGGTCGAGAGGCATATTCCACATAGGAGGAGGCGCTGGCCCGAGTGATGCCCCGGGAGATGTGGGGCTGACCTGGCTGTGAGGCGGCAGTAGATGGGACCCGCCCGCGACAGCAGGAGCACGCGTCAGTGAGATGGGCTATCCAACGTGAGGAATCAACAGGAAAAGTGTGGTGATCCTTGGCCCAGATGGCGCTGGGGCTCGGTTTTGCCCATATTGGAGGCCGCAGAGTGCACCGGGGCCTGTTGCCTCAAAAGGGGAGCCCCCATTGTGAAGGAGAGTGTGTTGGTGGGGGCCTACCCTCATAGTTCTTACCCCCTAGACAGCAGGCACTGGTGAGAGCTGAAAGAGCTCTAGGAGACCGCCAACAAGGAGGCGCTGATGAGATGACTATTACCCGGGATTGGGGGAAGGTTAGGTCACCCCTTGCCCCACTGGCTGGTTCCGTGGGACTGTTGATGCTTGGGTGCCTGAAGGTGGGGGTGGACTGGCTCTGTTTTGCCAACTTGCTTATAGTGACTGGCCCTGGTGGTGCACAGTATCCGGTGAGAGACCAGAGTGGAAGCTACCGGGTGAGTGAGAGCCAGGGGATCCAGGCCTAAATTACACCTGAGTCGTTAGGTGCAGAGGATACTGCTGATAGCAGGCCGGAGCTTTGCTCATGTTGGTTGGCCCTGGGACCTCGACATGGTTAAAGATAAAGGCACCAGAGTTCAATCCAATAAAATACTTAATTATGCGCAGCCCCTTCCCCATAGCCCCAATCAAAGGGACTTGCGAGGAGAAGATGATGCAGAGGTGGTGCTGGAGGAAGAACAGTGGGACCCCTCCCTGAATGACATCCTGGTCACAGTTTGCACTGTGTCAGAAACTCCAAGACCAGACAAGGTGTTTCAGTTTGTGCTATCCAAAGCGGAGTAATTGGGCCACACATAAGAAACAAAATCCTAAACCGCTGTTGGAGTAAGGCGGTACATGGGCGGAATCTTAAGATGGCCGCAGACTCGGATGACGAGTCGGTGGTCTAGTTGCATCTTTCATTCCAGGTGCAAAGGCTGTGGTGAAGCACGCGTGCCCAAGTAACTGCGCACTTCACCAGAGTTCTGGAAGGGAACAGTTGGCAGTTTGTTATTCTGTCAGCTTTTTCAAATGATTAGAGTCTTGTTCATGTATATGAAAGAAAAAAAATTACAATAGTTGGAGACGTTTACTAGGTCCCCTTAGAATTCACCGCAATTGTAGGAATTCAGCGTCAAGGAATATTTACGGAGAAACAATTACCGTTTTCACATCTTCAGCAGTTGCAGGAGACTTCGGATGAAGAATCAGCATTCCAATCAGCATTCCTGCCTATGAGAAGACGGAAAGACAGAGAAACACTGATAAGTGACCGTGAAGCATGTATATCTGAGAAAAAAGTGAGAGAAAGTTAAAATCAATTTCTGGCTGAGTATAATTGAACAAGGAACAGCGCGCATGAGACATTAGAGACTAAGAATGTATAATTTGAATTGATAAGCAAACTAGGCAAGAAAGAAAATATAAAAAGATACTTACCTAGAGTGATAGAAACAGGAGTACAGAGTTAATTACTGAAAAGAGGAAAAAGCAGAAGAATAAATCCAAGATCATTTAGTCAAGTAGAAACTAGAGAGATAAAAAGATATCAGAACACAGAAGGTTTTCTTTAGGAGGTAAGAATAGAATAAGAAGTAAATATATTAGAATTGAAAGGTATTACAGGAACAATAAATAAGAAAAATAAATGTTAAATATATTTACAGGTAAAACTCCAGAAGCAAAAGAGTAGGAAAAGAAAGATGAACAGGAAAAGAAAGGAGAGTAGCATTAGTCTATGGATTGTTTGGTGAGGGTTGACATAAATCAGAAATAGAAGAAAGGAGAGTTTAGGAAGGGAGCTATCCAATCTCCATTGTGTGCATTAGGGCTTCTAAGATTCATCAGAGCTACAGACGAGTTTGGAGAAGCAGGAAGAAACAGATCCGGAGCAGTCCCTTCTTCGTTTGTTATTTTATCCATTCCCCCTTCCCCCTTCCCCCTTTTGGGTTCCTCTAGGGTCAATTTTCAGTATAACTGACTCAGAGGGTCCCGGAGGGGGAGTCAGGAAAAGAGCAACATCTGTTTCTGTGCAAGGCGTGGAAAAAGAACACTCTTCGCCTTGACAGAGTGAAGTGCCCACGTTATTTAATTGCACACGAACAGAATGGCTGAGGGAATCAATATGCAAACCTTAGGAACAGTACTAGAATCAATCCAAAAGGAACAGATAGCTGTTAGAGAAGAGAATCAGAACTTTAAGTTAGAAGTGGTGAAATCTAGGAAGGAGACAGCTGATCTGGTGCAAAGAATGGGAGAACCATTTGGTACTGGTAGAGCTAATCTAGAATCGTCAGCAGAGGGTTCAAACAGGATAACCACTCAAGTTATCCACTCACTTTCCCCAGTAATTCCATTGGCTCCTCCTGAGCGATTTAGTGGGGACCCGCAGAAAGCTCAAATATTTTGTACCCGATGTTCACTCCACTTCATGTGCCGCCCTTCCATTTTCCCAGATGCGCAGTCAAGAGTGGCTTTCGCACTGTCTTACTTAAGTGGTGACGCAGCAGCGTAGTCGATGCCCCTGGTATCCAGAGATGACCCAATCTTACAGAATTAGGATGAGTTTAAGAAGGAATTCCTCCGAATTTTAGACAGAAGGAGAATTTCACAAGCAGTAGACAATGTGTTGTTGGAATTACGGCAAGGCAAGAGAGATTTAGTGGCATACCTTGCCCAATTTAATAAGTTGGTTGTGGAGACAAACTGGCCAGAGAGTAAGAGGGCTGCAGTTTTCTATCGTGGGTTACGAGATGAGTTGAAGGATGTGCTGGCGTAGATACCCAACCAGCCCACAGAAATATCAGAATTGGTAGACCTGGAATTAGAGATCGATTTTCGCAAAGGAGAACGAAAAGGTGAGAAAAGAAAAGACATTAAAACCGTGGTACCCAGGTTTGATCGAGTCTGGTCGGATTACCATAGAACAGGAGAAGGTTCATCAAGCTCAGAGCCCATGCAAATAGGAACTATTCGTGGTCCATTAACAAAGGAAGAAAAAGAAAAGAGAAGAGCAGGAAATGTATGTATGTATTGTGGATCAAATGGACATTTTGTAAGGAATTCTCCAAAAAAGCCCAAGACTTCGTTTGAGCCAAAGGAAAACTTGAAGCACCACCTGTAGGAGGAGTTGGACAGGTGGATGCTAATCAGGAATCAACTCCAAAAGATCACCAGTTGGCGAAGACACTGCAGTCTTCTTCACCTCACTTGGTCCCGTCTATGGAAATCAAGTTTCAACAGAAGGTTCTCACAGACGTATCGATAATGCTGGACTCTGGGGCCACGGGAAACCTTTGCGATCTGAGATTTGCGTCAAAGGTGGGATTAAAGGCTATCCCGAAGTCCAAGAGTGAACCGGTAAGGGCTGTAGATGACACTAACCTGTCGTCCGGGCCAATAGTAAGTCATACAGAGCAAGTAAAGATGACATCTCGAGACGGACATGAAGAAATTATTCAATTTAATTTGATCGAAGCACCCCAGTTTGAACTTATCCTAGGGTTACCTTGGTTAACAGAACACAATCCCACCATCGATTTGGGCGCAAGAACCATCGCTATGAACTCAAATTATTGTAAAAAAATTGTTTTGTACGAAAGGAATACGACCATGAAGGAAATCCTGCTCATTCTTTGAATATGACTGGTAACTCAGTGTGTGTCATAAATTCACAAGAGATCCCCCTGGAATATCAAGACTTCGAAGATGTTTTCAATGAAAAAGAAGCCGAACAACTACCACCTCATCAGGCTTACGACTGTACAATAGAATTGGAGCCTGGAGCAAATCTACCTTGCAGTCATGTCTTTGCATTAACAGAAAAGGAACACCAACATCTGAAAGAATATCTAGATAACTATCTAGCAAATGGCTTCAGAAGGCCGTCCAAATCCCCAGTGTCTTCACCTCTGTTTTTTGTGCCAAAAAAGGAAAGTGACCTGAGACCGATTATAGATTAACGCGCCATAAACGAAATAACCAAGAAAAATCGATATCCGCTCCCTCTCATCTCTGTTCTTTTGGATCAGGTCAAGAGTGCCCAAATCTACACAAAGTTAGATCTGAGAGGGGCCTATCATTTATTCCGAATGAAGGAGGGAAACTAATGGAAAACTGCCCTCAGAACAAAGTTTGGGTTATTTGAATACCAGGTTATGTCTTATGGATTGTGTAATGCCCCTGCGGCATTTCAGCACTTCATTAACAACATTCTAAGAGAATTTATCGATCAGTGTGCCATCGTCTACATAGACGATATTCTGTTTCATTCAGAGGACTCGAGCAAACATCACAAACAAGTTAGAGGAGTTTTGCAGAAACTCAGAGAAAATCGATTGTTTGTCAAGTTGGAAAAATATGCTTTCAATGTATCCAAGGTGGAATTTTAGGGATTCGTCCTTTATCCTAATGGTATGAATATGGATGAACGCAAGATCCAAGCGGTGGTAGATTGGAAATCTCCTACCAGCGTGAAGGAAGTACAGAGTTTCATAGGCTTTGCAAATTTCTATTGGAGATTTATAGAAGAGTTCTCCAAAAAAATTCTACCCCTTACTAAACTGCTAGGCAAAAGTGTCCATTTCGAGTGGTCCGAGGAAGCGGAGAAGGCTTTTGGGTTGTTAAAACAGAGTTTTACTTCAGCCCCGGTATTACTGCATGCTGATCCATCAGAACCATTCTATGTGGAGACGGATGCCTCTGATCAGGCCATTGGAGGAGTGTTGTCCCAAAGGCACAAAGAAACTGGTCAATTGCATCCAGTGGCCTACAGATCACGAAAATTAAATCTGCAGAACAGAACTACACCACCACCAAAAAAATGAATTATTGGCAATTAAGGATGCTTTCAAGAAATGGCGCCATTATCTTATGGGAGCCAGACATCAAGTAACCGTTTTTACTGACCATATAAATTAGAAATTTTTGAAATCGGCTAAGACTCTAACACCAAGGCAGCTCAGATGGCCGCTGTATTTTGCTGAATATGATTTCGTGATTACTTACAGACCAGGAACCCAAAATGGAAAAGCTGATGCCGTGTCTAGAATTGATACAGAAGATAAGAAATCTCTGGAACCAATTCAGCCATTATACCACATTTAAAGATAATATGTGCTACAACTCCTGCTACTTTTGGGGAACAGATTGCTCAAGTAATGACACCTGAAGACATGCAAGAATGGGTCACTGAAGACGAAGGGAGAGAAATTCAGAATCACCTGCCTTATCACAGAGGAGCCCTGTATATACCCACTAAGGAGCTACAGAACCAGGTACTACACGAATGTCATGATAATCTTTTGGCTGGACATAAAGGAGAGGATAAAACTAAGGAATTAGTGAAAAGACACTATTGGTGGCCGCATCTGACCACAGACTTAGAAAATTATGTAAAGACTTGTGAAATCTGCGTTCAGGGAAAATCTGAACAGCAGGCACCAAAAGGCTTGTTGCAACCTATTCCCACCCCTCCAGGCCCATGGCATACCATCACTATGGATTTAATTGTGGATTTGCCTTCCAGTCTAGGTTATAATACAATTTGGGTGGTGGTGGATGCATATACCAAAATGGCACACATCATTGCTCTCAAAGGCGTACCAACATCAAACCAGCTAGCAAGTCATTTTAACACACACATAGTTAAGAATTATGGGATTCCCAAAGTTATCATTTCAGACCGGGGTTCACAGTTTCTGTCTCATTTCTGGAAGGCCTTTTTGAAGAGTTTGGGAATTGAAGCTAGGTACCCCACCAGTTTTCATCCAGAGACCGACGGGCAGACCAAGAGGGTTAACCAGGAATTGGAGCAGTATTTGAGGTTGTTCCTATTGAAGCAAGGTGGGGATTGGTCTGATTATCTGTGGGCAGCCGAGTTTGCATATAACAATGCTAAGAACGTTTCCACTGGGTATTCCCCGTTTTATTTAAATTATGGTCAGCATCCAAGATCTACTATAATAAATATTGAACACCCAGTTCCAGCTGTAAAGGATTTAGTTTCTCATTTAAAAGAAATTCAACAGAATGCTTTCTAAACTCTAGAACAGGCATTGATCCACATTCTGTCCATCATTGTTGTGTTTGCAGTTACCGCTCTAAGTGTACTGGGGATGCTCAGACGTGAGTCCCAGGCACTCCACACCACTGGAATCAAGCTAGCCGACTGGACTGTTCCCATGGGGCACAGGGTCAGCGCTGATTTGCATATCGCCATTGTCTAACCCAGGGTGGTGTGGAGTGGAAAAACGATGGATTTGGGCCCAGATCTTTGGACTGGGGTGAATGTGTGACATTGATCCACATTCTGTCCATCATTGTTGTGTTTGCAGAAAATTAAGTATAAGGCCTATGCTGATAAGAGAAGGAGAGCCGGTCCCAATTTACAAGAAGGAGATGAAGTTTGGCTAAGTACTAGAAATTTGAGGTTGAAAGGAAATAGAAAAAATCTCCCTAGATTTATAGCACCTTACCCAATTGAGAAAAAGATAAATCCAGTAACCTATCACCTAAATTTGCCAGTTAAAATGAAAATCCATCCAGTCTTTCATGTATCTTTGCTAAAAAAGACATCACCAGAATTGCGAAAAGAAATACCACCAAAATCCATTCAGTTAGAATCAGGGATGGAATTTGTAGTAAAAGAGATTCTAGACTCAAAAAGATTGAAGGGGAAACTGTATTATTTGGTGGACTGAAAGGGCTATGGACCGGAAGAACAGTCGTGGGAGATACTTCCATAAAAAGTTTCCGAAAGCCAAGAGAGGAAGAATCTCCTTTGTTGGGGGGTACTATCAGAACCCCCAAGACCAGACAAGGTGTTTCAGTTTCTGCTATCCAAAGCGTAGGTATTGGGCCACACAAAAGAAACAAAATCCTAAACCGCTTTTGGAGTAAGCCGGTACATAGGCGGAATCTTAAGATGGCCGCCGACTCGGATGACGAGTCGGCGATCTAGTTGCTGCTTTCATTCCAGGTGCAAAGGCTGTGGTGAAGCACGCATGCCCAAGTAACTTCGCACTTCACCAGAGTTCTGGAAGGGAACAGTTGACAGTTTGTTATTCTGTCAGCTTTTTCAAATGATTAGAGTCTTGTTCATGTATATGAAAGAAAAAGATTTACAATAGTTGGAGACGTTTACTAGGTCCCCTTAGAATTCACCGCAATTGTAGGAATTCAGCGTCAAGGAATATTTACGGAGAAACAATTACCGTTTTCACATCTTCGGCAGTTGCAGTTGCAGTTGCAGGAGACTTCGGATGAAGAATCGGCATCCCTGCCTATGAGAAGACGGAAAGACAGAGAAACACAGATAAGTAACCGCGAGGCATGTATATCTGAGAAAAAAGTGAGAGAAAGTTAAAATCAAGTCTGGCTGAGTATAATTGAACAAGGAACAGCGCGCATGAGACATTAGAGACTAAGAATGTATAATTTGAATTGATAAGCAAACTAGGCAAGAACGAAAATATAAAAAGATACTTACCTAGAGTGATAGAAACAGGAGTACAGAGTTAATTACTGAAAAGAGGAAAAAGAAGAAGAATAAATCCAAGATCATTGAGTCAAGTAGAAACGAGAGAGATAAAAAGATATCAGAACACAGAAAGTTTTCTTTAGGAGGTAAGAATAGAATAAGAAGTAAATATATTAGAATTAAAAGGTATTACAGGAATAATAAAAAAGAAAAATAAATGTTAAATGTTAAATATATTTACAGGTAAAACTCCAGAAGCAAAAGAGTAGGAAAAGAAAACTGAACAGGAAAAGTAAGGAGAATAGCATTAGTCTCTGGATTGTTTGGTAAGTGTTTACATAAATCAGAAATAGAAGTAAGGAGAGTTTAGGAAGGGAGCTAACCAATCCCCATTGTGTGCATTAGGGCTTCTAAGATTCGTCAGAGCTACAGACGAGTTTGGAGAAGCAGGAAGAAACAGATCCGGAGCAGTCTATTTTTCGTTTGTTATTTTATCCATTCCCCCTTCCCCCTTTTGAGTTCCTCTAGGGTCAATTTTCAGTATACCTGACTCAGAGGGTCCTGGAGGGGGAGTCGGGGAAAGAGCAACATCTGTTCCTGTGCAAGTCGTGGAAAAAAAACACTCTTTGCCTTGACACACTGTGGGAGACGAGATGGTGACCAGGATTGATGCAGTGGCGATTGATGTCAATCTCCTCCGATGTGACCTACGTAAGGTCTCCGATAGGGTCACCACGATGCAAAAACACGTGGATGTACTCCAGACGGAGGTCAAGTCTCTGCAGGAGACGTTCATGGTGTGTCAAAGGAAAATGATCAAATTGGATGAATGCACGAGGACCAGGAAGGACACTCACAGAGGAATAACTTAAGATTCATGGGCTTTCCGGAGCAAGCGGAGGGACCCTCAGCAGAGTTGCTCTTGGAAGAATGGATCCAAAATGTTCTGGCACCAGGCAGAATGTTTAAGTTCTTCAACATTGAGCGGGCACAGAGGGTGCTGGTCCCTCCCCCACGCCCAGTGGCTCCACTGAGGGCCATCATAGCTTGGTTCTTTAACTACCGGGACTAGTATGTGATCCTGCATTCCACCCATGCCAAGACAGGCTTGCAATGCGAGGGTCACCATTTTGCGATTTTTCCTGATTACATGCAGAGGGTGCAGGAGCAGTGTTGGACTTGGCCCTTTTTGCAGGTTCATCCCTGAACTTTTTGCCATCCTCCTGTATTTTTGTCTTTTTTTGTCTTTTTTGTCCTCATCTCACCTTTAAGCACATTGCAGAATGTTGCAGCCGTTGTTGTGGACCTGGGCGCCCTCCAGCCAACTGTACTTGCTGAGGTCTCCCGACCAACTCCTTGTGCTGGAGTTTAAGGTGTAATCATAGGACCCGGTACCTTTCTGCATAGATGTCAAAGGAGTCAAAGCAGTCTCAAGTCTCGGCCCATGTTGATAAGGGGTTTCCAGAGGCTAGTTAAGGTGTTACTAGGGTCACCAAAATCAAGGCGCACCATCGCTAGAGCTGAATTAAGCCAGTCTTCCATTCTTGGGGGACTCGGGTCTTTCCATTTCATACATATTTCTCTACGCACCAGCAGGATAAGGCATAGCAATAATCCTCTATCTGTCACTGCGAGGCCCATTGTTGAGGAATCATCGTTGGCAAAAAAAAAGACCCATTAACCATGATATTTATATTAAAAATCCTGCACAGATAGCTGCCGATCCCTTTCCAGAACGGACCCAGTTTTGGAAACTCAAAAAAAATATGAATGTCATTAGCTTTAGCGGTCAGCCACCTAGGGCACTTCGGCTCGGGAATTGGGGCAAATTTTGCTATTTTGGCTGGGGTATAATAGATACGGTTAGTCACAAAGAAATGGTTCTTCTTTAAGCTAGCTGATTTTGTTAATTTATAAAGAAGTTTCAATTAAGGTTCTAAAAAGTCCCGCGTAGCAGATTCAAAGGGGGTTTGATTCCAAACAGTAGCCTGTGATGGAATATCCTGATAATCTTCTTCAACCAACTTTCTGTACCCAATCGAAACTTCCCTCTTTAGCTGTAGAGCCAATACAAATAGAACCTCTGTGTCCCAGTCTCCCCTTATACCCCCGCTGTCCAAATCGAACCATGATTTCAATTGTAGAAACTTAAATTTAGATAAGCCAGGACCTATCCTGGCTCTCAAAGTTTCCCACGGGTGGATCCCATTCACATCCCACAAATCTGACCAAATAGAGACTCCAGCTCTCTGAATGGGAGCAGCCAATCTGTCTTTAAGGCACAAGGGAGTCACCGGAGAGTTCCAGACCGGGGCATGGTCAGAATAATAACCTATCCCGCATCTAGTCCTTACTTGAAACCAAGTTCCTAATGCGTTTTTAAGGACCTTCAGGCGCCCTCTTTTAAAAAAATTGGTGACCCAAACTTAAAAAGAAACCCCTCTGCACTGCCCCCATTTTCATTCTTTGCCATTTCACTAAGCAGTGACCCCCAAGCTGAAGCCGCTGGGTTTGTCAAAAGTATCCGAGTAGCTTTAAATTGAAATGCTACCAGGTACCAATTAATATCTAGGAGGGCCAAACCGCCTTTTACTAGCCTCCGCCTCAGTTTCCTCCATGATAGTCTCAATCCCTTATCCCCCCATACAAAGTTCCCTATCTTGCTTTAGATTTTTGAAATGCCCTGTTGGGGAAACATCAGGGGAACAGCATTAAAAATATAGGTCAACTTAGGGAGGATAATCATTTACACTAGGTTTACCTTCTCATATATAGTTAGGGGGAGATTCTTCCACCTCGCGAACAGGCGATCTAGTTCTTTCGTGACTTTATTAAGATTTAGAAGGACAATCTTCTCGAGAACTCTGTACTAATCTGCCCCCTCCACTGCCCTATATTCCAGCACATTACCTCGTCTTAGATGAATTGGCTAAATAGCCGGAAATTGAGCCAAATTCCTGGAGGAGGGTCTCGACCCGTGGCATTGTTACATCCGGATCGCTAGTATAGAGGACAATATCGTCGGCATATAGTGTTATTTTAGATGAGTACAGCTGAGAATTAAAAGGAGGAATAAGTTCATCTAACCTTATAGCCTGGGCCAACGGCTCGATATATAGGTCAAACAACAGGGGGGAAATAGGACACCCCTGCCTAGTTCTCCACTGAATTTCGAAACTAGAGGTAAGCGACCCATTGACCAAAATTTTTGCTGAGGCCCCCTGGTAGCATTGTCTTAAAGTATGAATAAACCCATTGCTTCTAATACCTCTCAGAGGTAGGTCCAGCAGACCATATCGAATGCCATGGCGGCATATAAAGCGATTACTGCCAAGGGTTCTGATCTCGCTATGGCCAGGTCTATGTTGCCAATGAGTAGCTGCATCTGTTCCTGGATATAACGACCATTAATGAACCCCTTTTAATCGGGATTAACCAAGCCAGGGGCCAATTTGGCGAGTCTCCCTGCCAATATGCCCATGACGATTTAATAGTCGGCATTTAGCAGGGAGATCGGGTAGTAGGAAACTGCTCTCAGGGGGTCTTGTCCAGGTTTGGGTATTGAAACTATTGTTGCTTCCTTCCATGAGCTGGGGATTTGCCTTGTTGCATTGTAAATTGACTGAAATAAAGTCCCCAGTACTGGAGTTACCACATCCGACAGAAGTTTATACACCTTGTTTGGGAGGGCATCCAGACCGGATGCTTTCTTATTCTTAGATATCTTTATTTGAGTTTTTATTTCCTCCAACGAGATCTGAGAGTCCAGAAGGTCCTTACCGCCTGAGTTAGGGAAGCTAGTGATTTAGTGCTCAACCATGCCCATATTTGATGTTTTGAAGGGCTCAAGTTCTCCTTATAGAGATCAGTGAATAGGGAGAGGAGGCAGTCCTGTATGTCTTCGAAATCGGTAGACTTATCTCCACCGTTATTTATTACTAACTCGCTGATGTTGTTTCTTGAGCGGTCAGTTCTAGCTTTCCAAGATAGCAGGGTGCTAGCCTTCTCGCCATATTCATAATTCTCCATGTTCTTATTTCACCAATGAGCCTTACATTTCTCATCTAGCTTCCCTCTAAATTCTTGCCTAGCTAACTCTAGATCTTCTTGTGCTTTACCCAACCTTTCAGGTGGCCCTCCTGTATATAATAGGAATTCTGCTTCTAACTTCTTAACTTTCTCCTCACTTAATTTTAGCTCCCGGCCTTCGGCTCGATTTTTAGAACATATGAGGCCATGAAGCCTACCCCTAAGATTGGCATTAAAGGTGTCCCAGACAACATCCATAGTCGTTGAACCTATATCAATATCAAAAAACTTTAAAGAAGATGCTTTGATACCCTGAATGATTTCTGGGTCATTCAACTTTCCCCTATTGAGTGTCCATCTAGTTTGAGTGGAATTTGTTATTTTTGTATATGAAAACAAAACAGGTGCATGGTCAGAAAGATGGCTAGGGAGGATAGAAACGGCAGACGTTCTAACCAGGAGATCCCTGCTAACTAACATATAATCAATCCTGGAAAAATTATGGTATCTTTTACTATAAAACGTATACACAGCTACATCTCCCATCTTGCCCCTCCAGGTATCTACCAGCTCTAAATCGTGTATCAGGTTCTTCATTACACGCCGAATGCGAGGAGCCCCTATATAGTGGCCTTGATTTGACCTATCCTTAAGGGGTCTAGGAGGACGTTGAAGTCCCCTCCCACTATCATTGGAGGGTTTTCCAAAATAAGCTTTGAGTAGAGTTAAGAGATGTATGACGAATCATCTACATTTGGGCCATAAAAAGAAGCACAGATTAAGTCAGTTCCCCCAGGATCCAAATGCGCGATGATCCACCTCCCAGTTTGGTCTGTCTGAGTAGATTTTATAGAACACACTTACCCCCGCTTTATCAAAATTGCAACACCACAGCTAATTATTGCTTGAGTAGAAAAACAAAAACTCTCAACCCAGGGTGTTTTAGTAAACAATTTTTTAGATTCCTCAGAGATTAAGGGGTCGATTAGGATCGCGGACGGACTTGAGTCCGTCCGCGACCCCTGAGGAGGAGGGAACGTCCGCATGGGCTGCGGCGTTCCCTCCGATCAAATTAGGATGTGACCGCCAGGGTGGCGGTCACATCCTCTATCTCTAACATTGCGGCGGGTGCAGCTTCAAGCTGCACCCGCCGCAATGTAAAAAATCCATGCACAGCATTTGCGTGCACAAAGCGGCAGGCACCGCGCGGTGCCTGCTGCATTGTGCACGCAAATGCAGGGGGGTACCATAGGTACCCCCCATGTGCACCCCCCACCCCACCTTCACCCAGGGGGCCCGCAACGGGCCCCCGAAGTGAAGGTCCGTATGCTTTTCCACGGCAGTAAAGCCGTTGCGGAAAAGCATATATTTTCAGACATCCTAATATGCCTGGCGGTGTCTGATAGACACCGCCAGACATGTTAGTGCTTTTCCGCCGCGGTCGCCTTCCGACCGCGGCGGAAAAGCGGCGGACAGATTATCAGACCCACCAGCCATCCTGATTTGGCGGTGGGTCTTTGGAGTCTCCGCCGCGGTTTTTCCGCATCCTCCAGGCCGGCGGACACTTCCGCCGGCCCGGAGGATGCGGAAAAACCGCCATCCTAATCGGCCCCTAAGTGTGTTTCTTGCAGGAGGCAGACCTGTGCCTCAGAAAGCTCTAAATATTTCATTATCAATCTCTGTCTCCTTTGGCTTCTCAGTCCATTCACATTCCAGGAGACGAAGTTGATCTTCTTATGTTGTACTGCTGCTACTGCCATCCTCCTGAAGATCCCTGACCCTGACCCTGACCCAGACCCAGACCCATCGGCCGTATGTTAAATTTCTAAAGTGAGACAAGTTTTTTTTCTGTTTTATCCCTATGCTGCCCACCCAGTGCCCCCTTTCCACCCTCCTGTGCCCCTTTACTCCCATGAGGAACCCTCCCTTCCAATAGGCTGAGCCTATTTAGTCGCGCCCACCTCTAATAAAAAAATATTTAACAAAAAAAAAAAAAAAATGAATGGACAATCTAACCCCTTGCGGCGAACAGCTTTTTATGCTGTTATTCATGCTGTTATCGTATCCCCCGTAGTAACACCCTCTCATGTTTGTTTCGCTGATTTCCCTCCTCTAATTTTTGCCATGAACTCATCTACCTCTTCAGTAGTGCGAAATAGATGCATTTGGTTATTAAACATAGCTCGTAACTGAGCTGGAAACTTCAATTGAGAATTGACTCCTAGACTCTTTAGCTCCTCTAGCCTGCTCCCCAGCTCCCATTGCCTGGTGGCAGTTGTATGAGATATGTCAGATGTAATCTGAAAATTAATTGCCTCTTGCCTGTAAGTGAAAAGGAGACTGAACCCTCTTTTAGGCCTGCAGACAATATTTGCTCTTTAACGACATAGGAAGGAAAATTAACCAAGATCTTCCTAGGTTTCTGTTGACCGGGCTTTTTCCTAAACGGATCGCGATGAACCCTTTGGATCTCCTGTGTCAAGTTTATGTCTGGAGAGTTTTTAAGGACTGTCCCCTGTAATACTAAAATAATTAAATCCTTTGAGATCGATCCCTTCAAGATTCTCCGGAATATTCAGGAGCCTTACATTATTTTTTCGGGAGTGATTTTCCAACCTTTCCAGATCATCTCTTAGCGCCTTATTCTGAGTAGCCAACTTTGCCATATCCGATGCCGCTGAGCTTATTGCCTTTTTAATTACAGGGATCTCTGCCTCAATTTGATCCGTTCTTGCTACTACCTCCTCCAGCTCTGGGCCAGCACCTCACAAGAGGATTTAATTGCCGCCTGAGTTGCTTCGGAGACCGAAAACCTGCTTGCCAACTCTGCCGGGTTCATCTCTGACACCTTGAAGCCGCTTATCATTTCCCCCTTCATGGCAATCAGGTTGTCCGACAAAGAATGCGCCGCCAATCCGATGTTTACGAGATTCTCCGGCTCAACTTCCCCGTTTTCAGTAGCCATAGCTATACCGCCAGAAGTCTCCCCTAAGATTTGTGCCTGCTCCACCTCCTCCTGTGGAACAGAAGAATCAAGAGCTGGGTCGGATAGAATATGCAAATTTTGCGAGTCTTGAACTTCTAAGGCCTTGAATCTGTTAGACAATGTAACCTCTGGGTGGGGTAAGGATTCAGGCGAGGTTAAAGATGGAATTATGCCAGGTTGTTTAACCCCCCTCTGCTTACATTGCTGGAACGGAGTCGAAAGAAGAGGGGTTCGCTGTCGCCATCTGGTGTCCTAGACTTAGATTTAATCGTGGATTTAGGTACCCCTCCCTCCAGTTCTTTATGGGTGTTTGTTTCAGTCGCATCACTCAGGCTTGCTGTGGAGGACATGACTCTTTGGTAGGTTTTTAAAGAGGGAGTTATTTTGGCTTTTAAAACAACTCTCTTCTTGCCCCTTACTTTCCCTTTATTCTTTGGGGGCTCTCTTGCTTTTATCTCCGCTTCCCCCATCATGACACTATGCTTCTGCTGTTTACCCTTGCTGGTCTCCAAGATAGTTTTTTTGGGGGGGGAGTTACTATAGGTAGAATAATATCGAAGTTCTGCACTGAATGAGCTGCCCTGGCCCTAAGGGTGTATCGACCTGGTTTGGGAGGAGAAGAAGAAAGACACCCTTGTCTCTTCAACCCCCCTTTTCTCTTCAAAATCCCTTCCTCCTACCTCCATACAGCAGGGTGAAAATATGCCGGGCTCCAAACACCCATACGCAGAGAAGCTCACTTCATTAAGGGCCCCTCTAGGACCCTCACCAATAGAAGAGCCAACAACTGAGGCTCCTTACTCAGAAATAAACACACTGACCTCGGGTGTCTCCTGCCTCTTTTCCTCGATGTTTGGCTTGTGATTCAGCACTTTGTTCAGTCTCAGGAGCTTTCCCCTTGCAACAACCTCGACATACGCGGCTCCTGTATTACCAGATCCTGTGGCGAACCGAGACAAGAAGCAGGCGGCATCCAGGCGTCTCCGGAGCCGCGCAGCCTCCTCCCACCTCCAATCGGCAAGCTCGAATGAAAGCTGCTCCCCGCAAGCACCGAAACTGTCAGCGTCCCCGTTGGCAATCCCCCGCATCATCCTCGGAGTCAGACACCAGCATGAAAGAGCAAACCTTGAAGGAGATGAAAGAAAAATCACTGTATTGGATCCCAGATCACTATTCTATCGACACAGAGGTGAGGCGCGACTGCGGCCGTTTAACTAACAGCCGCCATGTTCCTCTCTGTGCCTCTCATCCTCCTGTATTTTGTCTGACCTGTTTTTGTTGGTTTTATGACTCTGGGCACTTTACCACTGCTGATCAGTGCTAAAGTGCATATGCTCTCCTTATGGTAAATTGATGTATGGATAAGTGACTCCATGATTGGCTGATTTGGGTTACTTGTGAGACCCTAGTACAGTGCACTGAGTGTGCCCAGGGCTTGTAAACCAAATGCTGCTAGTGTGCTTGCAGCACCGGTTGTGCCACCCACAGAAGCAGCCTGTAAAAGTGTGTCTAAGGCCTGCCATTGCAGAGCCTATGTGCAGTCTGGTACTGCCATGTTGACTGAGCACGTTCACCCAATTGCCAGTCCCTAAACCTTCCCTTTTCTTCATATCAGACACCCCTTTGGTAGGCCCAAGGGAAGGTTGCATTGTAAGTATAAGGTAGGAGATGCCCTGGTGTGTGTGGCATATCCTAATAGTAAATTACAGCCATTTTAATATTTCACTATTGCAAGGCTACCTGTTGTTCATGGGCCAGAATGGGCAGTTAGATTATTACATCTTACAATCCTAACTGACTCAAGGAACATGGTGGGAATTCAAGTTTAGTATGGCTGAACTCAGAATGATAAACTACATCTTTTAGTGAGGTTGGTTTTAACATTCTGTGTTTGAAAATACCACTTTTAGGAAGTAGGTATTTTCTTGTCTAACTATCCAAAGCCAGCCTCTGCTAGGTTGTGTATTCCTTGTCTGGAGTTTGAGTGACAGGGCTTGGGGATTCCCGGAGACAGAATGAGTCAGCCTAGTGCTGAATAGAGAGATCTGCATCTAGAAGGGTGGGTAGGAGTTGCACCTGGGACCTGAATAGGGCTGTGCCTATCCTCCACAATGTTGGCTCCACCTCCTGTGGTGCGGCTGATGTTTCTGCCCTGCACTGTGAAAGAAGAGAAGGAATCATGTCAACAAAGTGCTCCAGGGCTGTGCTTTCCCTCCACAATGCTGGCTCCACCTCATGTGGGGCGTCTAATGTTTCTGCTCTGCACTGTGAAAGGAAAGAAGGAGTCTCGTCAACAGAGTGTTCCAGAACTGGTTTGGACTGGGCAAAGGCCCCTCTGCCTCTGGGGACAAAGGATTTTGGGGTATAAATATTGGGACCTTGATCCAAAGAAATTAGATCACTTTTGGACAAACAAGAAGACATCTTTACTGAGGAGAGGAACCTGAAGAAACTGAGGAGAGACTATTCCTAAGCTGAAGTGCTGCTTGGGGATTTGGCTTGCAGTGGTTGCCTGACTGCCAAAGGAAGGAGAAAGCAACTTTGTGTACTTTATTTCAACTTGTAAGGATCTCCAAGGGCTTGGAACTGAGCTTGCCTCCTGCTGAAGTCTCAGGGACAACAGACTTCAACCACCGCTGTAGCTGATGCATTGCGCTGCACCAAGAAAAGCGCCTCGCATCCACAGAGAGGCATGCCACTGTCATCGCATCTCTGAACAAGGGTGTCGTCTCTGCAGTTGTCGCATCGAGCGGAAGCGTCTCGCATCGAGGGAGAAGAGTATCCCAGCGAATGCCGGTGTTGACGCATTTCTGAAGAAGGGTGTCACCGCTGCAGCTGATACGCCGAGACTTCTCGCAACATCGGAGGAGCATGCCGCATCTGGAAGATCTTCACGTCTTTATTTCTTTGCACCGGAACTTTGCCGCATTTCCATTGCTACAACACTTTTGTTGTGGAGCGTCACGCATCGTAAGGTACATTGACTTAAAGTGTCGCATTTTAAGAACTGAACAGAACTAAGCTCAAAATACCATTTTAAGTACAGTATTGTGGATTTTTGATGTTTGTGGTCTTGTGTTAAGTCTATATAAAGAATACTTTTTTTATATAAAACCTGTGTGGTGTCCATCTGTAGTGTTGTCACTTGATTACTGTATGTGGTCACAAATGCTTTACACACTGCCTCTGAGATAAGCCTGTCTGCTCGTGCCAAGCTACCAAGGGGGTGAGCAGGGGTTATTTTAGGAGTGTACTCCCTTACCCTGACTAGAGGCAAGGGTCCCTATTTGTCACAAGTACCTACCTGTGCCAACTAGAGACCCCCAAATCTAACAATCAGTAACGCACTTTCTTGGTGGTGAAGAGGGTAAAGAGGGAGGCCGGGGTGAAATACAGCCTCCTCTTTCCAGCTAATCTTCATATTGAATATAAAGACGAGGCTCTGATCTTTGGGTCAGCGAAGGAGGCCTCTGACTGGATGGATACTACAGGGGACCATGAAGTCCAGCGGAAGTCGCAGCCTAATCCTTCATGGATTCAGCTGACCCAGCGGTGAGACAAGGCAGATTATCCGGAGGGAAGCGACAAAAGGACACAAGTGGATCTTGAAGGATCATAGTGTGCAAGGATGGTAATTTACAGGTCGTGGAGGGATCGTAGGACTCTGACTTAGCTTTATTGGAGGTTCTCCCTGATTCTAACGTGTCCTAAGTTTCACGGTCTGTGAGGGAGAGCTAACTCGTTGTTTTGAACAATCAGATAAGTGGTCACAAGAAGACTCAAAACAAATACTTTCTTTTTTCTTTTAATTGGTGGGGAATGGTACTATATGCATTTTCCACATATCGGAGGGAACACGCCACTCAGTAGCGGCTGTGCCCTACCTGGGGAGCTAGAGGCTTTGTGCTCGCACCCCGTCGAGAGCCCAGCCACTTGCATTGCACCTATTTAGAGGGCCTTGAACAATGTTCACTTATGAAGGTTTTAATCTGTGTAATACAACTATGGATATCACCTTACCAGTAGAGCAAAAATATTGAAAGAATTTGAAGATTTTGGGGAGCAACAAATTTGAGGAGCCACATTTGAAAAATGCAAGTAAAATTTGAAAAATGCAAGTATAATTCTAACAAAAATCCATCAGGACCAGGGGATTTATTTTTCTTTAGGGATTTATTTTTCTTTAGGATTTATTTTTCTTTAGGGAATTCAGAGAGGTAGAGATTTACTGGATCGAAAGGTCCATATCTAGGGGAGTAAAGTCAAGAACTGCAGAAGAGGGGGGAGGAATACTGCTAAACTAAGTATCAATAAGAGAATTAAATGTGAGTGTTTCTAGAGTATATAAAATCTTATAGAACTTTGCAAATTCATCTAGAATGTCCTGATCTTTGAAAATATGTTTTCTATCTGTTCACTGAATGGAGTCTATCAACACCCTCTCCTTACTAGATTTGAGATAGTTAGCTAGGAGTGATCCAATTTTGTTTTGTCCCCCATAATACCGAGCACTACTTCGAAGCAGAACAGAGGAGGCATTATCAATAGAGATATTATTAAAGTCTAGCTTTGCGCGGACAAGCTTCTGTAAATTGGAATCCGATGAGGAAGTATAAAGTTGATGTTCTAAATGTTTGATATTGGTTAGCAGGGCTTTATGGTGATTAAGAGTTTGCTTCTTTTTTCTGGATACAAAATCAATGATGAAGCCCCTAGCATTGGCCTTAAAACTGTCCCACACCAAAGCAGGAGATACAGAGGGATTCTTATTAAAATAAAAGAGTTCTTCAGTAAAGGAACAGTCCAGACCGAACTGCCAGGCCATTGGAATCAAGCTATCCTGGCTGAAGAGGGGTAAAACCCTGAAACCGGTCCTAGGATGCTTGTTTCCAGTCCAGGGAGGACCTGGCTTGGCAGTTCTGGATGGACTGTTCCCATAAGGCACAGGGTCAAGACTCATTTGCATATGGCTGGGTTCAAACTAGAATGGCATGGTGAGCAAAAAAATCATGGATTTAGTCCCAGATCTCTGTACTGGGGTACATGTATGACATTGTTCTGCATTCTGTTCATCAATTGTTTATTTTGCGTTTCTCACTCTGAGTGGGACGGGTATGCTCAGACGTGGGTCCCGTGCTCTGAATGCCACTGGAATCAAGCTTTCCTGGCTGAAGAGGTGTGAAACCCCGAAACTGGTCCTGGGATGCTTGTTTCCAGTCCAGGGAGGATCTGGCTTGGCAGTTCGGGCTGGACTGTTCCCATGAGGCACAGGGTCAGGATTGATTTGCATATGGATGGGTTCAAACTGGAATGGCATGGTGAGAAAAATAACAATGGATTTAGGCCCAGCTCTCTGTACTGTGGTGAATTTATGACATTGTTCTGCATTCTGTCCCTCAATTGTTGTTTTTGCATTTGTCACCCCAAGTGGGACGGGTATGCCCAGACGTGGGTCTCGTGCTCTCCATGCCACTGGAATCAATCTATCCTGGCTGAAGAGGGGTAAAACCCCGAAATCGGTCATAGGATGCTTGTTTCCAGTCCAAGGAGGACCTTGCTTGGCAGTTTGGGCTGGACTGTTCCCATTAGGCACTGGGCCAAGACTAATTTTCATATGGCTGGTTTCAAACTGGAATGACATGGTGTGCAAAAAAACGATGGATTTACACCCAGATCTCTGTACTGGGGTGAATGTATGACATTGTTCTGCATTCTGTCCATCAATTGTTCGTTTTGCATATGTCTTACATATTAATAGAGCATTTCAACTTTTTATATCGTAACATAAACACCAATCTTCTTTATATTCGTGGGAGAAACAAGATCTGAACCAACCCAATTGCGTTTAAGCTTAAGAGCTTTATCCTCTGTCAAGTGAGTTTCTTGTAATAAGACTAAATCAGAATTGTAGGAGGCTAAATGGGAAATCATTATCTGCCTCTTTATAGGATTAATAAAACCGTTTACATTCCATGAAACAACTCTGAACAGAAGACAATAACATTTAGTATGCAACAATAAAGTTAACAATAGTAAAGGAATACAATAAAATTAGTAGACAAAGTAAGGAAGAAGATAAAAGCTAGAGTAGGAGCCAAAGTAAACAAATTAGAAAGTGAACACAAGAAAAGGAAAGAGGGAGAAAAAGATACAAAAAGAGAAGACAGTACATGTAAAACAAAAATGATCTCTGCAATACATACCTTTCGAAGAGTACAAAAAAAGGAAAAAGTACTGGCGACAGACACTACAGATAGCAATACCAATGGAGGGAAAGGCTTCACATTGGGAAGCCAAATAAACAGCTGTAATAATAACAGAATAAAAATATCTGACTTAAGAGGAAGAAAAAAAATCATCAGAAAACAACCTGTAAAAGAAGTAAAACATAATAGTTAACCCCTTTGCTGCGGGGGGTAATTCTCCCGCTGTGCTGGGGGTGCGCACAACACCCCATGCTCATGACGAGCTGAGCTCGTCATGAGGCACGGCGCTAGCTCAGCTCGTCATGAGCATGGAAGGTGTTAAAAATAAGATAGCATTAGCCATAAGATAAAAAGTCAAGTATTAAAAGAGGGCCCAGTAGTTTCCATGGAAGTCGCACAGAGAGAGTTGATGAATTTCCGGTTTTGAAAAGTCACCTTGAAGAAGCAGGGATGAAATAAGCCATATCAAGCACCTAAAGTTTTTAGGGCTGGTCGAAGTTCAAGGAACTCTTTCCATCTCTTGGCAGTTACTGAAGAAACATCCTGGGATAAAAACATGTCTAGCTCATGACCAAGATAGCTGTTTCTTACTCTTGGCTGCATTTAGAACCTATAGAAGGTCAGTAAATTGCAGGAATAAGAGTATCACGCCACAAGGTTTGAGGGTGTGGAAGAAGAAGATGGGGAGGCCTAATCTGAGCGCTCTACGAATATTCAGAGACATTGGTGAAGGTAAGTTTATAAGTTTCAGGAGAAAGGAAGAGAAGAAGGATACCGGGTCTCCTCCCTCAATGCCCTCCGGCAGGCCATATAAACAAAGGTTATTGTGTCTGTTCCTGTTTTCAAGGTCTTTAGCAGATTTCCTTAAGAGCAGAACGTGTCTCTCCAAAGATGAAATTCTTGTTGAAGTAGCCTGAACATCACTAACTTGTTGTTCCACTATTGAAATTCTGGAATCAAGTGATGACCATTTAATATCCATGTCCTGCAAATGAGTATTGGTTTCTTATACAAATGGTCTTAGTGCCCTTATTTCTTCCAAGATAATATCCAATGATACAGGAAGGATAGTCTGCGTTGGAGAAGAAGGATCCTGCTTAAGTCACTTTTTTGCAGAAGCTGGCAACTGAAGTTTTGGTGGAGCAATGAGCAAAGAATTGTCTTAGATGAATTTGATTAAGCCATTGTAACTGGAGTATGTAGAGAATCCACCAGACGATTAGAGGAAGAAAACTTGATAAGGGCAAGCATGGAGAATTTTTTTTATTTAAATGCAAAAGGTTTTTACTTCTGCCCATGTACCAGAGGAGAGACCCAAGGTAAGCTGAGCGTTAAAAAGCAATTCAAAGGTACCACATTAATGACAATTCTCCTGAGAAAGGAGACCAATGAGTGCAGATGAGGGGAACCAGAAAGCTCAGTCAGCGATAAAAGTAAGGTTTACCAAGTAAGAAAATAAGTACCTGAAGACATTTCCAATATTGTACCTAAAGAAATGTCCAATATTGTACGCAAAGATTTCCAGTCAAGAAACTATTCAAAATGGCGGCCGTAGAGTGGCTATAGTAGATTCACAATGTCACATGGAGCTGGAGGCCTCTAAATGTATTACAGGAACATTTTGTGGGTCAGCAAGTGTTTCTCCCATGAAGCATTCCGTTTTGTTGAAGAAAAGTGGGTGAGAACCGTTTAGAAGCAAACAGCATCTCCAAAGCGAAATGGAGCTTCTGATCAGCCAGCCGTCTTTGATCGCGTTGCGCGCCCTCCATACTACATTGCACTTCTAACAGGTACCCCATGTAGGAGAAACATTTCCACTCTATCACCACAATACAATGTTTCAGTTGCCACTTTTCCATTATTTGATCTAGCACACTGTAGTACACCATTCAGGATGAGCTGTTCTACAAACTCTAAAATAAATCATATACATGCATCCATCATGCTCTACTTATGCTTGATAAGCTAGAAAGTAAACTCATCAGTGACCTCAAAGAGCACTATATACCCTGCGATCCGTAGACTTAACCCCTTCGATGCTCATGACGAGCTCAGCTCGTCATGAGGTATACCTCTAGGGTGCTCATGACGAGCTGAGCTCGTCATGACCACACCCATTTTCATTATGACCCAGCACAGGAGAGGATGTTCTAAAGCACCCAAGGTGTTAAACCGTGTACATGTAAACATGTAATTCCTAGCTATATAAGGAGTAAAGACTCTCCTTCTTGCAGAACCTGTCCATTCCTTCATTAGTTATCTGTCATCTGTACTGTTTCAACACTTACAGATAAACAAACTGTTGACCATTTTCTTAAAGTAGACAACTGTAAACAAAATTCCACTAACCACCAATGCTTTAAAAAACTAAAATACCTCTCAGAGTGGTTACAAAACACCATTTGTGACCAACTGGTCAATAAGCTACACTTGATCCATCTATTAGTGTTTCAAAGCCAACGTAAATGCTATCATTGTATTTATTTATTGACCTGGGGCCTACCTAAGAGTGGGAAGAAAAACAACAAGATTTCCATTGCCTAAAAATGTGTAAACAGCAAAGTAAATTAAAACTAGTGTGGGCACGAGCAGAGTATCCCGCAATTCCTATATCCCAAAATATGCACGTCCATAGATGGATGGATAGGGGAGGAAGGTAAAACTCAATTTCAGGAGGCAATGTTGCCCTTGATAAGGTGCAACTCAGCATACAAAATTACAGTAACTTAAAAAAGAACAGACTCAATGAGTTCTTTTCTAGGGCAGAAGCAAAGATTTACAAGGGATTAATACAAAAATTCAAAAAGGTGCAATACAGAAATTATAAAAAACGAAGTCATAAAGTCATTGCCATAAAGTCTCTCAGTAAAGGGCAATACAAAATGATCTGCAAAGTTAAAAATAATTCTAATTACCAAATGAGCAGCAAAATCAGTAAGAATTCGGACAGCATCCCAAGTAAGATAGAGAAAGTCTCAGGAGGTCTCTCAGCCTCACCCCCAAATTTGACGGCTTATATTGGAAATCATCTCATAGAGAAATATTGAAAATGCAGATTCAACACATCATGTGTGATCAAAGGATACAATCACAACAAATCAGAATTAATAAATGTCACATATCCCTTATCCATTGGCACTAGTCCACTACATGATTACATGATTAGCAATGCAACCCCATCTATGATAATGTCATCTAGAGTTGTCAGAACAAATTACTTACAAAAACAACAGTGTACTAATGTGAATTAATGCAATACAGCAGGCAGGCGGAAGAGACGCTGGAAGTTGTAACATTAATGAGCCCATGTTAGAAATTCCTCTTCCAGAAATATGTTAATAGGAAATAAACAAACATGGTTCTGCTTGAATGTATGCAGCAGAAATTTTAAACAGCGAATTTGATACAATGAGGCATCCATTTTAAGCAAGATGGCGTAAAGGCTTAACTGAGGCCAAGTTAGTATACATCAGAAAAACACACTATGACAGGTCACATCATAATCGCATCAAATGCAACGGTACCATATCAGTGTACATATGTAAGTTCAAGTGTAAATTCATAGTCTGCACATTGTATCAGTGTATGTATGTATGTTTGAGTGTGAATTCATTTTCTGCACATTGTTAATAATGCACAAAAACTCTCAGACTAGCCTTACAAAATTGTCACTTTAGATTGACGACCAACAACTGGCTTTTCCCTCACTTTCTAGTCTTAAACTGGAAGGAGATCAATAACTGCATTTCTCTCCAATCTCTTACTCATTTACTCACAACAGACATATACAAACGACCAGCTCTCCAGCCAAACATATATCAAGTTACCTCTGATGACATATTTTTCTTCAGCCATCCGTTCATTGATCAGGTATGGTCACTGTTAGACCTGGTATCATTTGGCGTGTTTCCCCTGTCTTTTAGCTTTCTGACCTCCTGGCTTTAACTCTGTTTTTGCTAGTTTAGTGTCTCTGTGTACTTTCTCACTCCTGTCCAGTGTTAAAGTGCAATTGCTCCGATTGTATATTGGATTATGGATTGGTGTTTCCATGGTTGGCATTTTTGATTTACTGGTACGTCTCTAGTAAAGTGCACTGAGTGTGCCAGAGCCTGTAAATGAAATGCTGCTAGTGGGCCTGCAGCACTGATTTTGCCACCCACACTAGCAACCTTTCAGAGGGCTCTCACACCTGCCACTGCAGTGTCTGTGTGCTGTTTTTATTGCCATGGCGAGTGCACCCAATTTCCAAGCCACAATCTTCCATTTTAGTACACGTGAGTCACTCCTAAGGTAGGTTTAAGTACCCCTATGGGCAGGGTGCAGTGCATGGCAAATGGCAAAGGTTGGACACGTCCTGGTGTGTGTGACATATCCTGATAGTAAACTACAGTGTAATACGTGTTTATCTATTGAAAGGCTATCTGTCCTACGGGACAGAATGGGGAATACTCTGTTACATTTTATGAGTAAATCTTCCCATTAGAACAAGATAGAGAAATAGAGTTTAGTATGCCTGAAATCAGAATGTAGAAAGGCATCTTTTAGTAAAGATGATTTTTATTTTCTGTGTTTGAAAATACCACTTTATAAAGTAGGTATTTTCTTGCTTAGCCATCCTGTGTGCCACTGCTGGGCTGTGCATTGACTTTCTGGAGTAGGAGTGACAGGGGCTGGGGATGTAAATTATATTTGTACAGCCACTAGGGGGGTCGAGGTGAGTCCTGCCTTTCCTGGAAAAGTCAAGACTGGGCTGAATAGACATGGGCCACATTTATAGTAGTGAAAGGAGATTTCCTGGCATCTGAATGGGCCTGACTGCCTTGGACAATGCTGTCTCCACCTTCTGCTGAGAATCTGGGCCAGAGAGAACCAAACTTATTTTGACTGAGCACAGACACTCTCTGCCTAAGAGAACAAAGAGAAATGCAGTATAATTATTAGGGCCCAGGACCCAGAACTTTAGAACTCACATGGAATCAAGGAACCTGCCAAGAAGAAGAGCTGGAGGAACTGCTAGGAGGAGTACTGCCCTGTCGCTGTGTTGTTGCTTTGTTCAGTTGGTCTGCAGTTGCTTCGTCTGCCTTGGGTAGTGAAAGGACTAGACTGAACTTTCTTTACTCATTGCTGAGTATCTACAAGGACTTGAAATAGAGCTTGCTTCCTGTTCACGAAGTCTCAGGGACAGCAACAATTTCACTTACCTCTGGTACCGCCTCTGCAACCTTGGGTTTCAGTTGCAACAAAGGGGGAAAGCAGCCAAAACATTCACCGACACTGCTGCAGACTCCGTGTCCTGAAGGCACCACAGAGGATACCGCCGCACTTCACACCTCAACCCTGGTCTCACCGATGACGACAATGATCGATGCCGCCATCCAGCCTCTGCTTGCACTGCAAACTGTGGGCACTGCACTCCACACAGTCTCTCTTCATTCCACCCCCCGGTCTCACCGACATCGCTGCCCGCTGCCCATGACACCTGCAACCTCACCGTAGTTTGGGGACACCGCTTGTAAGTTACATGACGCAACGCCCAATCCCACACACAATCTGGGTGGACCGATGCCAGCTCCCATCAACCGGCACTATCGATTGCACTGTGACCTGTCAGCACTGCAACGAGAACCTCCTCACTCCCCAATGCAGCTCTGGTATCCTATGCCGCTGGACAGCTTTCACCGAGCCGTTGCCTGCACCGCTACTTGAGGGCACTGCACGCTGCACTGCTACGCTTCACACAGCCACTACGATTGGTGCTGCGACTGACCCGCACCAACGCAATTGGCCAGAACCAAAGGTACTGTATACGAGTCTGCTAACACTAACGCCTATCCACACCCACGCGGTCAGTCGGAACTGTTGAATTCTGTTGTTTTCAGCACTGTGGTAGCACCGGACGGAGCTACTGACTTCAAGGAACTGCATTTTTAAGTCATACCTGCAAAGTGCCTATTTTTGATTACTGGATGTTGGTCTTGTATCGTTTTCATCTTGTTTCACAGGTGAATAGTGGTTAATTTTAAGAAACTGGTGTTGTGTCCTTTTGCAGTGTTTTCACTGCATTACTATTGGTTATGTCCAAATGCTTTACACTCTGTCTCTGAGATAAACCTGACTGCTCGAGCCAAGCTACCAAGGGGGTGAGTAGGGGTTATTCCAGTAGTGTATACCCCTTATCACGACTAGAAGCAAGGGTCCCTATTTGGACAAAGGTGCAAACCATTGCCAACTAGAGACCCCATTTCTAGCATTCACAATGACCAATTGCCATACTTTCTCCTTCAGAGACAGTAGAGGTGTAATCCATAATGATGTTTAGTACTTAGCTATCATAGGCAGGCAAGACACATCCCAATGGTGCTGAGATAGATGTAAAATTGGTACACCTCAAGGGAATTTGAGGTGCAGGAACACACCTGAAGACATTCTAAGGAATTGAGGTAAGTTTATTCAGTGGCACCTCAGGTACAACTCCAGCCTATCTGCCTATTAGTACTCCCAGCCTGTTCCCGCCACAAATTCTATGTATAACCCCTTGTCAGGGACACTTCAGTAAAAACATGTCTTCCCTCTTAAACAACTGAAGAAACCACAAAAAACACAGAAATAAACCTCCACGATTACAGAAATTCGCAGATGACCCTGAAAGTCTAGGTCCTAAAGGATAAAACATAACTGAGACCAACTTTGAGTCCAGGATGAAAGATGGATCCCTAAATTCAGCAAATTTAATCTTTCAAATATTCTGGGTTCTTGATTACCCTTCTAGAAAATACATTCCGCAATAACACAGCTTTACCTCATGACTCTGCATTGAGAAGATGCCTTTTCTTGTTGTCTGGAATCCTCCTTTCCTCAATGCCCAAAAACTTACCACAACCATTTCCTCCCAGTCAACCCCTTCCTCAACATAGACACCTTTCTCAGATTTCAAATTCTTCTGCCAGATGTCTTAAAAGCATTGAGAAAACTTTTGAAGACTCCTAGGTTCTGTGAATGTGCAATCCAAAACAGTCTCTCTGGGTTAATTTATTCCCATCAGATCTTCTATACCCACTGCGCTGCCTTTAACGCTCTTTCCCCTATCATACTTCACCTTACTAGGCAAGGGTGCATCCCATACCTTTGCAGATAACGCTTCATTCTTCATGTCACACTTACCCTTCCTCAGACCCTTCCACCCCTGAACCAACCTACTATTGGGTTTCCGCCCTCTCAAGAGTTAAAGTAAATTTTACTACTGGTCTGATGGTGAGCCAACACCCACCGTATTGAGCAACAGTTCCTTAGAGTCCAGTCTAGCCTTGTGAAGAAGGCTTGGCTAACTGGATCCCTTCTTTGAGAGTTCTGTCAAACCTCTCTCCAAAACCTTTGATCTCGGCGTAGTTCAACGCACATCTTGTGGACAATACCAAAACCTTTCAAGAAATCCTCAAACTTAGGAGACCTAAATTGTGTACCAATATCTGCCAATGACACTTTCAAAAACTCTTGGCTATCATATACTATTTTCAAGAATGTAATCAGTCCATTAGTGATAATGCCCCCAACCCTTTAAACGACAGGCCATATACAATATAGGTTCATCAGCACAAATATGGTGTGGTCTGTTCACCTTTCATAGGCCCCACAATATAGAATTCTACCCTTTTCAAAGCTAACAAAAACGACGTTGGACAGGAGGAGTCCTAGTCTTGAGTCCCTTGTTGCTGTAATAACACTAAAACACTCTCCCACAACCCCTTCCACCTCCAGATCAAACCTGGGTCACTAGAAACTGGAACACATCATCTTCAGTTTGACAACATCCAAATGTTTCATGTGGGCTAACTCCAATTCCTTTCTATGCTAAGCGGTTGGGGGGACTGGCTTAGAGCCACAGGACAGCAGTCCACCCCTCAAAAAGAGTTCATCTTTGACCAAACCATTAAGTTTCAGATGCTTTGCTACCAATTTCCCCTGGGAAGTACCATCCTTCAAACTCCTGACTACCTCTTCCAAAAGGGAACCCATTCTACTGACGTTTCCACTAATCCTCTAGTACTGGTCCACCTGTCATTTTGCAAGCCCCTTTTATCCACCCACTCATCATTATCATCAGCTGTGCACTTGGGCAACTAGCTTGGGATTGTAGACCACTGTAGATATGAAATGTCAAAAGAAACATCCGCAGACAAATCTTTCGTTGCCTTATACAGACTTATACTTTAAGCCTTTATGAGGATGTGGCATTATTGCTAGAGTGGTCAACCTCCAAGCTGAGGAACCGGTTTCGAGTTTCGGCAGGGATGCTCAACACCCTGTGAGTCTGGGCAAATCACTTAATCTCCCTGTGCCTTTTTTTTATTTTTTTTTTATTTTATTTTGGCAGAGGTAAAGCATACAAGGATATAACAAAATGAGGAATCCAACATAAGTCTTTACAAAAAACAACCATTATACAGTTTAAATCCAATTATCAATTGGGGACCATAACTTCCGACCAAAAGTCTTCTTTTTAAGTCCCTTCAATTTGTAGACTGCTTTATCCATTCTATAAACATTTAGCAGCTTTCCCAGCCATAGCTCAAAGGTTGGTGGGTCTATATCCAACCATCTAGAAGTGATACAGGCTCGATAAATAGACATTCCCATAAACATAAAGTGTTCTTGATCTATAGTTAAATTCCGAGAGGGAAAATAGACACCAAGAATAATAACAGCAGGATGGAGCGTGATCTGAACATGCAACAAATTAGTCAGAAACTTTTCGATCTTCTCTATATATACGGCCAATTTAGAACAGCTATAACACATATGAATTGAGTCAGCTGCTAAGGTTCCACAACGGCTACAGTTAATACCTTTTAAAGCTTTCCATTTTACCAGTTTTGCGGGTGTATAGTAAAGATCTAAAGTAGACATGTAATGTTGACTCTTAAGAGAGCTATTAATTAGTGTCTGATTACTCATCTCAAACACTTTTACCAAATCAATCCCTTCAATACAGAGCTTTCTCTGCCATTTCAGGGTATGATGATCAAGGTCGTTCTGCAGCCTATTACTCATTAACTGATAAATGATACCGATACGGTTGTTCTTCCTAGAACTCTCTAAGATATCAATAGTTTCCATAGTATCAGTAAGTAATAGATTTTTTTTTTCTAGGAAGCTACGAATCTGTAAGTATTTAAAAAAATCGTTCCTAGATAGACCAAATGTCTCTTGTAATTCAGAAAAGGACATGAGAATCCCGCTTTGATACAATTGTCCAAGTAGATGGATCTGTCTCATGTGCCATCGGTGAATTACGGTATCTTGGAAAATTTCGGATAATGACTTATTATTAGACAAAGGTGTATAGTAATTCAATTTTGGGATTATACGTAAAGTTTTGTTCATTTGCCTCCAAACTGAAAATGCAGCAAGGACCACCTTGAATTTTGTTTTTTTATAGTAACTGGGTTCAATGACTATCAGCAGACACTGCCGCGCACGAGTACCTAGAAGCATTTCAAAGATAGAAGGTGCCATGGCTGGTTCTGTTACATAATCATGAAAAAGCAAGACCCGAATAGTTTTCAAAGCAATAGCCCAGTAATACATTCTAAAATTCGGGAACCCCAGCCCAGCAGAATCTGATGGAAGAGTACACCATTTTAAAGATCTTCTAGCGCGGCGGTACCCCCACAAAAACCTGGACAACATTCTGTCTATTCTGTTGAAGAGAGACATTGAAAAAAATAAAGGAATAGTACGAAAGAAATACAAAAATTTTGGAAAAATCATCATCTTAATGACATTAGTTCGTCCGTATAACGACAAGTGTAAATTATTAAATCTTTCCAGCGTTCTATTAGTGGATATGAGTAAGGGGTCTATATTTAATGCAACAATATCCTCAACCTTGGGAGATAAAGTAACACCAAGATATGAACCAGTAGTATTTAGTGGGATATCAGTAGGTTTACCCGTTTCCGAATGTATGATCTGGGTTTTTGTGATATTTAACTTATAGCCGGAGACTTTCCCAAACTCTCTGGCCACATCAATAATTATGGGTAGCGCAGAGGAGACATCAGAAATTACAATAGCCACGTCGTCTGCGTACGCTAGAACTTTATGATCAACTTCAAAGAGACGAACTGGTGGGATATTAGGTTCCAAAATAAGTCTATTCAAGTAAGGTTCTAAATATAGCGCAAATAGAAGCGGGGAACAAGGGCAACCTTGTCTAGTCCCCCTAGTAATCGGAAAAGGTCTCGAGTGGTCAGTACCTAATCTTATTATACCCTTAGGATTAGAGTAGAGTGAGCGTACCACTTGAATGAATTGTGGAGGAAACCCTTTCCATTCTAACACTGTCCAAAGGAATCCCCAGTCTACTCTATCAAACGCTTTTTCAGCATCGAGTAAGATCACCCCGACTGGGGATTCCTTTGCTTGTGCCCAATCTAAAAGTGTAATAACACGTTTAACATGATCAGTAGTATCTCTATATCTGATAAAACCATGTTGAATGTGAGAAACTAAGCTGGACATTACCTGGTTAAGTCTATTTGCAAGAATTTTAGAATAAATCTTACTGTCTGCCGTAATAAGAGAGATGGGTCGATATGATCCTAATTCTTTTGAGTCCTTGTTCTTCTTTAAAAAAACAACTATAATAGCTGTAGACCAGGAATCAGGTGGTTTCCCTTGAAATGCCGAATTAAAAATCTTTACCAATTCTGGTTTCAACATATGTCTGAATGTCCGGTAAAATTCAAGAGGTATCTGGTCAAATCCCATGGCTTTACCTGCCGCGAGACTCAAAATAGCATATTCGATCTCATCCCAACTTATTGAGCGTGTAAATAAATCAGTCTCTCCAGAACACAATAATGATTGGTTAGTACTGTGAAGATAATTTACAGGATTGAGAGTCTTGTCTACTTCATTGTTAAAGTCATTATACAATGTTTTATAGAAATCCAAGAACGATTCTAAAATTCCTTCCCTGCGTTCATGATAATCACCATTCATATCTTTGACACCCTGAATTTCATTAATAGAAGATTTTTGGCGGAGGCGTTGTGCTAGAATTTTACCGGTGCGCTCACTATACTCATAACGTTCAGTTTTATATAGCTTAAATTCTGATGCTACTTTGTCGGCAATATGAGTCCGTAGGCCAGAACGTTCAATTACTAGACGTAATTGCGCATCTTCTATGCCTGTGTTATTTTTACATGCGGTCGAAAGATCCATCTCGATTAGCCTGATCCTATTTAGCCTCTCCTTAAATTCTGTTTGGATTTTTTTCCTCTTAAAGTTTGCAAAACTAATTGTCTCTCCACGTACGATTGATTTAAAAGCATCCCACACCACTTGTGGGGAGGCCGTGTCGTTATTTGTTAGAAAATAGTCATTAATGATAGTCGCCATAAATTGAAGATAGTCTTCATCTAATAACAAATTTCTCTGGAATGACCAGGATCTACTTGAGTTCTGGCGTTCTGTGGGAACCTGGATCTCAGCAATTATGGGATTATGGTCTGAAATAACTTGGGGTAGAATTTCGATACTAATTGTCTCCAAGAACTGCGAAGAGACAAAGAAATAATCTAATCGGGCAAATTTCCGATGGGGGCTGGAATAAAAAGTATATCCAGGATCTTTATGATACAATTTATGCCAAACATCCGTTAGTCCATTATTCAAAACCAACTCCCTGAGGGCACTATAAGTTCTAGATTTATAACCCATATATCTCCTTCCTGATTTAATATTCCAGTCAGCCGGCAAATGAATATTTAGGTCCCCACATATTATAATTGGTTGTGTCCACATAGCTAGTTCTGTATTTATAGTATTGAAAACTTCAGCGTCATCTAGATTTGGACCATACATGCAACATATAGTAAATTTACACCCACCAATTATTAACTCAGCAAGCCCCCATCTACCCCATTTATCGGCTAAAGTTTTCAAACACTTCCCAACTCCCTTTCGCATACAAATAGCAATGCCTCTTTTTATACCCATCTGCTTAGATGTAAGTAACACATCCAATCCCAACTTGTCCAGAAGTGAACGCTTATCCCATGCAATATGAGTTTCCTGGATACATAATAAGTCAATAGATAAAGTCTGGAGCATTGAGCGAAACATTCCAATCTTTTTGAAGTCATTAAGACCATTGATGTTGATTGTGCATATTTTCACCTTTTTATCCATATTGAAATAGTAATTGAAAAAAAATATTAGCAAGCATCAACAATATATACTCCTCACTACTACAACTTAAATACCAAATAAACATCCTTGCAATGAATACCTCTGCCTTACACCCCCACCACCAACCCTTGCCCCTTCCCACCCCCACCCATTGCCCCAGAACCCCTCCCCCCACCCTCCCCATTATAGGAGGCATAGGAACTACCAGTTCCTAGAACGTATGGGTGCCGCGTCCCTGGACCATAGCGTCCTGACAAGAAAAAAGGAGAAGAGGGAAACAATGAGAGAAAAAAAAAAAAGGTAGAGGGAATAGAGAAAAGAAAAAAGAAGCTTAGCAATCCTACTTACAAAGAAAGAAAAAAGAAAGAAAGATTAAAGCTTCAACAAAAATTACTAAGCTAATGGCCCTTATAATCCTACAATATAATAGACTTATATTCTAGAGAACCTTAACTCCTTATTGTTGTTCAAATAGAATCCAAATATTCTTTAGCTTTGGTTTCTGAGATAAAGTATTTTACTGTGCCCTTGAATACAGTCTTTAGCTTTGCTGGGCCTTGAAGAAAAACGGCAACCTCTTTCTTTCGAAAGTCAGGAATCAGTTGTCTCAGTCGCCACCGTTGGGCCACTGTGGCTTGACAATAGTCCGGTCGTACAAAAAACTGACAGCCCAGACCATCCGCTTTCTTATCAGGTCTCGCAGTCGCATAAATAGCTTCACGGGCAAGAAAGTTATTAAATGAGACCAGAATAGCCCTAGGATAATTTTCTTGGCCTTGTCGTGGGTTCCTCACAGCGAAGGGAAACCTATGAGCACGTTGTATTTCTCGTGTCCAATCCCAATCTACCATTTCAGGAAAGGCATCCTTCAGTAGATTAATAATGAACCTCCGTGGATCAGACCCTTCTTTATTTTCGGGAATTCCCAGAAAGCGTAGATTACTTCTACGGGCCTGATTCTCCAAATTAGCTATCTTATCAGACAGATCCTCTTTCAGAGCTTTAAAATCACCGACTTCCTGTCTCTGTGTCATACTTTCTTCTTCCAAAACAGCGATTCTGGCCTCCGCTTCAACAACTCTGTCGGTAGTCTCAGAGCACATCTTAATTGCACGACGAACTGAGTTTTTAACCTTAGCACAAGTCATCTGCGTGCGTAGATTTTCGGCTTTACTTTCAGCCCTGTGACTCATCATGGTATCAAAGATCATTTTCAAAGTAATCTCTTCACTGCCTTCATTGTTTTCCTGTAATATGACCGGATCGGAGATGGAATTGCGGTTAAATCCCACAGTGTCGGTGGTATCAGTGGTGGGAACAGATACTGAATTAGGAGATAGAATATTTTCCCCTCTAGGTGAATTAGGGGCAACTTCTTTACTCCCCACACGTAGTGACCTCTTTTTCCAAAGTTTTTTTTTAATAATAGTAGCTGTGTTAGTGTCAGGACTCATACTAACTTCACCATCTGAAGATAGACTCTCGCAACTGAACTCTGCCCAATCTTTATGTACGCCTGTTGCCTCATCCAAGGAAAGTTCAGACAGAGAAAAAAACTTTTCTGAGGCTTCCAAGTTCGTATACTGTGTGGAGGTTTCTGTTGCCTTCTGTTGGTCATTTTCTAATGGTACTGAAAGCGTGGGAAGAGAACAAGATCGACTAATACCGGCTCCACCGGAGACTACATCTCCCATAATACCCTTTTTCGAGGGATTAGTCAGCAACAGATTTAGAGGATTATTTAGCGGATTATTGTCGTTTTCAACTGTAATAGCACATTGTTTAGACGATTGTAATTCAGTCACATCTGTGCTTTGTAAATTACCATCAATTATTTTTTTCCTGGCCGCTTGTTTCTCAAAAAGGACAGGCAAAGTTTGTGACGCAATATTCTTGGCACATGCGGCTTCATTAGATTTTATAGCAGGCTTGTTAGTGTTCTTACCCTGTTTTGTGGTGTTTTTAGCAGGGGTTGGAGGTGCAGCCTCTGGAGCCTCTGCCATCACGAGTCCCTCGCTGCCCGGTTCCGCTCTTCTCTGATCTCGACCCTCGTCATCTCTCCGATTACTGCGGGTGCTGACAGATGAAGGTAACGGTGTCTTTTTTTTCCCCTTCCGTGAGCCACCTCCGCCTCCGCCTCTACCGGGAAAAACACTGCTCTGCGCCCAGAACAGACAGAGTGTAGCACGCCACAGCGGGGACCGCCGACTGAACTCTAAGAAGTTCAGCAACATTCGTGAACTCCGTCAGGGGATAGTTTGTATAGTATTCACCACGAAAATATGCCGACTCGTTGGCACTTCTCCGCGCTACTTCTCCACGCTGCTGAGAGTACTTGGTTGTGCAGCGCACACACGGGTGTCCAGCCGGAAACGGTCAACGCCAAATCTCCCTGTGCCTAACAAAAATTAATGTGTCCGTCTGTAACACAACTGGTGCTTATGTACAGGACTCTGATACCTTTGGGACAAGTTCTCGCTATATAAAACTCAGAAAAGCAAAACAAGCCTTTGGACAAAAGAGCTCATACAGAGGCTTGTGGTCAGTTCTGACCCTATTTTTTACACCCCACAGAAACCTTTCAAGGGCCCAACTCACAGCCCTAATAAATGAGTTGTTCAGCTTCTCATCTCTTAATGGCAGGAAAGACAAAGGCTATGGTTCTTTCTTCCCCGCCTACCAACTGCAAAACCCAGCCTTTTTGCTTGTGTCAGTGACCACAACACACTATTCACCAGGTAAAGTCTCTTTGAGATGTGCATCATTCTCCTGCTCATTCCTGACTAGCTCAAATTCTTTTGCACACTCTTCACTCCAACCCCATGTTCTTCTTCCGTGAACCTTGTTTAGACATTGTCTTAGCTGACATGCTTTCAATAAAACACAAAGAGTATTCATATGAAATGTTAATCTTTTGCATAGTGTACCCCCGATGTGTGCCTTAACTGTGTTTGCTGGCTGTAAAACTCTGTGCACTTTACCCCTCTTAACCAATGGAAAAGTTTCTGTGTTCCTCCTATCAACAAGATACAATTATTGTATTCCAAATTGGCGTAGCTAACTTACCTATAAATACATAAGGGCTCATTTACAAGCTCCTTGCACCACAAGTACGTCACTTTTCCCATGTTAAAAATGACACAAAAGTGGCGCATGGCACTTGTAAATAAGCCCCAGGGTATTTGGTATAATATGAATCTAAGGTCTGTAAAGTAAATGTCACTAGTGAACTGCAACATCTATTTTGCCATCCACTACAGTGACAATGTAAAACATGACTTCAGGTCTAATATTATCACCTGACTCTGGCAGTTTAATTATTGCAAATTAATCTGTCAAAAGGAAATGTAATGTTAAAGTGTTCTTTTTGTGAAAATGCCCCAAAAGCATTTATCACTGTAGCAATGCTGGCTGTTCCATAGGAAATACTGAGAGGGAATACAAAATGTGATATAGCTTTCATCGGCTAGGAAACACCTAGAAATGTTATTCCTTGACTCTTAGTTATATTTATTAAAAGCCACATTCACTGGTGAATTTGAATTTCAATTAGCAGGATGATCATTTGGGCAGTGTCCACAAACTTAATTATCTTCAATGGAGCCTCCAATGTCAGAGGGAAATTTTGATTTAAAACTTTTGAAAACTAATTTCTCCGTCCTCCCCTTATTGAAATTTTGTTTATGGTATCCTTTTATTTGTTTAAAGTTTCTTAAATTGTTTTCTATAGGTCTAGGATTTTTATTCTGGTGTGTTTTGACAATATTACGGCATTGGTAATAGATAAATACCTTATGCATTGCCCCTAAGTTAAGCCTGCCTGCTCTGAGCCATAGCTACTAGGGGCTTCAATTCAGGTTTAATTAGTGACTTTAGTAGGTTACTCTGACAAGGATTGTGTTTATTACTTGGGTTGGGTAGTTACCCCCTTAAAAAATACTCCAATTTCTTTCTGAAGATACACACCACTGCCATTAATCTCATGGCCTAGATAAGTTAGTTCCGCGCACCCAAAATAACACGTGTTCACCTTCAATGTCAAACCATTTTTTCCAAAAAGTTCCAGAATTTACCTGACACTCTGATTGTGCTCCTGTCTAGTTTGTCTGTATTCCAACACACAATCATGAGAAAACACCATCCCTGGCAGCTTGATTAACAACAATGACATGACCCATTGAAAGACTGCTGTCACCAAACCAAATGGCATGGATATGGAATTGTAGGCTCTCGTCAGTGTGCTGCAAATAGTATGCTCCTTTGAATCTTCATGAAGTATTATATAGTGATGCACAGATACTAGTTCAAGTGTGGTAAAGATTTAAGCACTCGCTACCATTGTGTGCCTCTCTGTGATATTAGGGAAGAGAAGCTTGTCGGCCACAATCTCCTTGTCAAGAGCTCGAGGGGCTATACATAACTGCTACTTACTAACCATTACCACATGGCCTCAGCTGTAGTGATGATCCCAGAATCACAAAGCTTCCCGAAATACACCTTAACAGCATCCTGTACCAACACAGGTGCTCTAACCTTTGAGAAAATAGACTTGACGTCACACCATAGTCTTTATTCAATGAACATAGTCCTTGGGGGATTGGTGTCACTACAACGCATGCTTTTACCACGCATGCCTTTACAACGCGGTTTTTACCACGCAGTCCATTACAACGCATAATGCTTTTAGGCGCTGGATAGTGAATTATTTAATTTACTATTCCAACTCCAGTCCCCGTGGATAGCAGGGAAGGTGTTGGATAGTATATTAAATACATTCCCTATCCTAGAGCGCCCCCCAGCGCATTGCGTTGTAATGGTTTGCGTGGTAAAAGTTGCGATGTAATGGTAGTGCGTTGTAAAAAATTCGTTGTAACCGTGCTACACCTCCTTGGGGGATCCCAGTTTGTTGATAAACACTGTAGAAAATAACTTCTCAAAATCTTCACAAACTTCAAAGATCTCACCAACCCCACAAACTTGCCAGGTCTTAACCTGTGGATCAGGATTGGGGGTCAAACAATATCCCAAGTTCTCACTTCCGAGGCAACCCAAGCATCATACTTTCTTTCCTTGATGTGTATATGTACACTGTTCCCGCAATAATACTGTCACCAAACTCAGTGCAAGTCTCAAATAAGCCTACCATTAAAGTGGGATGTCCCCATACTCCCTGGACTAAGATCCATGGCTCTTAACATGTGCTCCTTCTCAAACATCTTGTCCAAGACTCAGAAATTATAGTACATTTTGAAAAATGAGTCAAACATTATTCTCACTCTTTTTTCACCACTGGTAACCTGCTCTTCTGGATTATCTTCACCTGTTCCTCCCACCTGAAGAATGACAAACTTGCATAGCTTCTTTAACTCACACTCGTAGAGCACCTACTCTAATTTCCCTTTCTCTCACACTTGATGTATGAGGCTTTACTAGTGGCACACTCCTTTTGCTTGTCACATGCTCCACCTTACCACAATAGGGACACTGACCCTTACATTTACTTTGGTTGTCCTAAGCTTTTGTCCCATAAGTTTTCCTTTTACAATTTCACCACATTTCAGGCACTACTTCTGCCTTACTGCTGTTGCAGTTCATTCACACATTTCAAAATGTTTTACTTCCATGACAACCTCACTCAAAGGGGGCTCACTCTTGAACCACAATTCTTCAATCACCTTTCCTGAGTTGCTATTGAGTAAGAACTGATCCCAAATTATTTCATCAGCGTGTTGACCAAACTTATAAGTGGTGGCTAATTTTCACAAAGCAGTGACATACTCCTCAACAGACTTATGATCAACAAGAAAATATAAGCCTAATAATGTTTACGGGAGACGTAAAAACAGCCATGTAGTGACCAAAAACAAGTTTGCTTAAGCATCTCAAGGCCTAGGTATTTGTGGCTGCCCTTTTGATCACCCAGTAAATCTCCAGTTTAAACATGCAACATTTGAAGACAGATGTAAGATACAACATCTTCAGTATTTAAACAGTTAAGAGATAACAAAATAAGAGGAAAGAAAGTATTACGTTTAAATTATTAAACTATTGAAGGGTATATGCAGACTTTGAGCATACAAAAAGCACAACACTATAAACTGTTTAATTATGTTTCGGGCCTTGATTATAAACTTCAGGTCATTCAGCACAGCCTGGTTAGCCCATGGCACTGGGACTCAAAATGAAAATGTGCAGAGAAAAACATCTTCATGTGTGAGGATATTATTCTAACGTTGGTATGGAGAAGGCCCATTCAGGGCATGCCCAGGTTTGGACTTGGTTAAAAACAGGTACATTTTCAATTAGTCATTCTTGAGGATGAATAGCCTCTCAGGTGTAGTGACTGTGGCCACAAAAGATCCTGTCTGTATTTTCCAGTTTGTATCATTGCACCCTGGTTTGGATTCACCAAGGCAATGTACAGAAATAAAGGTCATCCCCACTTCAAAATATTTGAGTTTGGGATATGGAACCAGACCACCATCAACCACAGAATTTAAGCTGCAAAGGGATCATCTTGTTGCCAACAGTTTTTGGTGCCCTCTGTTTTCTGATCATATTCTTAAGACACGAGGGGGCATATTTACAAGCCCCTATCATCACTTTCAGTGACGTTATGATGGCGATACGGGCCTCGCCTTATTTACAAGGCAGCACTACGACACTTAAGGTGGCTTAATGCTGCCTTGTAAATAAGGCCCCCTTTCACGCTATGATTAGAGTGAAAAGGGAGGGAAATGGGTGTTGCAGTGGGCATTCCACCACAACACCATGAGTCTGACGCTGCCTCCTATGTACAAGGGACACAGAAATAGGAGGCATCGCCAGAATTAAGACCAGGGAAACCTGGTCTTAGCCTGGCACAACGAGAAGAAATGTTTCATTTCTCCTCGTTTTTGCTGTTTTAATGTGTGCTGCGTTGTGCAGCACAAATGAAAACAACAAAAGGCCAATTATTGTTTATGTACAGGAAGGTCCCCCTTCCTGCACTTAAACAATATATTTTTTTTAATGCAGTTTTTCAACTTCTGTATGTGCTGCATTAAGCAGCACACATAAAAGTTGCAAAGCTGCATTAAAGATTGTTTATATGCAGGAAGGGGGACCTTCCTGCACAAAAACAATCTTTCCCTGAATGCAGACACCCTTGCACTATGGTGCAAGGGTGCCTGCATTGGTGCTAGGCTGCTAAACGTAGCACCAGCGCAGGGGTAAACGCTGGGCTGCACCATATTCTTGTAAATATGGTGCAGCCCTGCATTTCAGAAATGGCGGGCGTGTCATTAAGCCAAGGAGGCTATTGACATGCTCCGCTACTTCTTTGTAAATATGCCCCAAGGTCAGGGTTTCAACAAGTGCTCTAGAAAGTCTTTCTTTGAGTTTGATTCTCTCAGGCTAATAGCCCCACACTGTGGAGCAGAAGATTTGCAGCAACATGAATTCCCAGAAGTTGTTCCCATGGATTCTTAGAAGATTTTCAGTGGATAGATCTGTCTCAAGACTCTAATCAGAATTATGAGATTCCTGATGATCTACTGTTAGTAATCCTGGAGCTGCACAGCCAAAACTGGGAATAGGTAATCAAAGATACATCAGGCGGCCTAACACCCGAAATAGCAATAAATAATGGACTCAGGCAAGGTTGTGGTTTGGCCTCGCTTCTTTTTGCAATATTCTTCGCCAATTTGCCCCTTACTTTGGGGTCTGCTAGAGGCGCAAGCCCAAAGTTAAATGGAAGGCATTTATCCTGTTTACTGTATGCCGACGACCTAGTAATTGTGGATCAAACCGAGGTGGATCTACAAAGAAAGCTGAATAAATTCAGCGCATACTGCTCAGCAAAACGACTAACAGTAAACATGGACAAAACAAAAAATTTGTGCTTCGGGAAGAGGAATATGAAGGCTGGTATTTGGGCCAAACCAAACTCGATATAGTAAATTAATACAAATACCTTGGAATATGGTTCACAAACTCTTTGAAGTGGCGTTTGCATTTGGAGCCACAGAAAATAAAAGCACATATGGCGGTATGTGGACTGAAAAGAATTAATCATAGTTATGGTGATATGTCCCATAAACCATTATTGACGGCTTATAAAGCAATGATTCCCCAGCAACTCCAATATGGCGCAGAAGTTTTTTGCATTGATAGTAAAAACTCCTGGGATAAAGAGGAAGGGAAATGTTTAAAATCTTTACTATCCCTCCCTAGCTCGACAATGGTCCAGGCAATTAGATTGGAACTAGGCCTGACTGCGTTGGATGTTCAGGTGCAATTAAGTCTACTCAGATTTTGGAATCGCTTGGGTCTTGAGGAGGTCACAAAGGTGTCACAATGGTGCATGAAAGAAATTTTATCTAGTGAGCAAAAATGGGCTAAAGCCACAAGGAGTAAACTTCAGACCATTTGTGATCACCTGAATGTGAAAACAGATCCGAAGACATTGCAAGTCAAAATAACAAAGAGTTTACTTAAAATGCAGGGAAAAGAATTGTATAGAGCAATAGACCGGGAGTATTTAAGTAGGAAAGACTCTGTAAAATGGATGTGCAATAGCTGGGAGAAAGACATAAGCTATCCTTACCTAGACACATTAGCAAATCGATGGCTAAGAATGGAAGTGCTTAGGATAAGAGTTGGTATTAACAAATGTGAAACATGTGACAAATAGTACTATCAAATCTGGACTAATGCAACCAGATGGTAAATGTATGTGTAAGATAGGGATGAAATGTAATATTCTACACATTTTATTGGATTGTCAAATTTTTTTAAAGTTACGTAAATTATTCCTTTGTCCGAACTTTTTAAAGTTTGATGTAAGGGCGCGTTTACAAGCATGGGAGCTTCTTGCTGATATGGAAATTTTAGATATCGCGATAGCTATTGGGAAATATATGCAGGGTGTATATACGTTCCCTGCTGCATTAGAGGCTTAAGTGCAGCAAGGTATGTCGCAATCTAAAACGGAATTTTACTGTTTTTTTTAATTGTTAGGAATTAAGTTTTAAGGATATCATGATTCCGCTCAACCACAGATAGCAATGGCAGAAGAAGCAAGCAATTGCCAAGAGAAATGAGTGTTTAAATAGTTCCAACAATGTTAAAGTCAGGAAAACTACACAATTCAATTACAAACTAATTTAGACTAATAGAGAAAATTTCAAGAGGGGGTACACTATAAACGGGGTGGGCTGGTAAACGTGTGTCTGAAAGGTTTTTGGGGGACCTGTAGGACTGGATGCGACTGGCAATTCACTAAAGCCAGTGGTTGGGTGGAGAAAGCAATACCCTACCCCCGGCTCTGAAGAAATGTTAACATGTCCTAAACAGTCAGGTCTATTTTGTTTATCATCACTTATGAGTGGAGGGCGACCTGACTGGTATTTTCCCTCTTGTGCTCCTTAATGTGGATTATGTTATGTACTTGCGCCATGGTGGGGTCCCCGAGAGACTGGTACACCGATATCCTGATGGGCTCCCTAGGAGACTGGTAATTTGAGATCACATGCGTGGTCTTCTTGGTCTCAGTTTTCTATCTTTTTCAACTTAGTTAGAATGTATAGGTCAGGGGCTATGCTGATCGTTATCTATATTACTGGAATGGGCGGCCACTGGAGTAGTGATGCCCCCCACCAGAGTCCAGGCCTGCATGGGAAGCTTGAGAGCAATCTCGCACCCCGGCGCAGCCAGTTCTCTTGCACAGCACCCAATGAACATTAAAACTGGTTTAGCAGACAAGGCTGGACTGGGCCTCGGCCCTAGGACAATTGAATTAAGCCAATATTGAAATGGTTTCTGGAGGGGATGGTGTGGGGTGGTATGTACTGTGTTTTCTATGGTCCACAATCTGCACATTGGAATTCATACAACTGCCCAGGGGGCGGGGGGGTTGGGTATGTTCATTTTCTGAAAGTTTTTTCAGTTTGTTGGGGAACATTAGGGGTCGCACAGGAGCACACTATGCTATACAGTCCACTGGGTCAAAAGGTCGTACTCACCGGGGGAAGGGTGACAGAATTTGAATACTTACAGGCAAACCATCATGACAGTGCAAACGATGAAGGTTCTTAATTGGAATGTTCAGGATATGTCCAGCATTGACAAACGCGTAGAGTGCACGCCTTCCTAAAAAGGTACAGAATACCAATTGTGGGGCTCCAGGAAATGCACACATGAGGGAATACTATATCGAGCATAAGGAAAAGATGGTGGGCCAGCTCTATGCCACCTCGTACTGTGGTTTTGCGCGAGGGCACTGGTGTGGGTGGCACCAGGGGTCCTATTGCAACATCCCCATCAAGTCCTGGACCCTGAAGCGTGGTAAGTCATTTCATTCGGGAGGTGGGAAGGCAGGGAAATGTGCATTGTGAATGTCTATACACCTAACTCAGACTGCCCTGACTTTTTCCCATAAGTAGTGAAGGCAGCGACGACGTATATGGGTGCAGAACTTAACCTCTTCGGAGACTTTAACTGCATCTTCGATGCGAAATTGGACAGGGACCCGCCTAGAAAGACCACTAAACCTCGCATGTTGAGATCCCTTATACCATTCTTTAAGGTATGCAGATACGGGATGAGTGAAAGGCACGCAACCCCACCAAGAGAGAGTTTTCCTGTTTCACTCCCGCCGCTAACACATTCACTCAAATTGATCACTGCTGCCTCTCAGCCGGTCTGTCCGCCACCACAGAGAGCATTTCCTATTTACCTCGATACCTATCTGACCATGCACCATTGTTGCTAACCCTGAAAAGTGGGCCAGGCTAACCGACCATACCACTATGGCAAATCAGAGCTGAGGCACTCACAGATCCCCTATATGCACTGACGGTAGTGGAGGATCTGCAGCATTACTTCTGGGAGAATTGGGTATCAACAGTTAATAGACCCACGGGGTGGGAGGCCATGAAGGTGGTCATCAGAGGGGGTTGCATTAGGACCAGCTCCGGGGTCCAACACCAGCTCAGTAACGATATTGCGTCCTTTGAAAAACAGCTAAAGACCCTGGACGATGCCCTTTACAGGGCACCGGCAGGTGGGGCCAAATGGACGCGCGTCCTTGGGGAGTTGCTGGAGGCCTGGTCCAGACTAGAGAAGCCCAAGTATACCACCTGGAGACAGAGTTTGCATATCGAGGGGTACAGGACAGGAGCGCTCCTGGCATGAATAATTAGGACAGACCGGAACACACACCTATTCTACAGCTTGGCAACAGTGAAGGGAACATGGTGTACATGCAGGACGGGATTCTAAAAGAATTTGTGACCCACTTACGACAAACATGCACTACTACCATCCAGGTTAGGCAACACGCACTGTAGGACTTTCTTGGTGGGATAACACTTCCCACTTTGGGGGAGGAAGGAGCCGAAGCCCTAGAGGCACCAATTTCCAGGGATGAAGTATTAGCATCAATTAAGGAATTGAAATCAGAGATGTGCCCCAGGAGCGGCTGACTCCCGGCGGAGTTTTACAAACAATTTGCCCCACAGCTGGCCAACCACATTCTGGAGGTGTTTAACGAAGCCCTGGTCCAGGGGGAGCTTCCTAACACCATGATGGAAGTTTTGGTGTCCATGATCCTCAAGCCAGATAGAGATCCCCTCTCCCTGGGCTCTAATAGGCCCATCTCTCCCCTGAATATCGATGACAAAATACTAAGTGGCGTGCTAGTGACACGTCTCCGGCCATATATGGCCCAACTGGTCCGTCAGGACCAGACCGGGTTTATTCCCGTTCAAAACACCACACACAATTTGCGTAGACTCACGCATATCTGGCATGTGCCACATCTATGGGAAGAGAGCTGGGCCCTGTGTCTTCTGGATATCCAACTGGCCTTCAATTCTGCTGAATGGGGCTACATATGGATGGTGCTTAGCAGGATGGGTTTGGGGAAAAGTATGTAGGATGGATGAAACTCCTATACACTAGACCTACGTCTCGGGTGCACCTACAAAATCAAGTGTCGGATAGCTTCGAGTTCTAAAGGGGTACCCAACAGGGTTACCCCTTATTGCCACTTCTAGTTGTCCTCATGATGGAGCCCCTGGCGATCACCCTTAGAAACAGGTTTGAGGAATGGGGATCCAGTTGGGAGATGTTACACACATGGTGTAAATGTACGCTGATGATACGCTTGTACATCTTCGACATCCTGAAGAGGCAATACCTGTGCTTCTCGGGGTGCTGACCGGCTTTGGGGCGGTTTCCGGACTGTACCTCAATCCAGGGAAGTCTAGACTCTTCCCCATGGGACGCCTGGTTGAGAAGGAGGATAGAGCACTACCTCTGGTGAGAATGCGTTTGGTCTGAGACGAAGTACAATATCTTTGGATAAAGCTGGCGCACACGCAGGATGCCTATTTGGAGCAAAACATGGGTAGGTGTGTGGAGGGCACCCAGAAATTGATTGTGTTTTGGCGAGAACTACCGCTATTTCTGGTGGGTAAGGTTGCATTGACAAAAATGGTGATCCTTCCACGCTGTTTGTACGTTATTGCAAAATACCCTTTACCAAATGCCACAGATTTCCGACAGCTGGACTGCCTACTGGTGGAACTGCTGTGGGGATCCAAAAGGAACAGTGTCAAACTAGACACACTATAGAGGACATGGGGAACAGGGGGGGCTCAAGGTCCCTCGGCTGGGCTCTACTATATGGCAACGCAGGTCCAACATGCGGTACACTGGTTAGATGAACATGACAACTGGGAGAAGCAGTTACTAGTGGATACACATCGGGGGATCCCTCTCCCTGACCTCCTCATGCTGGGAGCAAGGGTTCTGGAATGGTTCCCATACAATGTTCGACATGTGACCACAATTTGGGAAGTTGCAATCAAAACCGTGGATGCCCTGCTGTGGGCTGTGTTACCATTTAAACGTATGAGTCATACTATGTCAACTACTAAATGGACAGAAGGGGGGGCTGCCACACAATTGGGGATTTATATTCTGCCCAACAATTCCTTACCAGAGAGGAGGCGCAATCTGTAACTGAGCTGAGCAGGGGGCAATATTTCCAATATGCAAAAATCTCGGTGTTGGCCCGCTAACTGTGGCCGGTGTTTCCACTAGAGCCACATATAATCGGCTAAACTACAGGCTATTTCGACTTTGGCGGGGGACATAGACTGATTTCTCAGATTTACAGGGAACTTAGGGGGGGACATCCCTCCTGAGCCCCTCCAGGTTCAATCAATCAATCAAAGCATTTGTATAGCGCACTACTCACCGGGAGGGTCTCAAGGCGCTTGGGGAGGGGGGGTCTGCTACTGCTCGAACAGCCAGGTCTTGAGCTGCTTCCTGAAGGCGAGGTGGTCCTGGGTCAGGCGGAGGTAGGTCGGGAGGGAGTTCCAGGTCTTGGCGGCGAGGTAGGAGAAGGACCTTCCCCCTGTGGTGACTCTTCGGATGCGGGGGACGGCGGCGAGGGCGTGGCCGGTCGATCGAAGCTGGCGTTTGGGAGCGTAGAAATTGAGGCAGCTGTTGAGGTATCCTGGTCCTTGGTTGTGCAGGGCTTTGTGTGCGTGGGTGAGGAGACGGAAGGTGATTCTCTTGTTGACCGGGAGCCAGTGCAGGTCTCGCAGGTGTCCGGAGATGCGGCTGCGACGGGGGATGTCCAGGATGAGTCTTGCTGAGGCGTTCTGGATCCGCTGGAGTCTCTTCTGGAGTTTGGCGGTGATTCCGGCGTAGAGGGAGTTGCCGTAGTCCAGTCGGCTGGTGACGAGGGCCTGGGTGACTGTCTTCCTGGTCTCAGTGGGGATCCACCGGAAGATCTTGCGTAGCATGCGTAGGATGTTGAAGCACGACGAGGAGACGGCGTTGACTTGTCTGGTCATGGAGAGGGATGAGTCCAGGATGAAGCCCAGGTTGCGTGCGTGGTCTGTTGGTTTGGGTGCGCTGCCCAGGGCGGGGGGCCACCAGGAGTCGTCCCAGGCGGAGGGGGAGGATCCCAGGATGAGGACTTCCGTCTTGTCCGAGTTCAGTTTCAGGCGGCTGTTCTTCATCCATTCGGCTACCTCCTTCATCCCTTCGTGTAGGTTGGCTCTGGCGGCGGCGGGGTCGTTGGTGAGGGAGAGGATCAGCTGGGTGTCGTCGGCGTAGGAGATGATGTTGAGGTTGTGCTGTCGTGCGATGGCTGTGAGGGGACTCATGTAGACGTTGAAGAGGGTTGGGCTGAGCGAGGAGCCTTGAGGAACGCCGCAGATGACTTCGGTGGCTTCTGATCTGAACGGGGGGGCGGACTCTTTGTGTCCTTCCGGCGAGGAAGGAGATGGTCCACTGCAGCGCCTTCTCCCGGATTCGGACGTTGCTGAGGCGCTGTACTAGGGTACGGTGGCAGACGGTGTCGAAGGCCGCGGAGAGGTCTAGGAGGATGAGGGCCGCTGTTTCTCCGTTGTCGAGCAGAGCTCGGATGTCATCGGTGGCTGCGATCAGGGCGGTCTCGGTGCTGTGGTTGGCTCTGAAGCCAGACTGCGAGAGGTCGAGGGATCCGTTCGTCTTGAGGAAGGCGGCCAGCTGCTTGTTGACGGTTTATACTAAATTGGACGTAATACTAGATTAATCCTTCACAGTGGAGGAGGGTGCATAAATTAGCTCCAACGCAGATTCAAACTCACAGAATATAACATTGTCCATCAAACCTATCTGACTCCACGAGTGCGGCACAAAATATACCCGGACCGCCCTGCCCACTGCCCCATGTGTGGTTATACCCATTTCCTACATATGACTTGGGACTGTCCAGAATTGGCTTCCTACTGGGGGTCGGTGATAGGCAGCTTACAAAAGTTTACAGGATGAACGATGCCTCACTCAGTTAAGGAGATACTACTGGGACTCCTCCTTAGGCCTAAAGGGAAAAAATGGACAAGGAAATTTCTCCAGCTGGGTTGGTACTGGCCAAACAAAGAATAGCAATCAGGTGGATGAGCTTGCCGCCCCCGCGGTGGAGAGTTGGGCCAAATATCTACGGGAATGGGCAACAGCGGAGCCAATCCGAATGAAAAGGGTTAGGAGAGATGAAAAGATGGACGACGATGCAAGGGCCTGGAACGCTACGATAACAGATGTCCCCATTAGAGGTATTCCCCCTCGCAAGAGACGGAGGGGTCTCAGGCAGGCCATGAGGGTTCAGGGGTGGTGGAAACATGCGGGAGCCGCTCAGAATATGGTAAAGCAGCAGACACACAACATTCGTGAGCAGTAGTCCGACTCGTGGTACCTGGTATGGGAGGGGTATTCTTCATGCGACCTCGCGGGGTGAGGAGACTAGTTAAGTGTTATGATTTATATAAAAAATATGTCCTATTCTTGAACAGAATGTACTGGCATTATTATCATAATCTCCTGTGATGTATAACTGTTGGTATGACTTTACAGTGATTCTGGATGATTACTAAATACAAAAAAAACTTATTTTAGAAAAATGAAGCAAACACACACCAGCATCATTAAAATCAGATAAGGGAACCAAATAAAATAATGTTTTAACCACTTGGATGCTAAGCATGATCTGGCACTTCAATGTAATTTCCATTGAAATCAATGGAAACTCCATGACGAGTTACCCTTGTCATTAGCACTGAAGGGGTTAAAGATGTAAGACAAAAGCATCTAAAAAAGTAAAAACACAATTTGAGGATCTAGGTGAGATTTCAAGCTTTCCGTATTAGAGCACAGGTCAGATACACCAATGGGGTCTTCATAGTCAAAATTTCCACCTGGGGAATCGGTCTCTGAAATGGAACTCAAAATCCTTCAGCACGGCAAGGTCAAAGGCTGAGGCCGGCAACAGTGTTTTGAAGTCAGATCGGTCATTATTGAGCTGCAATGGTAACTTGGTTTTGGAACCAAGCACTCCAAATCGGGTTTCAGGAAATCCAAATTCCTGAACATGTCTGTGAAAAGGACTCTTCCCAATACCTTACCTTCCTCTGGATTAGCAAGTATTTCTAAGGTCAAGGGCCTGAAACATCATTCCTGAGCAAGATTAAATGTGGCAGAGAACACTGTGGTCCTCTATGGTCTTTGTGTTGATGACATTGTAGACAAACAGCATCATTTGCAAATTGGGACTTCATATACTAAGAACTCTAGATTGGTGGCCATCTTGTGTGTAGTCTCTGTCTAAAAAGAATCACACCCAATGGCTTAATGTTCCCATATCTTCCTGAAAGGTGTGGAGACAGGTTCCTTGAAAGTTTTTTCATCCTGTTTGTCAGGTAACATGTAAGGGAATATGTGGGTTTTTGTGAGATCTCCCGACCCCGACTCTTTCTCTTATCTCATTGTGTGCACTTTTTAGTGGTCTGTATTCCTGATATGTCCATACAATAATATTACACAACACACTTTATCGTATTTTCTACACTGAACACCCATGCCAGGAAACGTTGCTTGTCCCCTATTTTCCATTCCTTTAGTACCATCTCCCACAGGGATGCCTTCACACGTTTGCAAAAACTATAGCATATGGAGATATGCGTGGCTGTGGGAAAATTATCTTTCCACCCCAACTGCTTTTAATGCATGCTAATATTCCGCACTCACCTCAATATGAGATTCAAATCCATTTCAAATTGAAATACGCACTATCTGGCTCCAAAATCAATTCGAAATCCTTAAACAACACATACAAAAAAAAAGCTATTCAGCCCTTTTCAATTCTTTTGGCTTAATTTGTTAACTCACAATCCAACTCTACTTCATGCTTCCTCATGTGCTGAACTCACCTCTATATGCAGTTATATTCCTTTAAATTATCCCGTGCTCGTCGTCCTCCTAACCTGGTCCAAAAGAATGTTCTCATCCCAATCCAATTTCACTGATTATTCCAACTACAACAAGAAAAATATTTTAAACAAACTGTTAGGATGTACTGCCTCTTTAATGGCCACGAGCTTTCTCCACGAGCGTGGTTGTACTCGTGGCTTCCTGGTCTAGGAATTGTGGAATTCCCCGGATGGCAGTTGCTGCCGGGAGAGCTGATGACTGGACGTAATTAAAGGAAGATCTCTTCTACAATCGTCTCCGTCTCTTCCTTTCACTGGCGACGATGGTCCAGTGCTTCGCCTCTCCTTAGAGTTGCCTTTCGTTTAATTTCGAAGACGAGGCAACCGTGACGTCGGGTCTGATGTTAATCCCTACAGAAAAAGAAAATCAGAAACGGCACGACGTTCACGCATCCTAATTGGTGTAACTATTTGGACCGTGAGTTTTTTCAAAAGACTTTCCTTTTTCTCTGCGTGTTTTAAAACTTTTCCTGTCTCAACAGTTTTAATGCTAAGACACAAACTTTGTTCTCGAGCCAACGCGCGAGCTCTGCACATCTATGCGTTGTCATCCTCGCTCTCTTTGTAGAAGACACATTGTGACGCTTGCTATAACTGCGTTCACGAGCAGATTTCCTCACGCATGAATTTAGTTTGTGATGTGCATTCTCCTGACATTCCATACAGATTACAATGCGCTTAAAGTTACAACATGGCATTGTATTTTCTTGATAGAATTATGTAAATTCATGCACTGTTTTAAAAAGGAAAAAAAAGGAATACAAACACCTTAAATAATACTTATTACTGGAATATTGTAATTTTGGATTTTCTTCTTGGGGTTTTGTGGCAGCAACCCACCCACGCAAATGGAAAAGGTAGCCTCGCCACCTCCCTTTTTGCAGTCTTCTGGTCCTCCTCCTATGCCCTGGAAGCAATGGAAAACCACGTTTGAAGCTTACATTGAGGCCATTGATGGTGATACCTTCACATCTAAAAAGAAGAAAGCGTTATTAGTGTACAATTTGGGGCCTGAAGGAAGGTCCATTCTAGAAACCTTACCCCTAGAAGAAGTAAGAATATCCATTTCAAGTGATGACGGTGATGCACAAGTATTGGATGAATATGCTTCTCTTATCAAAACTCTAGACAAAAGATTTAGTCCCAAACGAAATACTGTTTTGGAGCGTCACAAGTTTTTGCAACGTGCGCAAATGCCCGGGGAGTCTATTGACGATTTCGTTGCAGCTTTGAGGATCTTAGCAGTTAATTGCAACTACAGAGAATTTAGGGATGAAATTATAAGGGATCAGCTCATTGAACGCACTCATGACAGGAAGGTGCGTGAAAAACTTTTATCTTCTGGTGACCCTGACTTAGAAACTGCGTTGACTTTGGCCAAATCTGTTGAGCATTCCCAGTTTTGTTTGAAGGAGATGAGTACTCCTGCGTCAACTCCTGTGTCAACTGTTGTGGCCCCAGCAGAATCTTCTGAAATCAATGCTATCAACACTAAGGCGGCAATTAAGACTTCTGAGCGGAGGACATCGAATCCAAATACTCTTCGTTCTTCAATTCCTGCCAACAAGCCCAGGAGTGATGCGCAAGGATTGTCTTGTTATCGTTGTGGTAGTAGATCTCATTTGGGAAACTTCAAATTTTGCTTTGCGATTAATCAATCTTGTTTCAAGTGTGGGAAGAAAGGTCATCTAGCACGCATTTGCAAGGCCACTAGTGTACAAAGAGGGTCTTCACACATGGTGAAGAGCATTGATGAACGCCTGTATGTTGTTGATGATGAAGATGAGCACTATGAGTTGTTGATGTTGTCTTCTTCTCCCATGGATGCAGATGGTGTTGTTGAGATAGCTTCTATGGATGGGTCTCGGAGAAGAAAGTCCCCGATTTGTTCCATTATTGTGAATGGTGTGTGTATCAAATTTCTAGCGGACTCCAGTTCTCCTTTCTCCATAGTCAATGTTAAAGATTTGGACATGCTAGGGAGAGTTCTTTTGTCCCAATCCTTTATTAAAATGTTTGCGTATGGAGGCAAAAGAGTGGAAGTATTAGGAAAGTTTAGAGGTGAGCTCGAGTTCAAAGGTGATTCTACGTCTTCCATTAGTTATGTTGTCAAAGACGGTACTAATTTGCTGGGTTGGCATGAACAGGGTGAGCTTGGTATGATCCTTGATCCTAACCATGAAGACATGGTTTTGTCAAGACGTGAGGCTAAGCAGTATTATGCCTCCTTGCCTGATTTGGAGTCTGTGCACTCTCTGAGTGTTTCTTGTGCGAGTGAATGGGTGCATGAGTTTCCAGAAGTTTTTTGCGACAAGTTGGGTAAACTCAAGGGTTTTCAGCACCAGATTGTTATGAAAGAAGGAGTTAAAGCAGTTGCACACAAGGTTCGCAAAGTACCACTTAGTATGCGAAACAAATTAAAGAATGAACTGGAGAGATTGCGTCTTTTAGGAGTGATTGAACCCATAGAGGCGTCAGAATGGTTGTCTCCCGTAGTTTTAGCGCGCAAGGCTGATAAGTCTCTTAGGATGTGTGTAGACTTGCGCGACTTGAATGCTTGTATTTGGGTTGATCGACAACCATTACCTAATATTAATGAAATGCTGTCTACATTGGAGGGTGCCAGGTATTTTACCACCCTGGACATTTTTTCGGCATACCACCAAGTTGTGCTGAGCAAGGAATCAAGGCACCTAACGTCTTTTGTGACTCCTGAGGGTGCCTTCCGTTATTTAAGGATGCCATTCGGACTGGCGTCGGCTTCCACAGTTTTTCAACGCCTTATGGGCAATCTTTTTAAAGATACTGCGGGAGTCGTCTTCTTTCAGGATGACATTCTCATTTATGGCAAATCTGTGGATGAGCATAATAGCAGAGTGAGAACGGTTTTAGAAATCTTAAAGAAGTTTGGTTTAACATTAAGGAAGGACAAGTGCAAATTTCTCAGGGATGGTGTGGATTATTTGGGTCATCACATCTCAGCCAAAGGGGTGGAACCCAAAATGAAATTGTTGGATGCCATTCAAAATGCACCAGAACCATCGAACAAGGATCAATTGCGCTCCTTTTTGGGACTGGTTGAATATTATGCCAAGTTCGTTCGTAATTTTTCTGACAGGACTGTGTCTTTAAGAAATCTGTTAAAAAAAATGTCAAGTATGATTGGTCACAAGAGTGTGCAAATGATTTTACTTTACTGAAAGATGCAATTGTGCAAGCACATCCTCTCAAGCTTTTTAATATCAATGATCAATGTATTGTAATTACTGATGCCAGCAATGTGGGCCTTGGGGCGGTTCTTTTGCAGAAGAGGCCGGATGGTAAGGTGGAAGTAATTGCTTTTGCTTCCAGAACCTTACATGGAGCAGAAAGCACATACTCTACCATTGAAAAGGAGGCGTTGGCTTTATGGTGGGGTGTGCAACATTTCAGGAATTTTCTCTGGGGGAATCATATTATACTCAAGACTGATCATAAGCATCTTGTTGATCTCTTCACTACTAAAGGTGGTGGGAGGGCTTCTCCTCGCATTGCTAAATGGCAATACAGGCTTAGTGAGTTTGATTATCATCTGGAATATGTCCCTGGGATTAGGAACAATGTGGCTGATTGTTTGTCCAGGTTGCCTCTTCCTCACGATGAATTGGAGCTCAGTTGTGGGGATTTGGAAATGGTGTGTGCAGTGGGTTCTGTGTCGGAGGTTGGCATTACGCTGTCGGAGGCTGATTGGAAGTTGGCTGTAACTGAGGATAGGAATTTGTGTTGTGTAATTGATTACTTGATGAATGGTTGGCCCGATAGCAAGTCCTTGTCTTCGGAGTTAGTACCTTTCAGGAGGGTTTGTGATGAATTGTCCTTTATTGATGGTGTTTTACGTAGAGGTGGTTTATTGGTAGTTCCTGAAACTCTTTGCAAAAAGGTTTTGGATTTGGCTCACATTGGTCATTTGGGTATTCGTGCAATGAAAAGAAGAGTGCGTGAAGATTTTTGGTGGCCTGGAGTGGACAGGGCGATCGAACACTGTGTTCGTGATTGTGGTGCTTGTGTTCTTAGTGATAAGTCTCAAGTTACTAGTCCCTCTCCTGTGACTCCTGTACAGGTTGAGGAATTGCCTTGGCATAAGTTGGCGTTTGATGTGGCTGGTCCATTTTATAATCTAGGAGTGACTCCGAAGTATGCACTAGTTTTGATTGACTACATGTCAAAATGGCCGGAAGTTAAGTTTGTTGAGGGCATCAATTCAGCTACTGTTATTGATTTCTTCAAGGATATTTTCTTGCGGGAGGGTTTGCCAGAAGAGCTGGTGTCTGATAATGGCACTCAGTTGGTGTCGGGTGAAATGCAATGTTTTTTAAAGTCTCTTGGCATCAAGCACATTCTCACCTCTTTGTATCACCCTTCAAGTAATGGATTAGTTGAGCGGTTGAACCGCGTGATCAAGGATCAATTGCAGTTGGCCAACATCAATGGTTTGAATTGGAGGAAGATCATTTCCGACATGTTGTGGGCATTGAGAGTTACCCCTCATTCTAGCACGGGTGTGTCACCTTTTACTTTACTCAGGGGTAGAATAGCAGGTTCGGAATTGAACAAGGATTGGATGTCGAGGAAAGATATTGATGTGATCAAGCTAGGCAGGGTGGCTGATGTTAGAGCTTGTACTCAGGCCAACTATGCTCAGAGTAGTTTTAGATCATCTCCTGTGCGCTCGGGGGACTGGGTGAGAATCAGGAAACCTGTACTTTTGCGTAAAGGATTAGCTCGATTTTCCCCTCCTGTTCAAGTTAAGGAAGTTAAGGACCATGTGGTGGTTTTGGAGAATGGTAGGATTTGGAACAAATCTCGTGTTTCTGTTGTTCCTAAGCACAAAGTGGAGTTTGTGAAGAGCAAATTTGGTTTGGAGTCTCGCGTTTTACCCACCTCTGACTCAGGTTTACTTCCTGCTAGTACCATTCCTCGGGTTTTGCCTGCTTCTAACCCTAATTCTGTTTCTAATGATGTTGTTCCTCAACGATGTTCCACCAGGTGCAAAGTTGTTCCTGGAAAGTTTCGAGATTTTGTCACTTATTGAACAAATGCATTTATCCTGTTTTATTTTTAGGGAGGGGGTGGGTTAGTTGTTATTATTTTATATTTTATTCAATGTTTGTTAATTGAGGGAAGGGGGATGTGTTAGGATGTACTGCCTCTTTAATGGCCACGAGCTTTCTCCACGAGCGTGGTTGTACTCGTGGCTTCCTGGTCTAGGAATTGTGGAATTCCCTGGATGGCAGTTGCTGCCGGGAGAGCTGATGACTGGACGTAATTAAAGGAAGATCTCTTCTACAATCGTCTCCGTCTCTTCCTTTCACAAACCTATAATATCAATTCTGTAGAAAGCACTACCAACTATCCATCCAACTATCCATCCTACTTAGCTCACTATTCTCACCTGTCAATAGGTAAAGAAGCGCTATTCCGAACACTCTCCGCGGACTTTCAGGTTTGATAAATCCCAATGTCACTGAATGATTTCCCTCCACCTAATTCCTAATCCGTCCAATCACAGGCTCAAAATAATTAGCCAATGACCACTTCCCTGCCCTTGTTCTCATGCAGGTCTGCCACTCCCCGTGTTATACTTTTCCAATACTCCGGAAGTGTCAATCTATTTCCTGTCAATATTTCAACAAATCACAATCTTGCTGTTCGCTCCATACGCATTGGTATCTGCCTAGACTGGAAATAGTAGCAAGCCAGCCCGGCAGACCCTTCTGTGACCAATCATCGGTAACACTTGTAAAACCATCCCCTACTCCATCTCAGGTCCGCTGTACAAAATCTACTGTTTTTATACGGAGAAGCCCGATTCCCCCAAAAACACGGTTTCATACTTATTAAGAAAAGCGTTAGCATTCAAAAGTAGACCGCTCTGTAATAAATCGTCAGTCACCCTAGTAAAACCTCCCCTGCTGCCTCTCCGGTCAGCTGTATGAAATCAACTATTCTATCACGGAGATGCCCGAAAAAACGCGACTTCATACATATTGAGAAATGCGTTTATATTCAAATATAGAAACAATCCACAAACATAGTTTACTATTATTAGCACTCCATTATATTAAAGTCCATTAAAAAAAACTCAATCACATCCCTCTTGACACCGAACAGCCGCCCTATACTAGAACAAGCCGCAGGAGTTCTACTCTTGACCTGTATAGGATAATATATCTTGAAATGAAAATGTCCATATTAGATAAAAGTTAAAGCATTATCATCCCATTGCCAAAACTCGCTTGCATGTGTAAACTTTTAGAAGTGGGCATTTTTGTGTGTTATGTGTCTTTGTGCCTACAAGATGAGTATTGCATGTCTAGCTTTGGATGACAGAGGCGGGGGAGATGCAGTGGCTCTAGAGGGGCTGGGCATTTGGAATAGAGGGAGCAGTAGCACCTGACCCTGAATAGGACTGTGCCTGCCTTCCACAATGCTGGATCTGCCCCCCTGTGGTGTGTCTGGGCCCAGAGCCTACACTAACAATGGGGACTGTTGTGCACTTGTTAAGTGCCCCCAGAACTGGTTTGGACTAGGTCCAAGCCCTGTGCCAGGGCAGAACAAAGACTAGCAGTGGTATAAATATTTGGACTGTGACCCCATGTAAAGTGGGGAACTTTGTGCTTACTTTGGTGCTGAATGACTGCTGGGCACCAGGAGGAACTGGCACAATGGATTGCCCCTCTGCTGGAGGGCCCTGTGAGCTGGCCTACCTGGGCCCAGCTCTTCCCCGGGTGATTCCTGGGATCTAGCACCAGGCGGGCGCTATCTGACTCAAAGCTGAGTCTACAGAAACTTGGGAGGAGCAGTTTTTGCTCTGTTCCCTAACCAACATGAGTGAGAGTGCTGGTGTGTAGTTCCTTTAACAGCCGATCTGCATGTTGGTGCCTCCCCCCGCTCAGTGCTGCGTGTGGTGGATGCTTTTTCAGCTTGCCCCCTGGAGCCCGAGAAGTTGCAGAGACTTTGCTCCGTATTCCTTGCTGGAGACCAAGAAGTCAGGCAGAGTCATAAACCTGGTTCCGGGCGAGGCTCCCACAAAGGAGGAAAGGAGTCCAGCCAACAGAGACTTTGGTCCGCTGAAGGGCGGCTCTCCATAAACAGGAAGCCAGGCGGCTATTGCCTGACTGTGGGTGGGGCTCCCCGTAAGGAGGAGGAGAGCCCTGGGTGTCTGTGGAGGTTGGTGAAGGCGGGGACGGAAGCCGGTTCACAGCCTCTCGGGGACCCTGAGTGCTCCTGATGCGAGGAGGAGTCCCAGGGCGCGAGACTCAGCAGGAGTATTGCTGGCCACTGCCGTGACAGCAAGTGAGTGCCTTGGGACCATAGTGTCTCTTGTCCTGGGCCGCGCTGTCCTTTCCCAGCCCCCGGCGCCATTAGTAAACTAGGGGTGGGCAGACATTTCCGTTCCGCCCATGGAATGGGCGGAAATTTGCACTTTCTGCCTTCCGCAAAGAAGGCGGAAAAACGCAGCAAATTTCCGCCCATTCTATGGCGGCACGGAAGTTGGCCGCCCGCCTGCCTCCCGCTTCCCACCCGCAGCATCTTCCCAATCCCGGCTTCATATTTGTAAACTGCGCATGCGCGGGAGCCTGCTCATGCGCAGTCCCGCGCATGCGCAGTTTACAAAAATGAAGCCGGGATCAGGAAGATGGGGCGCAATAAGGTAAGTTTGCTTTAAACTTTTATTTAGCCTTTTAATTTAATTTAATAATGCGGGCGGGAGGCGGGCGGCAGGTGGGAGGCAGGCGGGCGGGAGGCGGATGGCGGGCGACCTAGCGAAACGGAAATATCGCGGAGAGTCATGGAGATTGCTTCAATCTCCGTGCCTCTCCGCGATAGTCCCTTCCGTGACTTCCACCCACCCCTATAGTAAACATCCCGTGGATACGGAGGGAGCACTGTGGTCATTCCTGCCTTTGTCCCCATAAGGGCAGCCGTGCCGCATGGCTGCGGGCAGCTGTGCGCCTAAAGACTCTGGGGCAATTTTGTGTGGATGTGGCATTGCAGGCGAGCCCAGGATGGGGCCACCCGTTTAGGAATGTGCTGACTTGGTGGTTCACCATGATGTAATGATCATATGTGCACACTACAAAAGTTCCAATAGTGCACTGCTAATCATGTGCAGGCACACTGTGAAATGCTGGGTAATGCTACGTGCAGCTATGTTTATGTCTTCGAGAGGCATGATGTGTTATGGAAATGAGGCATTACTGATGATCTGTTATGCATAATGTGTTTATGTTGCATACAGTGTCTACCAGTAGTTACTGGTTGTCCTATCTAACTGTAATGGTCATTACACTCGCCCGATTGGCCTTGTGATGGAAGTATTGGTATGACAGTGGCTCAATTGGTCCTGTAGTATATATAATCCCTGTAAAGTCATACCTAGTGCCAGTGTATGTATGTGATTACGTTCTAATGTGTTTTATGAGTAATACAAATAGCTATTTTTACATCACCTTGTGTGGAGTTTCTTTTGTGGTGTGCATAGTGTGTCACTGCTGTGAGTGTGTTTTACAAACGCTTTACACATTGCATCTGGGAGAAGCCTGACTGCTCGAGCCAAGCTACCAAGGGGGTGAGCAGAGGCTGTCTTCATAGTGTAACTCCATTGCCCTGACTGGAGTGGTGGTTTCTGCCTGGCTTAGGCACATGTCCTAGCCAACCATAAATCCCATTTCTAACATCAGGGTTAACTGCCAGTTTCTTATGTAAGCACTGAAGTGGCATGGTTTTGGTCCAAACTGTTTAGAGCTTATTTCACTACTATATTCTTCTCCAAAGTCGTCAGCCATAGTGAACGTACTCTTTAATCTGGTAATAGAACAATTTCTCCTTCAAAGAAAACAGTCTGAGAGTTTTCAGGCTTTAATGTTAAAGATCAACACATTAAATGTACTGCTTATGCAGATGATATTCTTTTATTTGTGCCAAAACTGCAATTGTCTATACCAACTTTCTTTATACAACTAACAATGTATTCCTAGGCGGGCGACCTCGCCCGCCTAGGAATACATTCCTAGTATATAAACCTAATGTAGGTAAATTAGAAGTTATCCTTCTTAATAAACATTGCACATGCCATTTCTTGAAGCAGGTTTATCCTAGAATACAACTAAGATCGAATGTTTGGGGCTTTGGTATTGTAATTCTAGTAGGGATACTCTAAATCAATACAGATGAAATAGTTAGTTAAGCCTGTCACTTTATACAAAAATGGTCTCCTTTATTCTATCCTGGTGTGGTCACATTGGCACAATCATGATGATGATTTTCCCAATTGTAAACTTTTCTCTTATCATGATGCTGGTTAACATTTCTTAAGTGTTTTTTTCTACCCTAGATAGAATATTATCTATGTTTTTTGGACTGGGAAAAAAACTAGAATTTCCCTACATAGATTGAAAAATCCAAACGTGTCTGAAGGTGTTAATTTTCAGGATTTCTCCTCTTTTCACAGGGCCTTTGGGATTAACTAAATTCAGGTTTGTTTAGTGGATCCTCTCTGCAATAGAGGTCCTTTATAAAAGGAGGTCCTTTACAAAAATGTTTTTATATGCCCTGGAGATAGAGAAATTACACATTTCACTTACCTCATTGTAGTAAAGTGCTTCCCAAAATCGACTTTTGTCCTAGGAGCACTGTGGCGTGAGGATCTCCAATATCGTTACATATTCAGAACCCCTAAAGTCTCCCCTAGATGTTCCAAATGTGGGGGTCCTGTAGATATAGGCAGGGTCCTTATACAATATGTTTTAAACACCCTAGATTGGAGAAATCGCCCAGTTCATTTTCCCCATTGTAGATCCCCAGCCACAGAGGCTAACATGGCATTCAGTTATTAATTAGTAACTAATGCTAAGCTTTGCAGAAAACTATTATTCAAGGACTTAGGAATATGGTATTGATAAATCCAACAGCATGCTTTTCTTGGATTTATCATAAAATATACAGAAAATAAGTTATAAGACGTTCTTGTCTGTAAGTCAAAATTCAGTCTTCTAGTGATCTGCTCTGGTTGGTCAGAGGTAAGTTGATTAGTCAGGCTTCTTTGATGAAGTGATAAGTGGCACCTCGGGTGAGGAGGTATCCTGGGAGGAGAGGGTTCTGCTGCACAGGATTGCCAGAGAAAGGGGGGGGGTTTGTAAACCATGTTCTTCAAAGGAAAGAGAGGACAGGCAGAAGAAGCCAGGTCCATTTACACCCATCCCTTCTGAAGCCAGCCAGAGGGCAGGCTTAAGGAAGGAATGTGTTGATGTCAGGCGGAGGAAGACTATGGAGAAAAGCCATCCTGGATGTTGGTTTAGATAGCTATTACCTCTCTGCTGAAACTTCAGCCATATTGAATTTTGGTAGAATAGTGCTTTCCGGGAGACCATAGTGTCACACTCTGGAGGAAATGGTCATGCTCTGGGGTGTTTCCATTCACCTCATTGGACAGGAGTGCCCTCCTGCATGACCCAGAGGGTTTGTAAGACTTTTGTCCAAGTGGATTTTGGGAACTGAAATCCCAAACTTTCAAGGACTATCTTGGAGCTTCCAGACCCTTGGAGTAAGTTTTGGGCACTTTGGGACCCTCAGGGGAAGGAACTTCAGGACGAAGTTCCAACAGTTTAAGAAGTTTGGAGCAACTTTGGAAAAAAGCTTCATAAGGGGACTGACTCCACCTGGCCAGAAAAGCCGGCAACCCTCAACGCGAGCCGGCCTGCTCTCCAGGTTCGTCCCACTGAAATGCTCCAGAGGTTCGCCTTCCAGAGTTTGACAGGGACCTGGTCAAAACCCAAGCAGGTGAACCCTCACTGAATCTGGCCTGGTGAAGAGCATTGAGTGACCCCAGTAGAAAAAGCTCTGTAAAAGTTTCTTATTCCGAAGGTAAAAGACGTGACCAGCCCCAAGCGTGAGATTCAAGCTGTCCACATTCAACCGCAAGCCGGCCTGGATCCCTGGTTCATCCCACTGGAAAGCTCTGGAGGTCTGACTTTCATAGTTTCGATCTGGAGCTAATCGCAAGGCAAGCCAAGGAACCCTCACCAAATCCAGACTGGTGGAGAGGTTTAAGGGACTCCAGCAGAAAAAGCTCCAGAAAGATTTCTAAGTCAGAAGGTTAAAACTTTAACTGAGACCTACCGCAAAGGTTAGCCATGAAGGGCTCCATCCCAGTCGGCCTGAAACTTTGACGTTGTCCCGGTCTAGTCCGACCAGATGTCCCAAGAGGGGCTATAGGTTTCTATCTGCTATATAGTGCTAAATTAAAAAAAATCTTATCCAAGGTTCCCTACATTGGATATTTTTTGTTTTGGTGTAATTTTTAAGAACATAATATTTTCCAATTTTTGTTAAGTGATGTTGGATTTTTATTATGTGTTGTGTCTTAATTATTTACAGAATTAGTGTTTTTAATTGCTTTACATACCAGTCTCTGAAGTTAAGCTTGCCTGCTCGTAGCCAAGCTACTAAGGGTTGAGCATGGGAATAATTTTATGAGATCTATTCTGAGCCCTATACTGTATTATTGGCCTTATTGCCAGTGGTAGATGCATAATTACCACTACTAATAATCCACTTTCCCACAAACACTCATCCAAATTAAATGTCAACTTCCAACACTTGAGTTAACAATTCTGGTGATAAAATATTATCTTCTGTAGACATAATGTGCTGAGGTGTTCTTCAGGCTGTTTACTAAAAATTGTTCAAACATTGTTCAATTAGTAGCCTTGGCTGCTTGATGCCATGGCAATTATAAAATCATTATCATGTTGCTGAGCTTGAAAGACTAACATTACAAAATAAAGGCCAGGGTATGAAATCTTCTTTATATGGTTTTCTAACAAAAACGAACAATTTTTAATATGAAGACTTGTTTTCTTTGATGATTAAAATTACCAGGATGCAAGTTACAGCAAAGAGAGAAAAATAATAGATGTTTTGGTTTTGCTCCACATATTGACTTCTCTGTGATGACCAGGCTAGTTTCACTCTTAATTGTTTGAATCCTCTTCAAGATTGCAATTTAAGAGTAGTCAAGCAATCCACAATACTTATAAGTGACACTTAATATCTGTTTGTGCTTTCCTCCCCTGCACATCAGTGTAAGTTACCCTGCGTTGCAGGAAATTGACCTCCCACAGAGCTGGAATATAAGCAATGATTTGCAAAGCCATCAAGTTTGGAATTTGTACAGCTTCCATAAAAAAGGCCCATGATAAACACAAAGAGCAACGACACACAAGCGTTGAGATCAACAAACCGATTTACACAACAACCAACAAATATACATGAGTACAGAGAAGCAGACCAACAAAATATACAGGCATCATTGAATACATACCAACAGAAACACATGACACTCAATAGCAGCTGTCTACGAATAAAACTGTCCTGGCCATGTATGCAGCTGTTCCATCTTACCCATTTTTTGCTTTCTCCATTGTTTCACCAGTATTCTCCAGTTTTGCCACAGTGTGAAGGTCCTTAAGTGTACATCTACTATTCCATCGGAACCTCCTTGAAATGGCAAAAAATTGTGCACGTCATCAATTAATGTCTACTCCCTGTAGCCTCACAGGAGTAGCACCACTTCACACAATTGCCCAAGTCCTGGCTGGTGGCAACATTCATTAGCTTTTAGGGTAAAGTATATTCACATAGGTGTGATGCCAACTGGGCTCCAGATGTCAACAAGTCCAGTGATCTAAGGCAAATAAGGCTACTTCATGAGTATATTGTGTAATGAGTGTGGATGTTCACAAACATTACATGCATGTTTTTTCACTAACTACTGGTTAGGCGGGTCAGATCAAGTGAGGAATGAAGAATTACTATGAAACTATAGATGGACTTTTTAAGTGTTACCTTTAACTGCTAGCAAATATACTTTTAGATTAAATTGGTGAATATAAGAGGGAAGATGGCTGCTACTCACAGAGAAACAAATAGTGATCCATCCTCAAAAATCATTTCATCTCTCAGCTCCCCTTGTCCTTATACCCTGTCTCAGAAGGTTTCATGCCAGAGTAGGCTTCTGCCAATGGTACCTGCCTGATGTCATACAGACACCAGCCTTCCCCATGCATTCTCACAGGAAGGGAAGGTCTTCCCCTTCCCGAAGTCATTCTGTGGAGGAAGTTCTGCCTAACACGTTAGTTGGAAATGCAACAGTTTGGAATGCACTGGCATCTGGTAGTTGACTTTTGCACAACTTTTGATAAATATGATAGTTTTTATGACCTCCAAAGATTCACGGCTGTGTAGAGCCTTCTGTGAGGCTTCTTGAACAAGAAGTCTCACTTTCCCAATTTCCTCAAGGTCAGGACGAGGCATAATACTCTGCTGAGCATCTGCTGGCCTGCCCTGCTGCTGACCCTACCCAAATGAAACCTTGCATTTCAATGGTAATTTTGGTTTAGTCGTTTGAGGTAAACTGCTGGACATTCTCTGGATCTATCTACAGAGACCCCACTAAGCAATTCTTTCTAAAGCATCAATTAGCTTTCTTCAGTCATTAAAGTAAAATGTTACTCCATAAAGGATTCAGAAAAGGGTGTGATTGGAATAGGAACCAAAGGCCCAATTTACCAAAAACTCTATTAAATCAGTATAACAGGTTCAGTCTAATAAATAAATCTGAACACATCATCCAGCGATCTTTAGATTATCTAGGTCTGACATTCTGGTACACCAAACACTGCATGCTACCGTTTTTTAGGACAAGCAAGTAAGAACATATTTAGAGCATTATGATAAACATGCTTTGTAAACTAAAACGAAACTTAACTTGGTTAGGCTATAGATCTCATATAAATTGCAAACATAGCAATCATAGAATCATAGTAAACAAATAAGAACGAGTCAACTAATATAAATGTACTTAAATGTGGTAGTCCAAAGCCCCTTAGTACACCTTCACTTCAAAGAATTATATTCAAGATTTAATAAAAAAAAAATCATTTTTAGTATCTAACACATTTTGGGGCACATGCATCAACGAAAATACCAATCGCAAATGGGCAGATTCACAGAATCTGCCCCTTTGCGACCAGTATTTTTGCATTTGGGATGCATCAGCCGAAAATGCAAATTCGCAATTTAAGTAATCGCAAAATTTGCGATTACTTAAATTGGGAATACATTTAGGGAATCGCAAATTGCGATTCACTAAATGCAAAGCATAATGCAATTGCAAATTGTGAATTAGCAATTAGGGATAGCAAATTACCATCAATTTGAACTTGATGGTAATTTGCTAAAACTTTGAAAAATGCACTAAAGTGCATTTTTCAAAGTTTCATGTTACACACACACATGCCCTTGGGGCATGTATGTGTGCAACATGTGGTAACATCTCAATTTTAGGGGTGCTACAGGGTGCCCATTTAGCACCCTTGCACCCTTGAAATTGCATGCGCAATTTGTGAGTACCTATTTGGTACTCGCATATTGCGCATGCAATTCCCATCCATTCCTATGGGCCTCTAGGTCCATAGGAATGAATGGGAAGCAATTCCTTAATTGCGATTTGCAATTTACGAGACGCAATTAAGGAATTTGTAGGAATCGCTATTGTTTTGCAATTCCTACATGCATAGGGATTTGCGAATCCTAAATAGCGATTTCTTAAAATTCGATATTTATGATTCGTAAATCCTGACTTTGATGCATGCGGCCATTAGTCCTGAATTGCTAAGGGCCCCTCCGGGGTGTTTGGAATGTATTAGAACCAATGGAATTCAACATGTTGGGATTTGGAATTTATCAGTTACGAAAAATGTCACCTATTCTGAGTTTTCCCATACTAATGGGGAATAACATTGAGATTATTGAGAGGGAAGCATGAACATCTGCATGTCCCAGTACTCAAATCTTTTCACCAATTCAATTCCAGCAAGTTTGAGCTTCGGAACTTTAATGGTAAGCGAGGACTTTATTCGACCTCGTAATTAATGTGTGCAAAAGGTCCACACAACTCAAAATGTCAGCTTACTTTCAAACAGGTGTTTGCAAATTGGCCACAATTTCTGGCCTATTTAAGGTCATAGGCAAGCAATCGATTTCAAAAGGCAAATATGACAGAATTATAATCATATTGTCTTTTAAAAAAACACATTGTAATTATCATCTTATTCGTATCCAGGCTATGAGTGCCACAGGGGAGTATTAGTTATTTATCAAATTCAATAAAATTCAACACCCCTGGGCTTCGAATTTATTGCGTGTGGTAAACAGCATCCATTGTATTATAGCTATTGTTTTGTAACAATGGGGAATAGCGTGGATTTGGTGCTCACAGCTACAAAGTCTGCTTGTCAGTAATTTCCTCGCCTTTTTTTCCTCTTAAATTGGGGCAAAGTTTACCTGCCAAATTGTAAAAGAGCGTGAAGACTTTATTGCACCTGCCAATTATTGGGTACCAAAAAATGCATACAACTTAATTGTATTATAACTATGATTCCTGCCCAAAATGTGACTTGCAAAGGTGCCAGAATTTTCCAGCCCAATTATAATCATGGCTTTAGACATGCAATCATTATAAATAGATAAATATGAGACTTAGGGGTCCATTAGGATGGCGGGTGGATTGCTCCCGCCAGGCTGGCGGAAGCCACCACCAGCCTGGCGGAGGCAATCCGCCCGTCATCCTTCCCTGTATTCCCCCCGCCATATTAGAATGGCGGGGGGAGACCACGGCGGAGCAAAACACCGCCCGACACTTTTCCGCCCCGGTCGCATTGCGGCCGGGGCGGAAAATGATTAATATGGTGGCGGTGTCAAGCAGACACCGCCAGCCATATTATGATGGGCTGAGGGTGATGCCTTTCCATGTTGGCGATGCCGCCACGGAAAGGCATGCGGTCTTCACTCTGGGGGCCCCCTGCGGGCCCCCAGAGTGAAGGAGGGGGGGGTATTGCACATGGGGGGTACCGGTGGTACCCCCCTTCCTTTGCATTAACAAAGCAGCAGACACCGCGCGGTGCCTGCTGCTTTGTTAATGCAAATGCAGAAATGCATTTCTAGCATTGTGGCAGGCGGTGCTGAGAGCACCGCCCGCCACAATGCTAGAAATGCAGGATGTGCCCGCCACTGTGGCGGGCACATCCTAATGCTGGCCTTGGGACCCCCGCCCTTAAGGCGGGCGGTCCCGTTTACCGATAGGGTGGTGGGCGGGCAAAGCCCGCCCGCCATCCTAATGGACCCCTAAGACTTCTTACCTACACCAATGCCTCATACAAGTCTATCCAAAAGTTCATTAAACAAATATCAATAGTATCTAACACATTTAGACACTTGATTATTCATGACCCAGACGGATATTCGGTATTCATTGAATTGCACCCTATAAAATCCGGCGACTCAGTGTTTGGAATTGATCACATGTGATAAGTGGAACATATTATGAGCTTTTCTGTAAACATGGAAAATAACATGCAGATTTTGGCACTTGCCACACCCAAATCCACATGCCCAATTATTGCCAGGAATTTCCCCCATTTTAAATTCTGTTAGGAAGATTCTACGAAATGTAACAGGGAGTGCAGACTTTATCATTCCCAGTAATTACTGAATGCATTACACTCCTAATTCAAAAATCCAAACTCAGCACAAACCGGGGTTTGCCCAATGGCTGGAAATTTCAATTTCTGGTATAATGAGCGCCTGAGATATGGGATGAGGCAGTTTTACACATTTTATTTTATTTATTTGAAAGGTTTTATATAGCGCTGGCTAGACCTGGAGGTATCAGAGCACTTTACATGAGTTACAGACCATAGTTGCAGGTTACATCATTACAAAGGTAACACAGTTATTAGAACATAGCTATAGAGCTACATGTTAGGTCGAGATAAACAATAAGGACATATGCGTAAGGGAAAAAGCAGGTAAGGGGAGAGATTACGAGGAGAGGGGGTGGGAGCAGGGTAAGGAGACAGTGAAAGAAAGAGGGAAAGGGGGAGGCTGAGAGACACAGCATGAAAGAAGAGGGGAGGGTGACGAGACACAAACTGGTAGACGAGTAATAGCTGAGTCCAAAGTCCAGTAAGCAGTGATCCCAGGGGAAGTGGTATCATTCCCCCTACTCTGTTGTGCGAGGTTCCCTATATGCAGTGGAGTCTCTCAGAGGGGTCTCTGAGACTCCAAGGCCTACCTACTGGATCCTTCCCCAAAAAGGGGAGAGGGAGTGCTTTGGCAAGGGTCCCCATATCATACCTCAACTGTGAGTGGCTCTCTTGACACTGTGGACTCTCTCAGAGGGATCCCTGAGACTCCAGAGTAGAATATGTGGATCTTTCCCCAACAAGGGGAGAAGGAGTGCTTAGTTAAAGGGCACAGGGGGCTAGGCAGCGTAGGAGGCAAGGGGAGAGATTCAGGGGAAAGGGGATAAGAGCAGAGGAAGTAGACAAATAATGAAATAGGGAAAGCGTTGGGGGAGGGTAAGAGACAGAGCATGAAAGAGGGGGGATCTTCCTTATCTCTGCTAGTTCTTCAGGTTTCGCTCCCTCCGTTGGGTTTGCCATTGATTCTTCCATCTTGTGTCTACGCCAGGTCCCACCACCTGATCACAGCTGGTCGCTGGGTCAGGCAATGGCAGTCCCAGGAGTTCCTACGCTTCCTTCAGGTCCGTGACGTGTCGAACTTTGTTACTGAACTCAAACGTGAGGACGAATGGGTATATCCAACATTACCTAATGTATTCCGCTTTTAGTTCTTCAGTCACAGTCCTGAATTGCTGGCATCCCTGGAGGGTGGCCTGTGCTATGTCATGATATGTCTTGCCCCCACACAGTGTCCAATGTCTCCTATTTTCGTGGTGCTGCGGCCGCCATTTTAGAGTCAGGCATCCTCGCTTGCCAGCCTTATTGCAAATCCCCCCTGTCTTTACATATGGTGCTCTTCCACTGTATGGCCTTCGTTTCCGCCGCTCCACCTCTGCTATCGAGCCACAGTCTTTCCCCCAGCGCCAGTCTCTGTAGCCCGCTGTTCTGGATTAGCGCCTCGCAGTCGTGCCTCCACATCACTCTGCTCCCAGCCGCCTGCTGTTGCACCGCTCACCTTAATTCTGCTAGAATGGCATTCCGATGTTCTGCAGACTGTGAGTCGTTCGTTGGGGCCAAGGGGGTACGTGCTTTGGTCCTGACCGAACGGCTCACATCTCGCCTTTCCAGTCAGATCAAAGCATGCGTACGTCTCACGACGGCCATCTTGTCGCAATGGTGGCTTTTCACTAGGGTCCCGATCAGATAGTATTCCGGTCGTCTCAGAGACATAGAGTTCATGCAAACTGTGCAGCAAGACAAGTTGCTGCGCTGTCTTGCGTGAATGAACAAAAGCTGAAGAGTGCCATATCTACTAAGATATGGCCCCCTACAGCACTTTCCCTTTGCTGGTGCATTCGAGGCTGCATAATGCCATCGCAGACCCTCTTGCACCATGGTTTAAGGGTACCTCCATTTCGGGCTGGTTTGCTTTTGTGCAGGAAAGGATACATCCCTGTAGAAAAACAATCCTTAGAGGAAGTACGAAGGGCAAATTAACATATTTCTCCTTATCACGCCTCACTGGGGAAGGTGTAGCATTTTGACGCATTCCCAGGACTACTAGCTTTAGTAAATATGGGAATGTGCCTAAACCCATGGGCAGATGGGTGGGAATGCCAATGTTTCACCCATGGAACACCTTCCCAAAGCAATGTAACTCAATGCAGCACTATGCACTGTCTTGTATTACTCACATAGAGTGGCTTTGCATGGCTTAGTAAAGGTCAAAAAAGATTTTGCGTCACTGCTGTGCCACAAAAGTGACACAACCTGACTCAAAACCTTAGTAAATCATCAAGGAAACCTTTAGAAGAAGTAAACGGTGATGCTTACAATTTTCATCAGCATAACAGCATCAAGTGAATAAACTTACCTGAAAATTGAAACAAAAAATCCCCATGCTCTGAGGGCCTGATGTACAAAGAAATGTTGAGGTCACAAAGCCTGCAGTTTTCAAAATCCCAGGGCTATGACCATAAATAACTGTACAAACGCTGTTTTGAACTCGCAAAAACCTTTGGACCTGTATGCAGCCCTTTCCTAATCACAACTAGGAAGGGGACCTCGGAAAGGTATGTGTCAATGGAGTGTGACTACAATTGCAGTCACAATCTATTGATCAGAAACCAACACTGCAAAGGGAGTAGTATCTGAAGCACAAAGGGGATGTTGTCCCCATTGGACAGCTTTCTTTTTGGGAAATGTGTCAGTGGCCTAAGAGGGATCAGACGCTCCCCCCTTGTTGTAATTTGGCAGCAACTGAGTTAGCATTTAGCTCAGCTACACAAACTTTCATTGTTAACTTGACCAAACGTGCGGAGGCCATTTTCTATTTCCTGGCTTCCATTTTGTATGAACATGCGGCCTTGTGGTCAGCATGCCCTTTAGTCCTTCCTCTGTACCAATGACCATTTACCTTGCCCGGCAACAGGCTATTTTTAGCACTGGTCAAGCTCACGCATGCGTACTCGAGCATTCGGGTTAATGAGTGGTCACTTCTCAGGAATGTTCTCTACAACAGACCAGTGGTACTAAACTCCTCCCACATGTTGGCTGTGTTCCAAAAAAGCCCTTATATGTACCTAAACTGTGAAGAGGGTATACCGCCTATCTTTTTATTACTGCTAAACTTGTATAAAAGAGGTCGCGCACCGATGTTCGGTGTGATACTTCTTGCATTACCGAAGGGTGCTGTAGGAATGTACCACCACCCCATGGGGTCGTCATCAAAACTTGTCTTTTGCATTGCCAGTTTCCGTGCCAACTTCTATTCTATGGTGTTCGAGAGTTTTCACAGAGTATGTAGACCTGACGAAACCCGATACCACAAATTGGCGACCGCGAAGGGACTCATCGGCGACTCGGATGCCCGAAGGAGAGGTCGCGACGAAGGATTGGAAACTTGCCATGGACGCGTACGCTGCCACTGAGTGACCCGAGTCTTGGCACCCACGGTGTTTCTTCCTTTCCTTCTGACCCGACCTTCCAGGTGGCACCGGTCCTCGACTGAGATCCTGATCGATTGGGTTGCCGTGCAGTGCCCATTTGGCTGATTCGGTTAAAGAGCTTGGCAGTTGGAACCTGGACGCTTGTGAATATTTGGTAAGCTTGTGATTGGTAAGGTAGTCTACTGACACTTACTGTGGCTTTTTGGATTTGTTTGAGTTAGCTAACATTTGGACCTATGATTTGAGTTATATGTGGAGTGCACCTCACATAGACAGGCATGTAGGGATATTTCTATGACTTTGTATTTGTTTGAACGGCACACCGTGTGTAAAACATATTTAAGTGCCATTTTTATGTAGTATCGCGTTTTTCGTGATATTTTGACATGCCTGTTCTCAGCACACATCGAGGAATGTGCTGTTTTGGAAATGGTACCAATTATCGATTAAATGAATCTCAGCGGGCTCCCCCAGGGGGAACACCTAATCGTGAAATGTACATAAAATGTGGCCTTCCTCCCATTATGTATAGTACATTATGGCATAAATATACAAAAACTGATTGTGAATTGCAATGGCCTCTACATGGGTCTTTTGATCTGAGAAAGGTTCAATATGTGGAGCAGTGTTTGTTTCAGTGCAGGTCTAGACAGGATATGTTTGATTGTGTCCGTATGTGGGAGAAAGCGGTGCGTGAACGAATGAAGCGTGAACAAGCCTTGGCGGACAAGGAGCAGCGAAAGGCTGCTCCTGATAAAGCTTTACAGTTGCAGGAAAAAGAATTGCAGGAACAGAAAGAGAGAGAGATTCGAGAACGTAATTTACAAATTAATGGTCAGTTTCCTATTCGACGTCCTCTTTATCCTGTCCTTACCAATGAATCGGATGATTTTTCATTATTAGATCGTTGCCCGCCTCCGTATGTTCCGCCTACGGCCCCAGATGAGGACTCCGATGAGGATAGTCAGGGAGATCAGCGTACCAGGCTAAGTGCTGATCGAGCCTCGGAATTACGCGGGTTTGTTCGTAAACTTAATATTAATTCTATAACTGTTTCAGAAATCGATGGTCTTATGCGTAAGTGGTCCGATAGAGAACGATTGTAATTTTTGGATCATTTAGGAGATGAAGTTGTTGAACGATTTAGAAAGTATTCATCTGAGGAACCTAAGGATATATCAGTTGGTCGTGATAATTTACGTAAAGGTATTTTTGTTCTTGCAGATGCGGATGAGTTTTTTCAGTGTTTGATTAAGCTGCGGGATGAAGCGTCATGACTACGAGCGGCGAAAAAGGCATCGGGTCCGCCTGCGTCTGGATCGACGGAAGTATCGAAACAGTGTCCTATCTTTGAAACAGATAAGAGCGCTGCAGTTCATGTTATGCCTATGTGAGAAGCTGCGCCTTTGTATGTCCCTCCTAAAGGGCAAGGCACAGACGATGAAAAGACGTCTAAAGATGCGAAGGGTTATTTTATATATAATTGGGTTTATACGCCCTGGAATAGAACAGATGTTATGACACTTAAAAATGCTTTGCCCGACCCTCGCAAAAATCCAGCAGCTTTCTATGAAGGAGTGGAAGGTGCTATTTCTTCGTGTGTTATGACATTAGTTGACATTGATCTTTTCTTTGGGTTAATATTGCCCCCTGATATGTGGAGAGCTATTCGTAAGTTTGATGATCGGGCGATTTTAGGTGCAGATTGGAAGGACTTAGCTCAAGCCGATTTGGATAGGGAACCCGCATGTAAGCCGTGTCAAGTGATTTTAGATCTCCCAGCGGCTATTTTTACTAAATTAAAAACACTTGTCCCCCCTAAGAAAATTGATTGGACAATGTTGGCTTCTTGTAAACAGAAGCCGGATGAATCGGTCTCTGACTTCTTTTCCCATTTCGAGGAAGCGTTTCATGATTACAGTGGGCAATCATTAACAGAAGACACGGGCAGGCATTTGTTCGTTGATAAGTATGTGGCTAATCTCCTACCGGAGATTGCACGACGATTAAAGACTAGTGAAAGTTCATGGACCACGGCAACCCCTGCTTCTTTATTGACTATGGCTCAGTATTATGAACGACAGGAATTGGAGGCTAAAGAAAGTAGCGATAAGAAAGCGAAGGATTTAAAGACGAAGGTGATGTTGGCTCAGGTTTATGCTACGCAGTCGAGAGGGAATGATAGGGGTAGACGAGGATCGTATGGTACGTCTTCCACCCGTTCTGACATTTCTGAGGATCAGTGTGCATACAGTAAACAGTTTGGACATTGGGCTTCAGATTGTCCAGTGCTTCGAGAACAGCGTAATCAGCGTGGTCGAGGGAGTGGAAGGTCAGGGAATAGTTATTCAGGGTCGAGGGGTGGAGCGAATGATCACGGTAGGTTTGAAGCGAGGGGTCGTGGTCCGGCTGATCATAATATTTTTCATCGACGGAATCAGTATCAGATAACTGAAGGAGAGTTTTTTGAGTCTCAGGATAATAATTATGCATAGGATTGCGTAGGATGGGGTGTGGAGTCGGTTGACGTACCAGTCGATCAAAGGGGTCCATATATATCAGCATATGTTTTGGGTTCTACTGATCAGTTTCTGGTCGATACAGGAGCTACTCGTAGCGCTCTGTCCAAACACTTGGTTCCAAGGGCTCCCCTGTCTGGCGAAACGATTACATCAATAGGGTTCGATGGAACACCTTCTCTTAGCCCATTGTCTCAAACCCTTACATTTCACATTGACAAATTTACTGCCCCATGCCCGTTTTTGTTATCTCCAAACACGCCAGATAATATTGTGGGACTTGATATGCTAAAACATTTTCGAGCAACTATACGCTGTGCCCCTGAAGGTGTACGGGTTATTTTGAACGAGAACTACCCAGAGGTTGAGAGATTTGCCTCATGCAGGAGGCCGATGCGTTAGCTTCTCTTCCGAGCACTTTATGGGCCACTTCCGATACTGATGTGGGTCAAATGATTATTCCTCCCGTACATATTACTGTAAAGGAGGGAGTGTCTTTGCCCCGCATACCACAGTATAAGATATGCAGAGAAGGTGAAATAGCTTTGACACATATTATGAATGACTTGATTAAGGCAGGGGTGGTGGAGGAAGTCCCCTATAATGTTTGTAATAGCCCAATTCTTCCGGTCCTTAAGAAAGACACAGACACTAAAATCTATCGTTTTATTATTGATTTGAGGGAAGTTAATAAGATAGTCGTACCCCAATACCCGGTGGTGTCTGATATTACCACCTTACTTACTTTAATTCCACCTACCGCCACTACATTCACTGTCATTGACTTGAAGAACGCTTTCTTCTCGATTCCTATTCATCCTGATAGCTGATATTTGTTGGGCTTCACATTAAATAACAAATCATATAGATTTTGTCGGGTTCCTCAAGGCTACACAGAAAGCCCTAGCATTTATAGCCAGGCTTTAAAAAGGCAGCTTGATTCCTTTCATTTACAGTCTGGGGTGGCTCTTATTCAATATGTAGATGACATTTTACTTGCAGCAGACACGCAGGAACAATGTGAGGAGAGTACTCTTTCCCTGCTTTCTTTCCTTGCCAAGAATAATCACAAGGTCTCGAGGAAGAAGTTGCAATATTGTAGACCAAAGGTGACCTACCTCGGTCATCTTTTGTCTAAGGAGGGACGTGCATTGACATCAGACCGAATTCAAGCAATATTAGATACACCAGCTCCTTGCACTCAGAAAGATGTTCGTGCTTTTATAGGTTTGACGTCCTTTCGTAGACAGTGGATACTAGGATTTTCATACATTATAAAACCTTTGCTAGCTTTGTTGTCCAAAACTACACCAATTCCCCTTGAATGGACAGAAGAATGTCAGAATGCTTTTGAACAATTGAGACAAGCCCTTTGTTCTGCACCAGTGTTAGGTACACCGGATTATACAAAGATCTTTACACTATATGTACATGAGAAGGATGGGTGTGCATTGTCAGTCTTAGTGCAGACACATGGAGACAAACAGAGGCCTTGTGCGTACTTCTCAGCAGTACTCGACCCTGTGGCTCGAGGATTGCCTGGATGTTTTCGAGCAGTCGCAGCAACAGCTGTGGCCATACGACAGAGTGAGGGGATAGTTTTGTCACACAAATTGTTGGTGTTAGTTCCCCATGCGGTAGATGCTTTATTGAACCAAACGAAAACACAGCATCTAACTAGTGCTCGTTTAACAGGATACGAGTTAACGCTGTTGGCGCCACATATTACACTGAAGAGGTGCGCCACTTTGAACCCTGCTACTTTAATGCCATATCCTGTTGCTGAGACCCAGAAGGAAGAACAACATGATTGTGTTTTTCTGACCGAAGAACAGACAAAGGGTTGTATCGATTTACAGGATACGCCACTTCCAGATGTAGATGGGGAACTGTGGGTTGATGGATTGTGTTTGAAGCTTCCAGATGGTACAACTTCTGCAGCCTACGCGATTACGACACTTAAGACAGTGGTAGAAACAGCACGAATACCGCAAAAATCGGCCCAAGCAGCTGAATTGATAGCTTTAACGAAAGCCTGTGAGTTAAGTGCTGGATTATGCGTGAATATCTACACTGACAGCCGTTACGCTTTTGGAGTAGTGCATGATTTTGGCCTACTTTGGAAGGAACGAGGGTTCCTGACCTCACATGAAGTGCATATCATGCATGGAGAATTAGTACGTGACCTTCTGAATGCACTATTATGTCCAAAGAAAGTAGCGATAATCAAATGTAGTGCACATAAGAAGGTGACAGATAAAATAGGAAAAGGAAACGCTTTTGCAGATCGCATAGCAAGAGAGACTGCCATGTTACAAAATGTCTCTCCCATGTATGTGGTGAAATCACAGGCAGAGCGAAGGCATGATGCTAGAGAGGAAATATTGGACATACAAAAATCAGCATCCGAAGCTGAACTTGCAACCTGGGCGACAGAGGGAGTGTTGGATGATGAGGGTTGTTGGCGTAGCAAAGATATGGAGAGATGGAAATTGCCCGCCGCTTATTTGCAAGCAATGGTTCAAATGACACATGGGCTGGCACATGTTGGAGCTCTTGCAATTACTAAATTGCTTACACGAGTTTGGGTGCATCCTGAGATTGCCAGCATGGCTAAGAGAGTGGTTCAGACCTGTCTGATATGCTTACAGCACAATCCTGCAAAAGGGACTTATACTCCTAAAGGAGGGTTTGTTCCACCTACTGCACCATTTGAAGTATTACAAATGGATTACATCCAGTTTGAGCGTTGTAACAACTTGAAGTATGTCTTAGTGGTGGTGTGTGCCTTCAGTAAGTGGATCGAGGCCTTCCCCACGAAGGATAATACTGCGTTGACAACAGCTAAGGTGTTACTCAAAGAGTACTTCCCACGCTATGGTGTTTGTAAATTTCTGTGGAATGATAATGGTCCTCATTTTGTTGGGAAAGTAGTGGAGTATGTCCTGAAAGGATTGGGAATTAAACAAAGATTCCATGCTGCATTTCACCCGCAGTCAGCAGGTCTTGTGGAAAGGTATAATGCAACTCTGAAATTGAAGCTAGCAAAGATTGTGGCATCCAGGTATTTGAAATGGCCGGATGCTTTGCCTTTGGCATTACTATCTATTAGATCAGTGCCACATTCCCGATCTGGCCTCACACCCTATGAAGTGGTGTTTGGAAGGCCTATGAACATCTGGGGAGTTCCAAAGCCTCGCTTAATACATGATGTGCCTTGTATAATGATGAACGATTATTTGGCATGTTTAACAAATGATTTACTTTCTATTCATCAACAGGTTCGAGAAGCGCTCCCCGACAACTCCATTGGAGAGGCTCACGATCTCCGTCCTGGGGACCATGTTATGGTTCGTGTGTTCGAGAGAACCAGCAGTTTGGAGCCGAGGTGGCGTGGCCCTGAACAAGTATTGCTGACAACTCGGACGGCTGTGCGAGTCACGAATAAGAAGCGGTGGATACATTCTACTCACTGCCTTCGTGTCTCTCCGGACCTGGTGAATCCTGCGGTGCTGTCTGATTATCGAGACATCTTGGATGCAGAAAAGGGCCCAGCTACTACGCCTCACGAGTCGGAGGACGCCTTCCCGGACCACACTGTTTCTGGTGGAGTGAAGTATAACCTACGTCCAAGGAAATAGTTTTTGTGCGAGACTGGTTGAGTTACCGTTCTGAGGTTTGCGAAAACGGAAGCCGAGAATATCAAGGGGGGGGGATCAGTTCTGGCCAGTGTAGCGACACCCGTCTTGAATCTCGGAGAAGATACCAGCGGCTACCTCGGATCTTAGCACTCAATTTTTATTGTTAGTTTATTTTTTTTAAACTTTGTTCTTTGCATTATGGCACCTACGACAATGAGGAACAGGAGAATTCTTGGTGCAGTGCTTTTTGTTGTGACTATAGTGGTAATAGCAGTAATAGCTTGGACTGTAGAACGATTGCTTCCTGCACGAGAATATTTACTGCCTACCAATCCAATCCCATCTGAACATTTCCATTTTACTCTACCTTATCATGAAGAGAGACATAGACAGACTTATTTAAATAACAGCTTCATTCAGATTCTACATCATACCCATAATATGACGAACACTTTGAACTGTTGGGTATGTGGAATGTTGCCTGGACATCAGAAGAAAGGAGGAACTCCACTTCTTCCTCTTCCCTTTTCTCATAATGGTTCTTGCAATGCTTGGTACACTCTTCTTTTTACCCTGAGAAGGCCAACAAAAGGTGGGCTACTTTTTCGACTAAATAAACTATGCTATAATGATAGAGATGGTTACCCACAGGCAGAAGGAACTAAATTTGAGTGGGAAGAATATCGACCGGACAATGTATCTACGCCTCGTATTTTCACTAATCAATGAATTACAAATATGTCTAGTTTACATGTGATTATTGTTATTGATACCAAGGCTGAATTGTGTGTGCGTAATAAAGGTACAATTCCGGTAGGGAAAAGTGAATATAATACTACTCTCACATTTGACACACCAAATGGTATCGCTTTCGTAGCCTCCCGAAATACTTATTTTATTTGTGGAAATAAAGGATATCATCGTCTTCCCATTGGGTGGTTAGGAACTTGCTATATATCTTTTGTACTACCCCCTGTATTTATTGCCCTGCCCATGTACCATAATGATTTTGTACTATATCATGATTTTATATTAAATAGGGTTAAGAGAACATTAGAGACTGAAAATGTAGACCAATCGGACACTTCCCTACAACAATATGTAGATTTTAATTTAGGCCTGTTTTCTTTTGTTGGTGCTGCTTTAAACAGCAGAAAAATAAGACGGCTAACACGTGGTGTGGAAGCTGTTGCTAATGAAACTGCCTCTGCATTAGGGAACTTAACTGAGGAACTCCAAATTACCAGAATTATAATGCTCCAGAACCGAATGGTTCTAGATGTAGTACTAGCTGATCGTGGGGGTGCATGTCGCATTATCGGAAGTAGTTGTTGTGTTTACGTTCCAGATAATTCGCCTTCTGTGTATGATGCCATTTCCAAATTGCATAAAATTGCTGCTGAAATTCACCCCGAAAATGGTACATGGACATTCTCTAATTGGTTCTGGACTTTGCTTAGTACCTAGGGTTGGAAATTACTGACGATCCTATGTATGATTATTGGAATACTCTTTTTCCTTTGTTTATGTATTCAATGTGGCCCTACCTTATGCTCTGTATGTATTACAGCCTGTATTCCATACAAACGAGCTATTGCCAAAAACGAGCAAATGATTAATGCAGAAATGATGAAAATAATGATGATTAATATTTATGACGAATATCCTGATTACTTCCATTATGAGGTAGCTTCAGCTAAATGCTAAAAGGGCCGTCTGTTGTAATTTGGCAGCAACTGAGTTAGCATTTAGCTCAGCTACACGAACTTTCATTGTTAACTTGACCAAACGTGCGGCGGCCATTTTGTATTTCCTGGCTTCCATTTTGTATGAACATGCGGCCTCGTGGTCAGCATGCCCTTTTGTCCTTACTCTGTATCAATGACCATTTACCTTGCCCGGCAACAGGCTATTTTTAGCACTGGTCAAGCTCACGCATGCGTACTCGAGCATTCGGGTTAATGAGTGGTCACTTCTCAGGAATGTTCTCTACAACTGACCAGTGGTACTAAACTCATCCCACATGTTGGCTGTGTTCCAAAAATGCCCTTATATGTACCTAAACTGTGAAGAGGGTATACCGCCTATCTTTTTATTACTGCTAAACTTGTATAAAAGAGGTCGCGCACCGATGTTCGGTGTGATACTTCTTGCATTACCGAAGGGTGCTGTAGGAATGTACCACCACCCCATGGGGGTCTTAATAAACTTGTCTTTTGCATTGCCAGTTTCCGTGCCAACTTCTATATTATGGTGTTCAAGAGTTTTCACAGAGTATGTAGACCTGACGAAACCCGATACCACACCCTGAAGCAGTGCCTGACCTGGTAATGGACACAAGTTTCTGTCAACTGTGCCTTGCCAGCCTTCATCCCTGCAGTCAATTAGAAGGCGTCAAAAACATTCTGCAGTGAAATTTGCACCCCTTGGTATCCCAAAAGTGATAGTACATCAGGCCCGAAGTCTTTATTTGGGAAATTCACTTGAAACAAAAAAAGTCAAAATATTTAGAATCTTCAAGGTGAAAGTGCTGATGGCCTGTTTTAAATTTGCACTCACATATTTTAAAAGTTCAGCATTGATAAGTGCTGGTAGAGGTGAGAAAGCAAGTCATATTTCTCAATACTCTTCACGGGCTAAATCCACCTATTTTTATCTGAAAAATGAAGAAATCCAAAAATGAACAGAACCGCATTATTTGTTTTAATTGTTTAAAATGTATCCTACTCTAAGCATTAAACACACACAAAAATTCCCCTTTCTTGCTGAATAAATTATGTGTTATATAATTGATAACAACGCATGAGATGACGTCTATCGAGGGAATTTGAAAATACAATAGCCTATGGATAGGTAGAGCTTCGCTCCATTAGAAACAGAAAAAAGCTGACATTAAACAGAAAACAAAATAAGGAAGAGCCAGACATATTCAGTAATGGCTAAATGACTAAAAGAGACTTAACTATTAGAGTCGATAGAAGACAACTTTGGGTAAGTAACTCAAATACAATCAGAGAGCACATTTCACCATCAATATGGCATTCCGTGCAGCGCAACTAGCACTGCATTGTGATACACTGTTAGGTAAAGAGACCATGTCTGTAGCATCAGGACGGCTCACGTTTTTGTTATTAGTTCATTTGTCAAGGAGATGTAACTGGTTTCCAATTCTACAGGACCATGCGCCTATGTGTCGGGTTCTTCGGGCATCTCGTTTTTACTTGCGGAGGTGTCTCCTAATGTGTTTGAACCCTCTAGCAGGGGCGGCTGGTGACATTTGAAAGTGGTGAGGCGTACGTACTGCACTGTGGCGAGCGCGCACAGTGAGCAAGGCCCAACCACCTATGGGGGATTCGGGGGTTCTCCCACGAGAACATTTTGAAAAAAGAGTGGGCAAATGGTGCATTCTCAAGCACATTTGAGAAAGAGGTATCTTGGCCAATACATCTCTGGGACTAGCTAGACAAGTCTCTTTGCACTTGCACAGATACATCTCTCTCCATGCATTCGCATAGGCACAGTCACCCTGCACTCATAGACCCATTACTCACCCTTCCCTGACACATCACTAAGACAGCATTCACCCATCCACATCACTCACTCTGGACTCACACAGGCACACTGCTCAACCTGCACTCACACAGACATCACTCACCCTGGACTCACACAGGCACACTGCTCACCCTGCGCTTACACAGACATCACCAACCCTGCACTGTCACAGACATCACTCACCCTGGACTCACACAGGCACACTGCTCACCCTGCGCTCACACAGACATCACTCACCCGGGACTCCCACAGGCACACTGCTCACCCTATACTCACACAGACATCACTCACCCTGGACTCACACAGGCACACTGCTCACCCTGCACTCACACAGATATCACTCACCCTTCAATGCAGTGCACTCAATAGGTTTCATGTCTTTCAGCCTGTCTAGGCCCGACATTGCCTGGTGACAGACTCCAGTACATAACACCACGTCAGCTGGGGCCTCTGAGCAGCTGGGGGTGCTCAGCACAGACTCAAGAATGCAAGCAGCCCCCCCACAGACACTGGTGTTATTGTAGGCTGTTCGTCACTGCAACAGCCTACACTGCAAAGGAAAGTGGGTTTAGATGCAGCAGCCAGAATAGAACCGTGGGTCAATGCGCCTGTTGCAGTGTGTAGCGTTTTTGGCTGACTAATGTGTTTGAACACTCTAGCAGGGGCGGCTGGTGACATTTGAAAGTGGTGAGGCGTACATACTGCACTGTGGCGAGCGCGCACAGTGAGCAAGGCCCAACCACCTATGGGGGATTCGGGGGTTCTCCCACGAGAACATTTTGAAAAAAGAGTGGGCAAATGGTGCATTCTCAAGCACATTTGAGAAAGAGGTATCTTGGCCAATACATCTCTGGGACTAGCTAGACAAGTCTCTTTGCACTTGCACAGATACATCTCTCTCCATGCATTCGCATAGGCACAGTCACCCTGCACTCATAGACCCATTACTCACCCTTCCCTGACACATCACTAAGACAGCATTCACCCATCCACATCACTCACTCTGGACTCACACAGGCACACTGCTCAACCTGCACTCACACAGACATCACTCACCCTGGACTCACACAGGCACACTGCTCACCCTGCGCTTACACAGACATCACCAACCCTGCACTGTCACAGACATCACTCACCCTGGACTCACACAGGCACACTGCTCACCCTGCGCTCACACAGACATCACTCACCCGGGACTCCCACAGGCACACTGCTCACCCTATACTCACACAGACATCACTCACCCTGGACTCACACAGGCACACTGCTCACCCTGCACTCACACAGATATCACTCACCCTTCAATGCACTGCACTCAATAGGTTTCATGTCTTTCAGCCTGTCTAGGCCCGACATTGCCTGGTGACAGACTCCAGTACATAACACCACGTCAGCTGGGGCCTCTGAGCAGCTGGGGGTGCTCAGCACAGACCCAAGAATGCAAGCAGCCCCCCCACAGACACTGGTGTTATTGTAGGCTGTTCGTCACTGCAACAGCCTACACTGCAAAGGAAAGTGGGTTTAGATGCAGCAGCCAGAATAGAACCGTGGGTCAATGCGCCTGTTGCAGTGTGTAGCGTTTTTGGCTGTCTAATGGGGGATATCGAATTCCATCTAACTACGGCGGTATAGGGAAACAATACAGGTGGTGAACGTGTTGTGACAGCAGATGACCGTCAGTGCAGTGCTGCACAGGACTCAGAGCCGTCCGGTTAACGCAGGCCCAAGGGCCTCCCAATAAACATAACCGAGAAGGGCGTGTGCCACTAACCAGTACCACAGCTTGTATGCAGACAGAGGAACCTGTGTGCTCGGTCCTATCCACCGTTCATGGCACCTCGATCAACGCTGTGCTATACTTAAAACCGTCAAGTTTCTTCAGTGCCAAGAGATGCACAATAAACACACCCATACCAATCGATAGAAGTAAACTCAGGCCCAAGAGTCGCACAATAAACATACCCAATGAAGGCCTGTTTAACTAAACTGTACCACAACATGTATGAAAACAGAGGAATCTGTGCGCTCGCTCGAGTCCTCTGCTCATTGCATACAGTCACGGCTCGCAGTACTCGTGAGGGGGGTGGCGGGGGGGTTGCGGGGGGAGGGAGTCGCGGTGGGGGTTCGCCAAGGGAGAATAACATTGAGAAAACGTACCTGACTGCCTCTGCTCATGGTCCGCGTTGGCGCCTCATCTTCAAACAGGAACCGGAATAGGAACAGCAGCACTCAGTGGCAACCCCTAAGCCAATCTGCAGCGCCAGGGCACAGTTACTCCTCGCCCGCAACACGCCCTTTAGGAGACCGAGGGGCTCCTAATGGGCATGCGCTAACAAGTAAAAACACAAGTGCGCATGAGTGGGCACAGTGCGAAAATTCGCCCTCCGTCCCCACTCATGCGCACTTGTGTTGTGCTGCTGCCTGCTGCCCCCATGTCTGACAATGCATGTCAGTCAACATGACGCCAGACCGCCCCCCCCTTCAGTCTCCGAAGGGGGTGGGCGGTCTGACATCATGCTGACTGGCATGCATTGTCAGTTCTCCCTCTGCGTCGGTCTTTGAACTTAAGTAAACTATTCAGTTTACTGAAGTTCAGAAACGTCGGAGCTGCGGGCGGCTGCGGGCGGGGGGGCTACGCCCCCACGCGCCAATGGACACACCGCGCCTCCCCTCTAGTTCAGATTCCTGTGGAACCGGGTGAGTTTTGCCATAGATTGTATGCCCCATCCATGCCATACAACCACTGTTTGTGTACAAGGTATGGTCTCATTTGTGGACATCTGGGGCCATATGTACAAAGAAGGCGGGGTGAGGGGTTAGCCTTCCTGGCTTAATGCCTCACTCTGCCACTTCTGAAATGCAAGGCTGCACCATATTTCCATTGATATGGTGCAGCATTGCTTTCCCCGTGCGTAGCGCTACACTTAGCAGTGTGGCGCCAACGCAGGCTCCCTTGCACCATAGTGCAAGGGTGTCTGCGTGCAGGGGAAGATTGTTTATGTACAGGAAGGCCCCCATTCCTGCACATAAACAATCTTTAAATGCCATTTTGTCGCTTCTATGTGTGCTGCTTAATGCAGCACACATAGAAGTTACAAATTGTCATTTTTGTAAAGGGTTGTTTATGTGCAGGAAGGCCCCCACTCATGCACATAAACAATCTTTAAATGCCATTTTGTTGCTTCTATGTGTGCTGCTTAATGATGTACACATGGAAGTTACAAAATGTCATTTTTTTAAAGGATTGTATATGTGCAGGAAGTGTCACCAATATAAGGCATTTTGCTTTTCCAATGTGTGCAGCACAAGGCAGCACACATGGAAAAAGCCAGATTAAGGCCAGGTTTTCCCTGGTCTTAATTTTGCTCTGCCTCCTATTCACACTGCCTTTGTAAATAGGGAGCAGCACCAAAATCAATCGGTGTTGGGCTGGAACGCCCACCGCCGTACCCACTGCCCACCCCTTTTACGCTCAGCATAGCGTGAAAGGGGACCTTATTTACAAGGCAGCGTTAAGCCACATTAAGTGGATTAACGCTGCCTTGTAAATAAGATGGGGCCCTATCGCTACGGAAATATCACAAAAAGTGATGTTCCTGTGGCGATAGGGGCTGTACATATGCCCCCTGGTCTATCTTACTGTAGCCATTCATAGCAACAGAGCATTAGGGACAATGTGGCTACATTACGTCTGAGGAGTTCAGGGCCTTCCGTCCGATTCCTGAGTGAATTGTTCTAATATAGCTAACCAATTAAGATGTTTGTTGTGTTTATTGCTGCCATGAGTAAGAACGCCATCTTGGCCCAACAGACCACATCCCTCCAACAAAAATTGGTAGCTGGTGCATATATAGCCATCCACCCATCATAATTCTTTGTTTAGCCATGGGGATATCTAGGACCATAAATCTGTTTTCAATTCCTCAAAATCAATAGCAGTAAACGTATCTGGCATTTGGCAAATAACATTTATTCTCGGCATACATATGACACGAAAAAGACGCAAAGCAAAAACCTTCAGAAAATTGACATTGTCATCAGGCATGTAGTAAAACTCCTCTCACCACCAACGAAAATGCAATTATAGAACCAGTGGAACCACCACCCACATAAGCCACCTTCTCTAGAATGTGGACCCTTCATCATGCAGACACTGTACAAAAGTTCACATATGCTGGATAGCTCAGATGTCCTGAGATACCAGAGTTCACTGCCACAAAGATGGTATACTTTGAATTGATTTCACTAAATGGCCACATTTTACCCAAAGCTCCATGGGTACTGGGTTTGACAAAATAAGGTGTCCTTCAACAACTTAGCTCATGTATCATATATAGTTTGTACATTACTGATGCACACAGCACTTGAAGAGCTGTTATAATATGCTCTGGACATTTGCTTCATGATTTATCTGAGGTATAAAGTAGTAAGTGAATATAAGTATGCATGTCTCTGAGCCCACCAAGCACACAGTTTACTCCTGCTACAGATAGGAAGTCAACCCTTACATTGGTAATAATGATACTTGCCTGAGACATTTCTATTTGGCGTCTTCTCCAATATTAGCATTGACCGTTGTGTATTACAGGTACAGCTTGGAGCTACCCTCCGCCACCCCACCTCCTTTGTATCTGCCACACAGCACCTAAAGACTACATAAATTATGGAAAAATAACTTCACAACATCTCTAAAACATATAATGGTCACCATGTTTGCTTGGCCATATTTGCCTCTTTCTTTTTAGTGTTATACATAACAGGTTGCATACTATACATTTCGTGAATCTTGCTAATGTTGTCCTATAGTATACATGAAAGTGTGGGGTTAGATGAGCACTTTGTCCAGGGTGCATGGATTGAGAGTTGGACAAAAGTAGGGCTCCATGTTATTAGTGTCCTCATGTAACTGGGATCACTCCAGCTCTCCATGGGAAGACCCATGCTTTGCGATATGGGACTCCTCCCTCTCCTCCCACTCTGCTCCATTGGAAGAACTTTAGTGGTGCACAATCTTCGGGTTTACCATCAGGCCATGTGTAAGTCCCAGCATCTCATAGATGGGTACTTTCCTCTTCTGCTCGAGAATACATCACACATAAGTGATCAGTGTGAGTGGCAGCTCCTGTTAAAGATCCAGGGTGCTTTCAAGGATGAGGAGATTTCACCACGCCTTTTCTCTAAGTGTCACCCTTTCACCGGTACCCACTGTATAGATAATCTACCACCCCTCTGGCTTTCTCTGAGTTCCAGAGTGCTGGGGAAGCCAATGCTTGACAGGTGATGTATGCAATCCTTGTTACTTCGAGGCAGCCCATGTCTCTCTTCACACATCTCTTTTCTGTAACACATATTACTCCCTCCCTCTCTCGCCAGTCCTTTTTGTCTCATTTCTCATATTGTGCTTCCTTTCCAGTGCTGTGGCCTGCCAATCAATCTCACTATAAGTCTAGTCCTCGTGATTTGCAACACAAGGCCTGTTTGTCTAGAGTCTCTTTTCCCTGGCAAACCTGTTGAGTTCTGGGGTACTCACGCAGGTGTCTGGTTCCTGCACTCGAGGAGAGCAGAATGCTATTGTTGTCGTGGATTGTCAGCAGGTGCTGCGAAAGTAGGCACTTTATTTATTTAAACAAAAACCCTTTGCATGAACTTGGATGCACTGCGTTTGGAGCATCAGCGCTTCTACGGTGCAGTTAAAGCTGCAATCTATTATTTATTTGTTAACAAGTGCACAAATGGAGCACGTCTCCTGCTCAGGAAGGAAGCTGTGAAACGGCGTACTTTTAGACAACAGCAGATCGGGCAGAAATGCGTGTCTATGAATTCAGTCTTTGGGGATCAGCACAGAAAATGAGTGCAGGTACATGGACTCTATAGAAAGGCCTTTAAGATATTGGCATTCTAGACTTCATAAACAAAAAACTCCGCAGTGCCAAATAAGTCAAATGGAACTATTTTAGGTTGAGTCCACCAGACAGTAGAGCAAGGAAACTTGAGGGAGGCTCCCCTGCAAACTACATGGACCCCCCCTCTCTGAACGCAGGAGTTCTCAGGCCAGGGTATTCTGGTGATGGGCCCCCACGGAGCTTGGTGGCCCCCTGCACCACGAGGGCTGCAGGGCCTATGTTACACCACTACCACACATCACAAACTGTCTGGTTGCAAACAGGGCCGGACTAGCCATAGCGGGCACTAGGCAATCCCCCGGTGCGCCGCACAGGTGGGGACCGGTTTTGGGCCCCTGGGGACCATTTTTGTTCCAGGGCCGTAAATCAGCCCTGTACCAAAATTGGCCGAAAACCGGCCCCGGCAAAGAGCTCGGCGGCACCTCCAACCCCCCCCCCTCCCCGAGTGGGGAGGGGGGCTGGCGGAGAGCACTTTGCCAGGGCCGGTTGTGGTTCCCAGTCCTGCCCTGGTTGCAAACCTCTGAAGTGGGCTTTCAGGGAGCTTACTAGGGTTCAGACCTCGCCGATTTGTTGGCTTTACTGTCACTCTTATTGCCTTGCTTCTTGTTCAATGGCTTTCCTCGTCCATTTTGTGTGTGTCCGTTTTGGTTAAGTACTCCATGGGAGTGCATGTATTTTCCAGCTTTTTCCATAGTCTGGTCCCCCCCAAAATGCTTGCCCCCACACATTTTGTATTTCTCTGTCACAGGTGTGCTACTCACTCTCTTGCACATTCGCTTGTATGCTTCTTCCCCGCCTTATGCTCCCTCCTTACACCCTTTTGTTTTCTTCTCTCTTTCAATCCCATTGTGCTACACTTTTTTCTCAATCCTACTCTTCTCCCCCACTCGACTTTGCTCTACCCCTTTTCTGAAGCCTTCACCACACCAATGGCTTTCTTTAATTTGTTCTGGTGTCTTTATTATTTCCACCTCCTTCTTATGAACTCTTTCATAAATTCTGTTAATTTGTTTTCTAGTTTGATAAGCTATTGATTTATAATGCTGCTCTCCATCTCACAAGGGCCCAATGTAGTAAGAGACAGGCCACAAAGGTGGTTGCAAAGGATGCATTGACTTTCAGTGACTTACCTCTGATTTTTCGATGCATCTTTTGTACAAATAGGTTCCTTCACAAACTCTCCAGTTGCAGAGGGTCATAGAACGACCTGCATAATGAATATTCCTTAGGTAGGTCTCTATTTACAAACCCTAGGTTTGGATACAAACACAGAGATTAGTGGCCTGAAAGGAAAACCAGACCACCATTGCTGTGTTTGCTTTCCCAAATGGGAAACATGTTTTTAAAGCAGCTATTGTTCCTTAAACTGCCTGGTGCTGCTTACAAAACAGTTCCCATTTGTGAATACATTAGGAGTAGCAGGCATGGATCTCCTGGACCACTGCCTACTGCAGAGGAAGTTACCAATGGGATTTACTAAGGGGAAGGTGTTGTAAGGGGACACATTCCTCTGTGATAATCATTTACCACGGCCTTTAAACTGTGGTTAACTGATCTATACTTTATGATGACAATTGTAGTTGCAAACCATTCATACATAACATTCTGATCCATAATTAGGAGGGTAGGCCACTTTCATGCAATCTCCTAGTTTGCTAATAGAATAGACCTTAAAGCCTGCAAATTAGGCTTCGTAAATAGAAATAAAAACATTTTGCCATTGCAAATCTTGTGTTTTTGTGAATCACAAGGTTTGCAACCAAAAAATGGATTTGTAAATTTTACCCTTATATCAGGTAATACTGGAACAATGCTCTATTAACCTATCATATTGCAAATGTTCTTTCAGGTTCCAGAGGCAATAAAACAATCCAGTTATATTAAAAAAATTAGACGAATGAGAAGTCTGACACTAATGCCTAAAGGCCTCAACCCCTACTCTTTCGGACACAATGGATAACTGCAAATAGACAAGCCAATCACAGTTACCATGGGACAGTCCCCATCTTTGATGAGGGTCTACTTTGAACGAAAATGTAACAAGTGTGTGGCAGTGCGGCTCCTTAGATTTGCTCCAACAATTAGTCCTGAAAGATGTACTAAATGGAAGAAAGCTTGTATTGCAGATAGTCATTTTTAAGAGCATTACATTGAGAGGGCGTTAGACCTGTCATACTTAGGGTGGTTCCCCCAAACGGTTTGCCTTCATCCTCTGCTTTTTTGCTGAAATTCATTTTGTTGGTTTGAGGACTCTGTGCACTTTACCACTGCTAACCAGTGTTTGAAAATGGCAATTAAACATGGCAATATAATCCCCTTGCCAAGCCTTACACTTCCTTTTTTTGCATATAGGTCCCCCCTAAGGTAGACCCTGTGTATATTTATGTTTTACATGTCCTGATAGTGAAAAAAGTCAAAAATTTGTTTTTCACTACTGTGAGGCCTAGTTCTCCCAAAGGATAACACTAGGTTGCCTTATTACATTTAATAAGTGCTAACGTTTGATTGGGAACAGGTGATCATTTTGTTTTTGATGTCTTGGAAATTGTAATTAAAAATCCTCTTCAATGGTAAAGTCAGATTTAAGTTACAATTTTGAAAAGGTCAGTTTTAGGAGGTTGGTATTTTCCTGCCCAATTTGGTGCCTGCATCCTGTTATTGGGTTACATTAATGGGTGTAGTTGGCATTTGGACTTTGTTTATTCCTCCAAGACAGCCACACAATAGCAGGATTAGGGGTGCCTGGATGGGTCATCACCTGACAGGATAGGGGGAGGTGGAGAATTCTCCAGAAATGTCCCCTACTTCAAGGAAGGCACCAGGTATAAATATTAAGGGTGGGCGGTAAACTCCGCTCCACCAGCAGAGTTTGCAGAGTTTTGGCAACAATCTTCGACTTTGCCACATGGTGGAGTTTACCCCTGGCTACCCACCCCTACGGTAACAAGACAAAACAAAAGAAAACTCCTAAATGATTGAGAGTGGCCGATTTACAGCTGTAAGAGCCATATTTGAGTGAGTCTTTAAACCACACTGTAAGAACAGCTGGGCCACGCAAGCTGAACACCGGATTTGTGATTTGAAAATACGTATGGTGCACCATGAAAGGTATTATACCAGGCTTCTCCAGAATGGGCGCAAGCAGACCTCAGCCATTACTGCACTTTTGGCATCTGGCCGAACAGCTGCTGATCTGCTGTGCTCTAGTGAAGAGATGGATGTCTGGAGCCAACGCAGCTATGATCACTCACTGGGATCAAAGCATCTGCAGAGGGCAATGAATTATAGTAATTTATAATAAAGCAGCTCCTCTGGGGAACCCCGAGATTTCATGCAGCAGACCGATGCCTTTTGGAGCAACGAGCATCACTTTCCAGTGCAGGGGCACAAACAGTTGGGTGAGTAGGCACTCTCTTGCACAGCAGTTCATTTTTCTAACCAATCAATGGATGTGCTGCTGAGAAGGACACCACCCTGTTCTTCCCGCCCCCCTTTTGAAACCAGCTTTCATCTTCATTTTGAATTGCTGAGCCACCTTGTCACACTCCGCACCACCCTTAATTTAAAAAATCAGCTCTCGTTGAGGTAAGAAGATGTTTCTAACTTCGATTACTGCGCATCAGCGGTTCCTGCTCAAAGACTAGAGGTGAGTCACAGTAGCCAACACTTAGAAGTGGGACTCGGATGTAATGTTACACCATCGCTTGAAAGGCAGTAAATGCCATATGCGACTCTTTTATATGAAACGGTAACTGGCCCTATAATGCCTGCACTCTCCGCCCACAATATTAATTGCTGAACTTGCTATGTGAATATTATTAGGACTGGTTTGCCATTTCTGCACACTATTGGTAATAGGTGTTGTTACTGTTCTCCTTTGGGTCATGACAGGAGTCAGCAGTGAGCACATGACTGCCTGACTTACTGACTTCACATAAATTAGGGCAGAGTGGAAGAATTCCACTGAGTTTTTATGCAGGTCTGCAGAATTCCACGTAGTGCAACTCCGTGAACTCTGCCTACCCCCTAATAAAAATAGAACCCTCAGATCCACTCTTCAGTTCAGTTTTTTGACCTGCAGAAAGACCCTAAAAGGACTGCCTGCTGCTTTGACCTTCTGTGTACTCCACAAGTCTGCCTTGCTACACCTGGAAGAACTGATTTGCTGTCTGGACCCTGTCTGGAACCCTCAGAAGTCAGCCTTGCTGCATGAACCCTGTTTCATCACTTGAATTCAGGACAATCAGAGTGATTTTAAAGGCTAGTTAGCGGGCCTCCTGATCGGAGTCTCAGGGACAGAAAAGGCTCTGATCATCTTGAACCTGTACCTGGACCCAGCCTTAGTGAGTCCTAATCCCCCATGTGGGGCCCCTCCAGTCCTGGATCATTGGTGGTGGTGCTAAAGTTAGCCAGATAGCAAAAAGTCAAAACGTGGGACTTAAAAATCTTTGGCAAAAAATTGCTCTGAAAACTGAGAGAAGACCGGGATCAACTTATTTGTCTATCCGCGCAAGGTGCGTCAACTGACCGACATCTACGGTTTCACTTCCAACTGTCTAATTACACTGTAGGCGGTTGAAAGTGAAACCAGCCGGTCATTCCGACTGGATTCCAATGGGCTCAAGGAGTCTGTCGCTTAGTTGAAACCGACACATAATCCGCATAGGATGGCGCTTCTGCCGTTAGGATTATGATGTTGGTTTCCCACAGGCTTTCCATGCGGGGCTTTCTGACATGGAAAATCCTGTCAGAAAGGGACTTTGGGGTACCCAGCATGGTTCCCTCCTCCCTGCGGCATCCAGTTGTTAATCCGGGTTGCCAAACCCTCCATTATGTGGTAGGCACCTTGACGTGCCTGCCACACAGTGCAGGGTTTAACAGAATCTCCTATTTCTCTATGGGAGCTTTCGCTTTGGCTGGTTTACACCCAAAACAGAAGCACTCATAGAGAAATGGGAGTAGGCGACCACACCATGTGTGGTCACATTGTAATTGCGGTGTCAGGACGACCGACCAGGGGCGGTTGGAGGCAACTCCGACCGGCATTGTAATGAGGCCCTTAGTATTCAGCATTTATTCGACATTTCAGAATATACCACTCTTGACCATCCATAGGAAGGTACAACAAACCAATCAATTTAGAGGTTTGGGGAGGATAGGAGAAAGTTCGAGCACAAATTGAAAGGAATACAATACTCAAGGCTGAACAATCTATTCATATTGCAAATCACCTTGAAATACAGTGACTTTAAAACGGAACTCAGTCTTTGCCTTATTCCACTGGATTGCCTCACTGACTTGCAATATCCTTTGGATGTACAGTCAAGGGTATTTTACCACATATATAATAAAAAGAGACCTCTGAGTGAACCTCACAATTATCAGTATCGGGAGTAGAGAGTTGAAGAATTAACGTTCCTATACTATCTGGAGAAAAGTTATGAATTATCTTAAATATTATCAGGGAAGGATCCATAATAAATGTAAATATTGGTATGAACAGAATTCTGATTGTGTTTGGATATTAACAAAAAAAAGCACTTTCAGTGAGTTTAGGTGGGCTGTATGACAGAACCATGCATGCCACTACCACTCATGACTTTACACGCAGTCTAAATAACGAATATGTCTGAACCCCGCTCATCTCTACCATGCATACCACTGCCACACATGCTCCGTAACATAAATGGAAACCACCTTTACAACGCATACCATTACCATGCATGCCTTTACCATGCATAGTAGTACAATGCGTTTTTGTTATGCATATGAAAGAAACGGTTGTACAAGGAGAAATATTTTTTTCCATTGAAAGATAAGATAACATATTTTCTACAATGTAATAAGTGCAGTTATTTTCCTGTCTTAAACATATTTCACCGAAAATATTTTGTTATACAAAATAAACAACATATATAAGACATATATATTTATTAGAAACAATCCTGTTACAGATGTAGTCCTTCCTTTGCGTCTATCTTTCTATAGCTTCCTCAGCAGAACTAAAATGGCTTCCGTACTAAGTGGTGACTTTACAAAACCTTTTCCTAAGACATTGCAAATAAATACACTTTCTGTCATAATATAAAACATGTTAAAATGTACATTACAGAGCATAGTTTTGTTTGGAATGTGGATGTCCCTTCAAAACAACTATAAAATGAGCCATCAACTATTTTGTGACCAGTGGTAAACTGACACTGGTCTTGACCACACATCTGTTTGGCTCTGTGAAAACTGTGACAGTTAGCAGTGGATATAGTGCTACCTACCAGCCAAAGTAAGTACAGCATTGACACGAAACACATCCACACTATAGACAAGTTAATCTGAAAGCTAAACATTAATATTTTTCCATTACTTCCCAGATTTTGACATCTCATCCAAAAAAGAATTCATATTGTGCTCAATTCAGTTACACTAATGTGAGTCATTTTCAACTAGAATGTCCCTGTAACTAAATTAAAAATGTACCTTAATTTCACTTTTTTTAAATGTAGTAGTGTACCTCCAGTGGAATTGTCCCACAGGGCAGGTGCTGGACAGTGACTGGAGGCAAAATTATCATTCTAACTCTACTGGGGCCATCCATCAGGTCAGGTGCTGGACAGTGACTGGGACAAATTTAATAATCTAACTCCCAGGGGGCATTCCTCATGGCAGGTGCTGTACAGTGACGGGGGACAAAGTTAACTTTTAAATACAGTAACAGATAATATTTCTTTTTTATTGCAGTGCTACAGTGCCAAACAATATACTGCCAGTACTGTGAAGACTCCAAAAGGATTAACCTTTTAACCCCACCGGAGGGATTACCAGCATATTTACATAACCCAACCTTAAAAATGTAGTAATCAGCAAACCAAAACATAATAATGGTAAAATATACAAAGCTAATATTGTGTTCTATCTTTTTCTCTCTACAACTGAAATACCACCGACATAATACAGCCAAAAATACATTGCCCATTCTACATTTTGGACAACAAAGACTGTGTAAAAAGTACCAGGACACACTAAATTTTTGGTAAACAAATCTCATCTTTCCACTTCTCCAACACTAACAGGGTTGTGATAGACAAGTTATCAATGCTATTTCATATTTTCAGCAGGGATTGTAAACTATTTGTTTTCTGTCTGGGTAGGCAAAATTAACCAAACAATGTGTCTTTTGTTGCAAACAGGTATAGAAACAGTGTGCAAAAAATTCAAAAGAATGTAAAAAAGACCGTACCTTAGCCTTGTTTTGAATTGGAGGAACACCAAGACTTCTGTCAACTACTCCACCTTCAAGAACGCCATGACAGACTACCACAACCAAATCAGAATGACCAAAAGGATCTTCATCCACAACAAAATCCTCACCAACTCCAGGGAACTATTCAGTGTCATTCAGGAATTCACCAACCCACGCAGCAAAGCCATAGACATCACCCCATCCCAAGTCTCTACGACAAACTTGGACCCTACTTCCACCTCAAGATCAAAACACTCTATGACAACTTTCTCAACCACCCAGAAGATGCCACAGCCGCCCCCCAACCCACCAAGACAAAAGCCAGCCCATCATCTGTAACTGGACACCAATCACAACCAAGGACACAGCCACAACCATGAAAAGCATCCACTCTGGGGCCCCCACCGACCTCTGCCCCCCATATCTACCACAGAGCAACGGACACCATCGCACCTGAACTGCAATGCACCATCAACACCACCTTCAGAACAGGCACCTTCCCAGATGACTGAAAGCGCACAGAAGTCAGGCCCTTGCTCAAGACACCCACGGCTGACCCACCGACCTCAAAAAATACTGGCCCATCTCGCTTCTCCTCTTCGCAGCCAAAGTGGCAGAGAAAACAGTCAACAGGGAACTGACATGATTCGTCGAAGAATACACCATCCTCGACCCGTCCCAGTCTGGATTCCGAAGCAACCACAACACCGAGACTGCCCTACTCGCCTCTACAGATGACATCCGCACCCTCATGGACCAAGGCCTCTCCGCAGCCCTCATCCTCCTCAACCTCTCTGAAGCCTTAAACACCGTCTCTCACTGCACACTAGTCACCAGACTACACAACGCCGGAATACAAGGAACTGCATTGGACTGGATCCGCTCATTCCTCACCGGAAGAGGCCAGAGGATCATGCTACCGCACTTCCTCTCTGCCCCCATGGAAATCACCTGCAGAGTCCCACAAAGGTCCTCTCTGAGCCCAACCCTCTTCAACATCTACATGGCCCCCCTCACAGCCATTGTCCAACGACACGGCCTCAACCTCGTTTCCTACGCCAATGACACCCAGCTCATCCTCTCCCTCACCAGAGACCCCACACCCACAAATCTCAACTTCCAAAGTGGAATACAAGAAGTCGCAGTCTGGATGACCAACAGCTTCCTAAAACAAAACGCGGAGAAGACAGGAGCCCTCATCCTTGGAACCACCCTTTCATCATGGGACAACACTTAGTGGCCAACCGATCACGGAAGCCCACCCACCCCCGCAGACCACACAAAGAACCTCGGTATCGTACTTGATTTGTCACTCACCATGAACTGACAAGTCAACACCATCACCTCCTGCTGCTTCAACACCCTCCGCATCCTCCGCAAGACCTTCAAATGGATCCCCACGGAATCAAGGAAAACAGTCACCCAAGCACTCATCACCAGCAGATTGGACTATAACAACGCACTCTATGACGGCATCAACAAGTCCCTACTCCGCAAACTCCAAACAATACAGAACACCACAGCCCGACTCGTCCTAGGCATCCCCTGTCACAAACACGTCTGGAACCACCTGCGGAGACTCCACTGGCTCCCCATGGAGAAGCGAGCCACCTTCAAAATCCTCACTCACACATATAAATGCCTGCACAACAACAGACCCAAATACCTCAAAGACAGATTAAACTTCCACGTACCCAAAAAAACATACGATCATCCAACCTCGCTCTGCGTGAAACCCCTCGCATCCCCAGAGACAAAGCAGGCGGAAGAATGTTCTCATGACATCAGACATGCCCCTTCCATAAAACCTTCAGGAAGACTGAATGAATGGAGCTGCACCCCCCCTCCCCAGAGCTTTGAGACTCTCCCTGGTGAGTAGCGTGCTTATAATTCCCTGATTGATTGATTGTTTTCACTTTTTTTTGTCTCCCAACTAGAACATTAAGAACATTGGAAGGCAAAAAATATAAAGGCCAAAAAGAACTTTGAACATCTCAAACTTTCCATTTAACAATCTCTAATAAACAACATTTTTTTTCTACGATGTTATGCGCAAATTAGCAAAGGAATTTTATATTTTCATACAAGTTTCTACTCTGTTCCTTTTCTCTTTTGCTAGCCAAAATTAACCAAACAATTTCCTTTTTTTTCATAGAGCATTAAAAACAATTTGTAAAAATTATAAACATTGTGAAAAAACACATTAGCTTACCCTTTTTCTTTTGGGAAACAATCTAAAAATGGCTGCAACAAAACAAGCTTTGTATGTAAAGTCAAGAAGGGGCAATCAACTGCTGAAATATAATGGCTACCTTTATTGAATGGATAGATTGACTGAGCCCAAGAGTCATTGGAAGTGTGTGCAATATTTTTCATCCCATTGCATAGGCAAAGAGGTTCCTCTTGGAGACTGTGTGGAAAGCACATCTGAGCATCACCACTCTGCCACTCCAATGGCAATAGAAGTTAGGGAGCAAGTGTTACAAATCAAACATCTTGCATCTACCTCCAATGTAGCCTGTGACATAGTCTTGAGGGAGGTATCACAAATATCCCCATACATGTAGTATACCTGCAATACCCAATCTTAGAAGAATGACACAAAGGCAAAAACAGGAAAGTAATCTCCAACATGTCACCCCACTGACCTTTTCTGATATTAACTCCTTCACTGTGGGGCTGTTTCCCCCCGCTGTGCTGAGGGGCGGGGGGGGCACGCACAGCGCCCCGGTGCTCTTGACAAGGTCAGCTCGTCATGAGCCACGGCCCTCCGGTGCTCATGATGAGCTGAGCTTGTCATGACAACGCCCATTCCAATGGAACGCTCAGCACAGCAGAGGAATCAGCCCAACATGCGAGTGTTCCATGTAACGGGCGCTGTCATGACAAGCTCAGTACGTCATGAGCAGTGGAGTGCCTTGGCTCATGACGAGCTGACCTCATCATGAGCACCGGAGGGGTTAACTTTCCTGGAGAACTTACAATCACTTTCACTAATGGACCTTTTTTATTGCATGATTAGGAAATCCTCACAAAAGACTAATAATTTGTTCAACAACACATAACCTGGTAAGTCTTGGGAATAGTGCAATTCGGATGATGGGATGTACGTTTAAATCCATACCCCATCCATTCCCCCAACTATACACTATTCATGGCAACAATATAACACAACTGTGCCTTTGGTGTACAGTTTACTCCCAGACAAACAATACTCAACATATAATGAATTTTTGTCAGTGATAATATCTAAAACCGTGAATAAAAGCCCTAGAAAAGTGATTATTGACTTTGAATTATCAATGATTATTACCGTTACTAAATTATATCCCACCACCCAAATTCAAAGATGGTATGTCCACTTTTCTCAGGCTTTTACACAAAGAATCCCCAAAACATCTCTAGTTAAGGATTATATGTCTGATAGTATATCACAATTTTACTTACGCAAACTTCCTGCCTTGTGCTTCATACCACCTGAATGTGTAGATGAGTTCTACACAGCAATTACTGAATCTGATTATTATACACAAAGTGACAACATATTGACACCCTTAATAAATTCTATTGAAGATACCTGGGTTGGCCACCTGAGAGGATCAGGTTGCAGGAGGAAGCCAAGGTTAGCAATTGAGTGGTGAAACTGCTATTGGATATGCTCTGAGGGTGGTGCGAAGACTAACAATGCCATTGAGGATGGCACAACTCCTTCAACAAATTTATTTGCAAACACCATCCAAACCTCAATAATTTTTTGGATTATTTTTAGAAAGAGCAAAGAGAATGATTACGAGTCTGGCGGTCCAAGGACCTTTAGACTCGCTATGGCTGATGGTCCATGAACACATGAATTACAACTTGAGGTCGTTTTGATGGTGGACAGCTGGCTGTGCCACAGAAACCGTCATTCCCTGGTGGTGTCTCAGAGAGGGGCAATGTGCTTTGGGACTGGCATAGTCCCGCTGAGCATATTTTGAGTTCCCCTAACATCACCCTTTTCATGGCTGTGCACCCATCATGGAAAGGCTGGCGGTTGGGGAACAAAGGAGGCCCTACTGGGCCCCTATGCCCCCCACCTTGGGGGTGCATTCAGGGGGGCACAACATGTGCACCCCTGTCTCCTTGCACCATAATTTCCAGCATGGCATGGACTTCACAGTCCATGCCATGCTGGAGCATTTTTGCAATTCCCATTGTGGTGCCCTTTTCCAGGGCACCAGCGTGGGAAAGTCAAAAGGACCGCCCACCTGCACGATCAGAATTCATAATCAGTCGGGTTGTCTTTGCATGGCTTTGGCAGTGCTATGCCAGTGAACAGACAGCGCAGTACTGCCAAAGTCGTAATCAGCTCCTAAGTTTCCAGGAAACGAGAATTGCACAATCTTCTACAGGATGTCTGAATCCCAGAGTATCCAAAAGAAGTAAAGAAATGTCAGAAAGACTATTGGCTAAAATCAAAGACTTTTCATTCATGGGTGCCTCAAACTACCTGAAATATAGCCTGTTCGAACACTGCTAAAATATACTAACACTATATCCAATTATTTGCCTGTTTTTGCCAAATTTCTTTTTTGTAAATTGGCTTACTCCAAAACATTCTTTTCTATGTTACTTTTATTAAAAAGATTTATTCCTACCTAACTCTTCTTTCTTCTACTCTTGGTAAAATTTTAAGTCATCATGTCAACAAGAGTAGTACATGTCGCATATATCCAAATGTGAGTCCAACATCTAAACTTGAAGTCTGTACCACAAAAAAATATTTTTTAAATTAAAAAAAAAGCCCATTGCCTTGTGCACAAACATCCACTATGTCTAAAAACACTCTGCCAAATGTGTTTTAGAAGAGTGTGTTTCATCCGAAATACTCTCCCTTCCACTTAAAAAAAATGCCTCAAAAAGTACTCCAAACTGTTTCTCCATGACCAGAAATCCAAAGATGGTGTCAACCCTTGAAAAACTAAGGGGCATATTACCAACGATTAGCGATATTTATCGCTAACGAGGCTTAGCAACGAATTTTTTATCACTAAGCATCGCCGGAAATTATCGCAGAGATAACTTGCTATTAGCAAGGTTTATCTCAGAAGTGATAAAAATCCTCGCGCTAACTGCCAAATGAGAGATTATCGCTGAAAAACCAACGATAATCTCTCGAAGTTTGGCGTTAGCTTGGTGATAGGGGCTCACAAACTTATCCATGATATCCACCTTCCATAGGATATCATGGCTAAGTCAGGAAAATACCAGGTGTAAAAAAAAGCAGCGCTAACCGCGGTTAGCGCTGCTTTTTCTATCACTAACAGGGTTAGCGAAATCCTTCATAATAGGAGAAATGTCGCTTAACAACATTTCTCCTATTATTTTTCTCTGGAACGCCCCCTTTGCATCTCTTTACAGATGCAAGGGGAAGCTTGGAGAAAAAGGGTGCTAACATGCGAATTTGCGTGTTAGCACCCTGTTGCTGTTAGGGAGATCATTTTATCTCCGCTTTCTTGGCTTTTAAAGCCAAAAAAGCGGAGATAAATCCCTTGATAATATGCCCCTAAGTTTCCACTTCTTGAAGAAATTCCAGGCATCCTATCTGCATGTGCACCATGAACGTAAAAATGTTTCAAAGACCAAAAACTTATATAAAAAATCTAAACAATGTTTTTCTTGCCATAAAGGTTACAAAAAAGTACAAACTAATGTGTTTATTTACTTTTTAAAACTTTTTTGACATTAAAAACAACCATTGCAATGCAGGCATAATACTACAACCTGAATGGGAATTTTATTTTGTGTTAAACATACAAACATAAAATCAATCGACACTCCTGCTATTAAATGCCTCCCCCCTTCTTTCCATACATCAAGGGACTCATTGCAATGTCGGGTGGTAAGCCTCTGCCTGACACCATCTCTGACTCGGTACCAACCAATTTGTAGTTAGCAGTACCGACTGTCGGATTACGATACGAATAAACACTGTTCGGTCGGATTTCCTATGGGAGCTCGTGGTACACCTGGAAACCAGCTTTAACACAAGCACCTATCTGGAAATGGGTTCTGTGTGTAAAATCCTGCACCCTGTGGCGGGCACCCCATGGTGCCCTGCCAGGGCCCCCAAAATCACTTTCCGACAGCATTTCTGTGTCGGAAAGGCCAGTGCACAAAGGTGGTTGGAAACTGACGTCATAATCCCGACAACGGACATGTCATCCAAAGGGGGTTATGGTTTGATCCCCATCAACAGGAATACTCAGCGAGTCGGTCGAAACCGAATGACCGGCCGTACACGTTCTGACTTTGAACATCGCAATCGTGTGGTTGGATTGTAAACCGACTGAGTCAGTCAGAAGCTCTCCGATATGGTCGGAAAGATTTGGACTGTCTGGCTGAGACTTTCGGCCCGACATCATAATGAGCCCTTAAATGTAGTCAGCCATATATATGTAAATAGTAATTTAAATTTGTCTTACATGACCGCAGCTTTTTCTTTCATCCAATCTTTCCTGCGTAGCTCCACTGACTATAGAAAGAGACGCACAACCTCGTATGTGGTAGCTGGCTGGAAAAAGAAAAAAAGAACAAATTCACCCATTGAAATTAATGGGAATTCTTGGGAATATTATTTTGAGAATTTTTTTTTACTACTCCGACTAATGTTATATATTTTCTGTTTTATTTAAAAAAAAGTAAATATTAAATAAAAGCATACTATATTTTTATACCTTTAAAAAAAGTTTTATTACATTATTTTAATTAAAAACTGATTCTGTTTTCCTTTTCAAATAGTTTTTTTGCAAATATTAAGACAATTTATGTATCAATATGTATGTTTTTTAAAAACGGTATTGACTTATTTAAAAATGTAATAAAATACTATGACCTTATAAATACTTTTATTTCTTGCTGCTTTTCTAAAATTCCAATGAATGCTCAACTATTAAAATTAATAAATGAGAATTAATATAGTACCAAAGCCAATACCCCTATATCCCTTGCATTCCGTCCCTAAAATCACTTGTCTTAATTTGTTAACTTCATATTACATATTTGTTCACTTAAGGATATGTTTTAGAATGAATGCTCAGGTATTAAAATTAAAACCTGAGTATTAATACACTACCCCTCCCAATGCCCCTATATCTGTTGCATCGCGTTTCTAAACTCACGTGTTTTAGATTTTTAACTACATATAATTCAACTTTTATATATTGCAAACACATTTTTTAAATTGATACTCAGATAATACAATTAATACCAGAGTATTAATACACACCCCCATCCAAATTCTCCTCTATCCCTTGCATTCATCCCTAAAATCTTGTGTCTTAGATTTCTAACTCTTAAATTTAATTGTTTGAACATTTAAAACATTTAAAATATTGTTTTGTAAATGAATGCTCAGGTATTAAAATTAATATCTGAACATAAATACACTTCCTCACCCTATGCTGCTATATCCCTTGCATCCAGTACCTATAATTATGTGTCTTAGATTTATAATTATATATAATTCACTTATTTCATACAATTAAAATATATTTTATACACTTAAAAAATGTTTTTAAAATTGTTGCTCAGGTATTAAAATTAATGGCTGAGTATTCATACACTTATCCACCCGATATCCCTTGCATCCCATTCCTAAAATCATGTATTAGACTTTTAACTACCTATAATTCCATTTTTATTCAGTTAAAAAATATTCTAAAATGAATGCTCAGGTATAAAAAGTAATACTTGAGTATTAATACACTTCCCCATCCTACGCCCCTATAACCCTTGCATCCCCTGAACCCCTGAAATCATTTGTTTGTAAAATATATATATTTGTTTGTGTATATATATATATATATATATATATATATATATATATATATATATATATATATATATATATATATATATATAATGGTTTTTTTCTCCACAGCGGCGTAGTTAAACCGGCAAAACAGGCGCACTCATCGGTCAATTGAGGCCAAAGATTATTTTGAAAGTCTCCCCCACCTACAGACACGTTTCGGCGTAGAGCGCCTTTCTCAATATCTATATATATATCACAAGAAATGCGCATGCGCGGGCGGCCGTGCATGCGCATTACTATCCAAGACAGCGGCGCGAATCGCGCGATGACGAGAGGGAGCCCCGAGGACGCGGCGGACAAGGTAAGTGGCTTTTAAACATTTTTAAAATTTAATTTAAGTATTTAGGGAGGGCGGGGGGGAGGCGGGTGGCGGGCAACTTCGCTACGCCCGCGGGGTGGGTGTAGTGTTGCCTGCTACGCCTACTTCGCAATTGGCGAAGTTGGCAACACTACGCCCACTCCGTGGGCATAGCGAAGTACTACGTCCAGGGTTGACAGGGGAATTTCTATTGTTTTGTATGAGTGAAATGTCCAACTAACTATAACTTCTCTGAAACCTATGTTTTTTTCAGTGAATTTCTAAGGTTTTTTAAATGCTAATTCCTAACTATAATGTCTATAAAACCCATGGTTTTTTCAGTGAATTTCGAAGTTTTTTTTAAATGTAATTCCATATTTATGTGCAATATTTCACAACTCTATTATTCTTTTTTTAACTTTTAAAATGATGTAATATTTTATATCTACCCAAAAGAATATGTATATCATTTGTCCCGTACCCGTAGTCTACCAAGCTCCATCAGCACGCAAATCCTATCCACCATATTGAAATGATGCGCATTTCGTATCCAACTGGTTTGTGGCACCTTGTCCCACGTAACAACATATATGTATGAGGTCTCCCCAGCTGCTAGTTTGGTATGCGACAGGAACGCAGTACCAAGCCGGGTGTTACGTCATAGACATATGGTATCGCGCCGGGTACGCCATTCCTTCATTTTTTTTATGTCTCAAAAGTATATGTAAATAACTTTAAAGTGTATATGAGACCAAGCAATAATCTAAAATATTTTAAACATTTATATATTTCTAACTGTAATAAACTTATATTATAATAAATATATTTTCTCAAAATCGCTTCGGGTGCAGTCTCCTTGCGCGATTGTCATGTGACCTTAAAAAAAAGAATTTCATTAGTTCATAACATTTCCCATGGTGGCAGTTGCAAAACGCCACCCATTTTAGTCATTCTCTCACCAGCATTTGACTTTTTGCTATGTACACATATCTTACACTACACACAACATGCAACCACCATCTTCGTCGATATTCATCGTCTGTAAAGTAGCCTTCCACCTGTGATACCCATAAATCAAAAAGTTACATAACCGAAGTTTTCCCCACTACCAGAGGTAACATGGTTGCATGCTCTGTCCACAGCACAATGTAATATAGTACGGCCCAGGGGCAGTATCATGCATAGATAATGAACACATGAACTCAGATAGATAGGGGAAGTGGTTTGACACCCTTTTATTACCAGAGTCACATATCCGATAATGTCTGTGGTGGATGCGTGTGGAGTGAGTGTAAACAAACCCTCAGGGAATGGTTGCTACTACCATCAACTACAACAATAATCATTGGAACACACACAGACATTCAATAATAGAAGAATCAATAGTTTGTGCTGCAGTAAAGTAGGGACAGTAGATGTGAAATAATACAGAAACATATTCTATTGTAAAAGAACCACAACTTGTGGTATACTGAGACACAATCAATAAATCTGAAATAATACATAAAAAGATTGTATCATAAAGGGTTCATCACTTCTAGTGCACTTAGATAGCCACATCAAAAGTATTCAGCATGTGCACAGCCAGCGATGATGAGTGCTCGGGCGGGCAGTACTAGGAGTAATATTTGTTGCCATCAACACAGCATCATCTGCAATAGCGACTCGATCTGAATTGTGAACCCTGCTGTCGTCAGTGTAGGCCAGAGAGAATGGTCAGCAAGGGCCCACAGCTACGTAAGGTGGGCTTGAGATGCACAGTTTCTCATATGAGAAGCATAAAAAAGTGTGTGCGGAGCCTGCGATGATGCGTATGTGTGGTGCGGACAGAGCCCACTGCAGCAATGTTTTTTCCCACAGGACTACTTCATCTACAATACCGTCTCATTTTGAATAGTGAACTCTGCTGTCTGCAGTGTTAATTCAAGGCAGTACTCACACACACACATCTATGAATACTTTTTCTCACATCCTCTATACAAAATACAACAACATAAATGACAGAAAACTCTGCAATAAATAAATCAAATTAATTCGAATTGCGATTTCTGCTGTCCACAGTGTAGACTATTCAGTGTTCCTTTCCCCCTGCAAGATAAATTTGGTCATTGTAGTAAACCTATAACTCATCTAAAAAAATGTCTTCATGCAAGTATACTAAAAGGATATTGTGTATATTTCAATAGACATTATAGTTACTTGACTACTGGATTCTGTAATTAAACAATCACCACGTGATCTGAATTGTGAACACTTCTGTCTGCAGTGTGGGCCAGAGAAGGCAATCAGCAAGGGCCCACAGCTACGTAACAAGGACTTGAGCTTCCCAGTTTGTAATACGCGAAGCAAAAAAAAGCATGTTTGGAGCCAGTAATGATACGTATGCATGGTGCAGACAGAGCACACTGGAGCAATATCTTTTCCTACAGGCCTGCAACATCTACAATAGCGACTCGGTCTGCATTGTGAACACTGCTGTCTACAGTGTTAATTCAAGGCAGTAGTCACACAGACAACAATGAATACTTTTTCTCACTTTGTATACACAAATTACAACAACATAAATTACAGAAAACTCTGCAATAAATAAATCAGAACAATTTGAATTCCGATTTCTGCTGTCCACAGTGTAGACTATTTAGTGTTCCTTTGGACTTGCAAGATGAATCCGGTCATTGTAGTAAACGTATAAGTCATCTAAAAAAAATTCTTCAAGCAAGTATACTACAAGGATATTGTGTATATTTCAATATACGTTCTAGTTACTTGACTACTGGATTCTGTAAGTAAACAATCACCACTCGATCTCAATTGTGAGCCCTGCTGACCGCAGTGAAGGCCAGAAGCACTATTCATTAACACTTCACAGCCACCTACCATTGAATTCGAAAGCATGGAGTTAGTTGCACCAGATCACAGGGGGTACACAGAAATAATCACAGACTTTAACTTCTGACATCCTCAATCATTGAATCAAGAACCCGTTTCACTGTTCATACCTGCTGTACCGCGGTGTACTCCACTGACTAGTATCAACCAAGCACAATAATCATGTGCAACAGGTAGCTACGCAAGCACAGAGTTAGATGCACCTTAACGGAGGGAGTTCCATGAAAACCAAGCAGCATGTAATATCGGACATCATTCATTGTGGGCTCAAGACCCCGTTCCACTGTTGGGACCTAGAGTTGGTTGCACCTGGCCGAAGGGAGTACCTTCATCTCCACTCTCAGATGCAGTTCTAACATCGTCCATTGTGGGATCAAGACACCGTTCCACTGTTGGTACCTGTCCGACTACTGAATTCACAGAATACAGAGTACTCCATGGTGCTGGGCCTCAGGCTGGGTGCTGTGTGCCTGTGTTGCAGCAGCCAGTATTGATCCCAGGAGCCTTCTGAGCTCGCGCACCTCAGCCCAGGTGCTTCTGCCAGCACGTGGGGGGGCCTCTTTCACATACAGCAGTGTCAAAAGATGAACTGTGGGGCATATATGGGTTGCAGCGGCCATGACAGTTTCTGAGTACCAGCAGGCTGAGAGCATCATTCATGCAGCCACCTTTGCTCACGGGGTCAACCTCGTGGCACTGTAAGCTGCGCAGACCTGACAGACACGTTCGCCATTCTGGAAGAGAACCACACCCAGAGAAACGTGCCTCTTCTTCAAACCCCTACGCTAGCCTTGCGTACGCCAAGCCAGCCCACCATGCTAAAGATTTATTTGGGGGTGGGGACGGGGCACATCCCTAATGACTGTACTATCATGGTCGCGTCCACTATCCACTTCATTCAATACACCATCAACGTATGTTGACATGTACATGTCTGTGCTCTGCATACTCAAGTCTGTCCGGCACAGCCCCTCAACACTTTGCATTGTATACTTTTATAATCAAGAATCACTTGCCACCTTCACACATATTTTGCTCCCATCTTTCTCCGCATTCTACATTGTGTGGCAGAGATGCCATCCCATGTTTGGTTTGTGTACATGGCTAGCCATGGTTCCCACAGTACACACTGTTGTTGTGTCTGCTAGGTGTACATGTTGTTTGTCATGTTGTATGTGATTATAAAAGGTGGCATGTTTATACACGACCAGTGGTTTCTCCCATTTACATATCATTGTCTTAAAGAGCATACAGAAGTTTATTTTCACAGGTAAAAACTGCGACCACAATGGCAGTCATTCATTACTAGCAAAGAATGTCCAAGTCTTGCGTGCTTTCTTAAAAGCACGCCAACTCCCACAATTAGACCAACATTCATACAGCTTTCTAACAGCAGTTATCTGCTTCTCAATAACATCCACTCCTACGGAATGTGAGCTGGCATACCGTATGTCCTTACTGTTTCAAACCGAGTAACTTCCTGTGGCAATGTCTATTCTCACCCACACAAAGTAACTCCCAAACTTCAGCTTGGCCTTGAATCCCTACTTTGAGAACAGATTTCATTAAACTAACCAAACTGAATGCGCATTTGTTCAGAACAGAAGTGTCCCTCATGTCTGCAAAAGAAATGTATCGACTGCAGATAGCACGAACTTCAAGTAAAATACAGTCCCTTTTAAATACAAACCTCCAATTACAGTTTGTGAATTGTTACACAATTTTCAACACGTCTGACACTCAAGGTCTGTCATACTTTCTTAACATGGTTTCCTCCAGCCTTCTCACAGACGTGCAAACTGTTTTTCGTATAGTACCATCTTCATTCATTCGATCATCTCTGGAATAACAGGAACAGTGCTCATAAATTGTCGCTCTGTTTGCGGCCATCCTACTACTATTTTTGCTTGTAAAAAATGTCTGCGTTCCCTGTGGTAACAACCATGTCCGACAGAATACGACTCTACGCATAGCTACATCAATACCGTGAAAAAAAGGAACTACTTTTTGGCTGCCTGCCTCTATCTATTATCGGAGCCAGCTACAACATGACATTTATGTACACATATGCAATCTGCATGCAACCATCTTTTTATTGCAAAACTTGCCCATTAGACTGGCGAATGGATCTATGCCTTGCCAACATCCCAACAATCGCTCCCGATATCCAGCAGGTAATGCAGTATCTTGAAAACCATGAATTTGATTGTTCAGGCACTGGAGCAATGGCGGATGCCACACTAAAAGGTATTGTGGCATAATGGGATTTCTGCGCAGCCGCAAAAAATCTCCTGCTACGTGCGACCTTTGACAACTTCCCAGACTACCTGCCAATTCAAATTGCCGCTCCAACATTCGAGGAACATTACTGTCCCTTCAAGGATATGAATTGGATCGCTTTGCTTTTCTCACAAGATGGCAACAATGACCTCTTGGAACATTACACATCTCAAGCCGCTGTAGAACATCCAGACTGCAATCTCCAAGACTTGTAAGAAACACACATTATTCTTTGATTGATTTTTTCCATCTTTTTTACTTTTTCTTTAATTTTTTTTTAATACACTTCAATTGTACTACTTTCATCTAATAACTTTCTAAGTATGCTCACACATTTGAACTCTGTTTTCATTATTGCCCCTTACATCTCCACTCTAACCAGGCATCGGTGATGTATGGCCTATGCAAATACGCTATTTACTTGCTAATTTAGCCTAAACCTGACCTCCATTTTGAAACCATGTCTATTCTCTGTGCATATGTCTCTCTGCCTGCATGTTATCCACAAAGCCCTTTCACACAAATGTACTCTTCCTCAGACTGTGCTTAGAAGCTGCGGATGAAGATCAATAAACACAGCAATGTTTAGGAACTAGTTGGCACACTGTGGTACTCATATCCTACCTTTATTTTCATTATACAACTTAGTCATTTGTGTGTATTAGCTATTGTTCATGTCACATGGAACTGTAACATGTAATGTGGAATTCACTGATGCACAAGCTTCGGTTTGAATACAGCAGAAGTGATTGGAGTTTGCCTCAGCTCAATGCCGTAGCTCTCTGCACAAGAATGTTTTTTTGAAACAGCTGAAGACAATAATGTATGGTTTGACCAGAAGGGTATTGAATGCGCTTCTCAGAAGCGCAATGTTTGTATGCCTCCTCAAAGTTCCAATGTGGGTAGAACTATAACCAATTCTGACACGCACCAGAATAAATCTACTGTACAACAGATTCCTAACTGTTCTACTGTTGATAATTGTGTGTTACAAAAAAGCAGTACCAGGGTACCTAAAAAGTTTGAAGATTACATTTTGGAAAATCTATTTTTTTTACTTTGTTTTCTTAAAGGATACATGTGGTAATCGTATCCTACCTTTATTTTCCTTATAGAATTAGAGTCATTCAAGTCTAATAGGTATTGTTTATCTCACATGGAACTATTACAAGTAATGTGGAATTCACTGATACAGGAGTTTAAGTTTGAATCCAGCAGAACAGGTTGCAATTTGCCTCCGCTGGATGCTTAGCTCTTGCACCAGTGGGACCGTTTATGGCACTTAAATGAACACATTTTTTATATAACTTTCAAACTCCATTGCTTTATTACACACAGCCACTTTCTTAGACACACCTGATTTCACTATTAGTCTTCTGTGGCATTGCAACATTCTGCATTATATTCTTCATGATTATTTCTTTATTCCTGCTTGCTAAAACACTACATTTGAGTCTTCAGACTGGTAGAGATGAGTAGTTCGCTTCCCACTTCCTGTATAGTATAAACGCATACTAACACTACTTACACAAGTATGCTACAGGGGCCAATATCCTAGAGCGTCCACAACTCATCACTTTACAGAAATCAGCTCATGGCTTAGGCTCACGGTTTCATCCCTGAGTCTTCAGACCGGTACAAGTGAGTAGTCTCCTTCCCACTCCCGCTATAGTCTAAACGCATACTAACACCACCTGCACAGCGATGCTACTGCGCCCAGTATGCTACAGCGCCCTTGGCACATCAGTTTACAGCACTCAGCTTACGGTTTAGGCGCACGCTTTCATCCCCGAGTGTACCGGTCCCTCACCTCAGCACCATCTCACAGTTGGCAAAACAGCACTTTCACAACGGTACGGGTAAATACTTTACTTCCGCCAGTACGCTACAGCGCCCATAGCACATAAGTTTACAGCACTCATCTCACGGTTTAGATGCAAGCTTTCATCCCGGACTGTACCAACACCTCACCTCAGCACTATCTCACTGTGTACAAAACAGTACTTTCACACCAGTAGGGGTAAATACGTCACTTCACACTCCCTGTGTAGCATACCCTAAACACCCCACAGACGTTACAGTGCTCCTACCCTCCGCTTTCCTACTTTTTGCACCTTTTTTCCCCCTTACTCGCTTCAACAGAATCACAAAATGGCAGCCAAAACTTCCTAGTTGCAACCGCTCGCACCGCTCGAAGCCAATAAGCAGCAAGCTCGTGCTCGTAGCGCCTCAGCCAATCAGATGACAGAATTCCCAAATAGCGATATCTGTAAATTTCAATATTTCTCCAAACTACTGAACGGATTGACACCAGATGAACAAAAGCGTGCTTTCTATACCAAGACCCTCCTCCCTGCCAAATTTGGGGTAATTCCATTCTCTCGTTCAACCTGTAGCCTTGTCTAAAGTTTCCTATGGAAATTAACATGGAGAAAACACGTTTTGGGACCCCCCTTTTATCTCTGCCCCCCCTTGATGAATCACCCCCAGACTTTCGACACAGGAGCTGATATGAACAGAAAATATGTTTGGAAAATGTCATGAAGATTCATCAAACGACGCCAAAGTTATAGGCAAAACAAAAAAAGTTCTTCCTATGGAAACTTGGTCTTAACTATAACTACCTACTAGCGACCGCCAGTAGGTAATATATATATATATATGTGATCAAGGCCAGCTTGGCTGGCCGAAACATGTAATGACAGGTTGCAGGAGCACTGCATACAGAAATGAAAAATAAAAAATAACTTTAGATCACAGGAAGTGGAGTTCGTGTGTCTTTCCATCGCCGTCAGGAGGTTGGGGAGTCGTTGGATTTCGTAATATATATATATAGCTACATGAGTGTCTATATAGTTTATTGATATGTTGTCTGAGTATCTGTATGGGTGCCTGAATGTCTGTGTGGGTGAGTGGGGGTGTGTGTGACTCTGTGCATAGATTTTCTGAGTGGGCGATTCACTAGTTGTATGGATTCAAAAGTGCATCTGTAAAAGGCTGTATGGGTGACTTAGTGGTGTATGGGTGTGTGTTAGTGAATGAATGAATGTCTAAGTGGAATATGTGTCAATAACTACATATGTTTTGAAGCAGTATATGTCAGTGTTGGAGTATATAAATGAGTATACATGAGAGTAAGCTATTTGAAGAGTGGGTGCATAAATCACTTTCTGCTTGTATCAGTGATTGTATAAGACACCAAGTATGTCTTAGTATCTGCAAAAATAAGTGATGTAGTGTGTGTATAAATATCTCAGTTGGTGTATATAACTTTATACCTGAGTAAATGAGTAAGTAATTAATTCTTTGCATGACTGACTAGGTGTGTGACTAAATCTATGGATGAGTGGTAGAGTGTAACTGCATTTATAGGTATATCAGTACATATTATAGTACTGTATTGATGAGTAACTGTACGCATAAGACACTGGATGTGTGTATAGACCTAGGAAATAGTCAGTGGTATGTAGAAGCTGGCATTCTTGATTGTATGGTTTCAAAAATAGTAGTCTGTATTTTAGAGTGCATGTATCAGAGTTTATATTAGGGCATCAGTATGTGCGACAGATTATCACTTGGGTGATGTCATCAGTGATGTCATTTAAGATGTAATCAGTTATGTCACTGACCATGTCATGAGTGATGTAATATGTGAAGTCATCAGCAGTGCATTGCGGGCTCGCAAGTTATATTTAGCTCAACTAACTATAACTGGTAAATTTCTCTGGTTCTATATGAGTCAAATGTCCAACTAACTATAATGTACCCAAAACCTATGGTTTTTCAGTGAATTTCTGTGGTTTTTTAAATGCTAATTCCTAACTATAACGTCTGTAAAACCTATGTTTTTGTCATTGAATTTCAAAGGTTTTTAAATGTTAATTTCATATTTGAATATTTATAAAACCTATATTTTTTCCAATAGTTTTTAATATCTTGCAACTCTATTATCCTTTTTTAACTTTAAAAATATGTAATGTTTTATGTCTTACCCCAAAAATATGCATATAAATTTTTTGGGGGAGAAATCTACAATCCCGTGCCGGTAGTCTACTAACCTCGATCAGCACCAAATCCTATCCACCACATTTAAATGATGCCCATTTCATATCCGACGGGTTTGTGACACTGCGTCCCACGTAACAATATGTACGTATGAGGTCTCGCCAGCTGCTACTGTGGTATACGACCGGTATGCACTACCAAGCTGCACGTTACATCATGTACATATGGGGTGGCACCCGCTGCGCATTACAAATGCGACAAATGCACACTGCCATGCCCTGTGTTACATCATAGACGTACGATATCGTGCCACATAGACCATTCACTCAATTTTGTTTTGTTTTAAAACTATATCTAAATAACTTTAAAGTGTATATGAGAGCAAGCGATAATTACAAATATTTTAAAGAGTTATATATTTCTGACTGTAATAAACTTATATTATAGTAAATATATTTTCTCAAACTCACATCGGGTGCGATCTCATTCGCACTGGCTGCGCAATTGCCATGTGACCATAAAAAAAAACATGTCATTAGTTTATAACATTTCCCATTGTAACAGTTCAAAAACGCCACCCATTTTCGTCAATATCTGTACTGCATTTCATGAGACACACCTCTTCTGCTTAGAGAGCTTTGTTCTAAACTTTTTGCAATATACACATATCTTACACTGCACACAACATGCAATCATCATTTTCATCAATATTCATGCTCTGTAAAGTAGCCTTCCACCTGTGATAGCCATACACCTAAAAGTTACATTACAGAAATGTTGCCTTCTTGATTTAGATATTGCTGCATCAATTGTTCTTGATTTGTAGCCTCTTTGTAGGAATCTGTCCTTACAGTCTCTTTGTTTTTCTTGTGTATCCCTTTCCTCACTACAGATCTGCCTAATTCTCAGCATCTCCCCGTAGGGGATGCTGTGTATAAGGTGAGGTAGGTGAGAACTTGATGCGTGCAATTCTGCATTAACTGCTGTTTGGTTCCTGAAAAGAGATGTTGCTAGGCTGTTATTCGCTATGTGCACTTTCACATCCAGAAATGTTACGCTTTCACAACTGATGGAATAAGTAAACTTCAAATTCAAACAGTTTTTGTTAATATCTGAAATAAAATCATGTGCACTCTGCTCTGAACCATTTCATACGATAAAAAGGTAAACTATAAACCTGAGCCATACTATTGCCTTTTCGTTAAAGATGTGGGCAAATTGTTGCATGAGGACCAGCTCCTCCCACCATCCCATAAACAAGCAGGCATAGCTGGGGGAGAAGTTGGCCCCCATTACCACGCCTTGGATTTGCTGATACATTTGATTTTTATACATAAATAAATAGTTTTCAAGACAAAAGATTAACATATCGATCAGCATTTGGTTTTGTTTGGCAAACCTCATAGGTCTATTGGCTAAGAAATGTTCAACCGCTTTGATGCCATCCTTATTTCTTTTGAATGTAAAGAGAGCAGATACATCAAGTGCTATTAGTTGATAACCAGACTGCCATTTGATCTTATCGATTTTCCTATAAAACCACTAGTATATATATATATGTGCGTGTGTGGGTGTGGGTGTGTTTATATATGTATATATGTATATATGATATATTTTTGACCATAATAATATTATTACATCACTACCCAAATATAAAAAAAACATTCTCCATTAATATTATAAAAAAAAAATTACCACAGTACTTACACATAAATGGTAAATGGTAAAGGTATGCATGGCACAGACATTCGTTGTAAACACATATTCGTTGTAAAGGCATGTGTGGTAATGTTGCATGGGTGGTAATTCTCTGTAATTATAACAACAATTCTATTAAAGAGTTTCTGGACCTCTAAAATCGTATGCACTACTAAGCATAATTTCACTCTTTAGTACTATAGAAAAACCCTGCAGAGATTAAAGATTGGTGCAATATTTCTGTATGCACCCACATTCTTTCTTGTGGCAGCAATTGTTCTGAACAGTACTCCACACAGTGTTATTAGCAATAAAACGATATCACCTCTAGCCAATGCTATCTAGACCACTTTGTTTTACAAAGCATAGACCAATCAGTGATTGAAATATCATGTCAGTTGTCCATTCCCAAATAAAGAGCGACATTCAGTAGCGCTAAATGGGAAAATCGTATGAAAATAATTGCTATGGGAGCCTTCAGAACTTTCTTCAAAATAATTTTAAGACAGATGCTATTATGGGTAGGTTAAACCTTCTAATGCACCTCATTGCAGCTTTTAGGGAGCACTGTGCATGACTAATAAATCCTGCTCAATATTATGTAAAATGTGTCTTAGATATCATATAATTCTGGTGTAGCTTGATGATTATGAAACTTCAAGCTTCTTCTTGTGCATAACTGCATTTTACATTTCTTCTGATAGAATTATTTAATTTCCGGGGTAGAGGAGGAGTAATACCTTAGGGACACCTAATTAATGAATGATAGGCAAGGGCATAATTTTACTAAAATCATGTAGTAAAGGTCTTTTGACTGGATAGTTTACCTCCATGTTGGTCTTTTTGTGTTTTAATAGCAATAGCTATTGGAAATAAAAGATTATAGCATTTAAAAAGTGGGGAAAACCACCAGCTACTAAAATTGGAAAAAGAAGAAGACATATTAACTTTTAAAAAAAAGACAGGTGGAATAAACAAAAGAGCTTTCAAAGTACAAACATAAGACCCTTCCATGCAAGACAAGTGTAGTAGTTAGCTACGTTTAACTACTCCACTTGTGTTACAAGATCCATATGAGATCAACCAATGGAACGCGATTCAAATTTTAAAATTGCAAACAGAAATGTAACCTTGTAGTTTACAATAAAGGCTTCGGGAAGATCTGTCCACATGTTACTTCACTGATTAATGGTTAACTTTAGGAATTTACTTCAATAATGATTATCCATCGACCCAATATTGCTTGAGCAATTACACACCAAGGGGCATATTTCAAACTTAACGCCGCCGTAGCTTCAAATTTTTGACGTTACTGTAGTAAAGAGAGACCACGCTGGTGATATGAAGTCAACGTAGGTTTATTCAGGTAGCAAGTAGACAGGTAAACAGGTAGAACAAATCCAGGTATAATGCCACAGCAGCCCCACCGGGAGCAGCCAGCTAGCTGCTCAGCCCCATCCATCAACGGTCATTCCTGATTCAGTCAAACTTGCTTTCCACTAATAGCCCACACACCAAACATTTCATTCAGAACACTCACACTGGCTGAGCAGCCAGGGACAGGGAAACATGAGAGAGGCAATCCATAACTTCAGGATACCACAGTTACGGTGGCTTTTTTATCACCATATGTAAAAGTTGCAGCTAACTGCAGTTAGCAGCACTTTTTCAGTGTAATCGGGAATTTTCAAGATCGCCACTTCTGTTAGCGGGACTTAATAAAATGAGATGCAAGGTAGGCGATCCTGTGTAAAAACTACAGATAACCACATTTACTATGCAATATTTACAATGAAATTTCCGTATGTTGATAATCACCCAAAACTGCTGCAAGGTCCAGTTAGAGCCAGTTTTTTATGACCAATAAATTGCTGGTCTTAAAATTGGTGCAAACACTTGGGTCCACATATAAGATGTTTGGGTGCTGGAGAGCGCTGCAGGGAATATTGCTGAGCTGCCCTGTGCCAAAACAAAAGGTCAGGAATGTGCCCTATCAATAAGATAGGGCGCATTCCTATGCCTCATTCATGAAAAGTGTTGCATCGCTGTTAAAAAACAGTGTTGTAAAACTTCTCACTGCGCCCTCCTTGCGACACAATGGATGCACCATATTTACTGTACGGCACTACATGTCACAATGAATGACAGAGACATCTTGAATCCTGACATATCAGTCAGTGCTAAAGTCACACATTGCTTCAGTTGTGTTGCAAGCATGATGCAACTCCAGCAATGCATGGGGCCAGCCTATCACTACCAGCTGTGCCTCCTTCCCACTACCCCTATTTAATGCCAGCCACTATGTGGTGAGCATGAGCAGGACCTCTGACCTAGGCCAGGGACCTGCTCTCTCCCCCATAGCGCCGACTGCTGTGCTGTGACTCGGCCCAGCAGGACTCTGCATAGGTAGGGGTTCAAGCCTCGGCTCCTTCCTAGGTTGCAAGCTCTGTTGCACGCTGCCTCCCTTGTTGTACCTCTTTTCTCCATTATTGTGACTTAATTCATTTTTGTTTTTGTCTTTGCCTGTTGTGCCTGTTTTTTTTTTGACCAGACTGTGCCCTGCTTGCCTATTGTGCCGTTCCGCCCATTTACCCCGCCGCTGCTGCCTCCGCTGCCCCTCTCCTCCACTGTTTCCCGCTCCCCCTCCCAGCTGTGCTCCCCTCCCACCTCCCCTATTTAATGCCAGCTGCTACGCGTCTAACAGCAATGAAGGTACTTTTACAGTCAGTTAGGCAGTATTAAGGTGCTCATACAATCACCCAGCCACTAGTCAGGCAGTCATGAAATCAGTGATTCCCTATCAATGGAGTTTTTTAATTACCTAGACACTCCTGAAAAGTCCAGGGATCGGTTTAGGTCCAGTAAGAAAACTGATGCAAACACTGGGTTGGAATATGTGGATTTGTTTTGCAGGGCACTGGATGGGTGGGTGACGGGCAGTAAATCAACAGATACTCCACCTCAGACCACCAAAAACCACATTACCCAGAATCAAGAGCTAGGCGAGTCACGACAGGACAACGCTGTGACATCACGTAGTTGGTGGTTATGTCAAACAGTAACAGTTTCACGCTTAGCAAGGAAGTACTTATAAACCGGTCCCCGACATCAACGCTGGGGACCGAGACCGAGGAGGTGAACAGGCGGGGCAGGACCCTTGACAGAGTGAGTACCTTATGAGAACCTTAGATTACGGGGCTTTTAAACAAAACGCTATACCGCGTAACGGTGGCTTTACCTCGATTAATCCCTAACATCGATCACTGATTCAATCGCTTTCTCCCCAATGGGACACAACAGAGGGTTTGACTACAGGGCTACCCCAACAGGCCTGGCGGTCCCCTGAGACATGGTTACTCTCTGTAGTTTGGGTAAGAGAATGCATATGCATGTATGAGTGTAAAGAGTGCTTTTTTACAATGGCAGTCGCACCGCTGTATTTTTAAACCTCAAAATGAATGATATTATGTCTGTTTTTAAAGATTGGAACACGGTATTCAACACACTGGAATGTACACACACTGGCAGGCATTTAATGTCAGTATGCGAACAATATAACCACCACACAATATATCTGCCACATTGCAATAATATGTTACAGATAAAGATGTGAATGGCACATTTTGGACAAGATTGAATACATGTATTTGCACATTCACTTGGCATTTGTTGGTTCGGTCTCCATCCAATGCACTGAAATGGGAAACAGCATGAAGGAACTACCACTATATGCTTACACAATGTTGTATGTTGTTTGTCTTTGTTCTTTTTACAGATGGAGAACCACACATGACAGATGAACCATCTGTTACACACAAACGTAGCAGCTACCCTGCCCTTCACTAACTGACAGGATAGGGAATCTCCTCAATGTCCCCCCAGGGTGGACGACAATTGCCCTGAAGAAAGTCCAGGACCTTTAAGGCGGCATATGGACTGAAACATGTTGGCACTAGGGTCATAGGAGCATAATACTCCCATTAACCCTTATTTTTAGATTTTTTAATAACTCTGACAGACCCAAGAATAATGGGAAACCGGGGATCTGTCTGAGGTTGTTTATCTTTAATTCCCTCTGCGGAAGGCAGGACTCACGGTCAAGGCCAGCAAGTGCCAGATCGGACAGGGCTCCGCGGTGTACTTGGGGCACCATGTAGGAAATAGCCAGGTAGCGCCTCTACATCCCAAGATTGACACCATTCTGGCTTGGAAGCCCCCGAAGACTCAGACAGAGGTGGGAAACATTTTAGGTCTCACAGGGTACTATAGGAGATTTGTTAGGGCAGGTTGGCCTGCAGTTGCTGCTTCTGTCTTGGGCAGTGAATGGACTGGACTGGACTTTCTCTAACTTGTTGCTGAGTATCTCTATGGGCTTGTAACCTAGCTTGCCTCCTGTTCACGAAGTCTCAGGGACAGCAAATATTTCACTCACCTCTGGGCACCGTCTCTGGAACTGTGGGTTTTAGTTGTCGCAGAGGGGGAAAAGCAGACAACTCTGTCATTGATTTTGTCACTGGCTGCCTGTCCTGAAGGCACAGCAGAGGGCACTGTTGCATCTCGCATCACAACCCTGGTCTTACTGACGACGACGACTGATGCCATCGCCACTGAGCCGCTGCTTGCACCATGACCTGTGGGCACCGCACTCTGTAGCGCCTCGCTTCAGCCTGCCGCCCTGGTCTCACTGAAACCATCACTGCTCTTCAACCGGCTCTGCCACCTGCACCGCAATCTGTCAGCACTGCATTGACCACTGCCTTGCTTCGCACCGCAGCCCTGGTATCACCAACACCGCTGGATGACCATCCCTGAGCAGCTGCCTGCACCGCGACCTGAGGATACAGCACTAGGCACCGTTACGCTTTTCATCACTACCGCAACTGTTGACACATCTGGCTGCATCAGCCGCAACAAAGAAGGTACTGTTTATGAGTCCGTTGACCCTACCGCTGACCCACTCCGACTCGGTCAGCATGAACTGTTGGATTCTGTCATTTTTAGTAGTGCGGTGGCACTGGACAGAGCTACCGACTTCAATGAACTTCATTTTAAAGCTATTCTTGCAAAATGCATATTTTTAAGTACGGTATGATGGATTTTTGTTGTTTTGGTCTTGTTTTGGATACAAACAAATATTGGATATTTTTCCTAAACTGGTGTGGTGTCCTTTTGTAATGCTTTCACTATAGTACTGTTGTTTATATGCAAATGCTTTACACTCTGCCACCGAGATAAGCCTGGCTGCTCTTGCCTAGCTACCAAGGGGGTGAGCAGGGTTATTTTAGCCTGACTAGAAAGAAGGGTCCCTACTTGGAAAAAGTACCTACCTCTGCAAACTAGGACCCCCATTTCTAACAATGATCTAAACATTCACCTTTCATGTTATTTCATTTTGAAATTGTATCACTTCATGTTAATACAACAAAGAATTATATGCAGGTGCGCTCTATACAGGTGATTGTAACCATACAAATAAATGTGGTATCCGCTACATCACACCCACTCAATTAACCAATAACATATAGTTATATATATATTGGCTTGCTTATCCTTGCATCATTCTCTCACAAACCTGTTCACCGATTTTCACAACACCCCACTCAAAAGTGCAATCAGCAAATAATGACTTTCATTTACTACAAAAGGTTGAACTTCTGTCTCTGACAATATGTATTGTTCCAGTTATTTAATACATATAAATTCTGTCTTTCCCTACTGCTGGTATTCATCTCTTGAGGTCTCTTTGCTCACGTCCATTGTATTTGAAGAGCATGGAGAATTGATTAAATTTTCACTTTGCCGGTTATGTTTAAAATGATCAGTAAATGCACTTTCTGCATGTCCACTGTGTTGGCAATCCTTACTTAATTACAAGCTTCAATACAGTAAAGCTTCTTCTTTTACAATCCCAGGAAGCCTCGAGGGTAATTTAAACGTTGATGGTTATGGCGTGCGCTTCCTGATGGAGCACCACCTGCCTAATGTGACATCTTCGTTTGCCTGGTGGGGATCGCACTTTGAGAGTATCTGTTTGTGTGGCAGTTGTTTTGAAGGCAAACGAGTTTACCGCCTAGGAAACATGTTCTTTAGGTCCCACTCAGCACATATGTATTGCTTTCAAAAGCAAACTCCCTTGAAGGAATTTGTTATTCAAAAACATAAACAATTGCTCTGATGTGCAAGGAATATTAACATAAAGGGCCTTATTACGTTACAAGTACGGCAACCTGGGACTTCCGTACCTGCAGTGGCAGTCCGACCACCAGAGTCTGCCCGCCATATCACTAGAGCGGTGTTCCGACTGCCAGCAGCCTGATACAACTCAGCCGGCATTTTCTGGATCCTGAGATGCCAGCAGTGTGTGAAATGAGGAGAAATGGAGGTGGTGCCAATCCCAGCACCGCCGTCCATATTACGACTTGCCCTTCTATAAGACTTTTCATGACGTTGCTCCCACCAGAAAAAGCTGGTGGAAGGGCAACAAGTGGCCCCTAACAAGGACAACTGGGCAACTCTGCACAAGGGGAGGGGGGGAGCATATGCCTGTGCCTACAAAAGTGTATGGTAGTCCGTGCACTCTGTGGCATGCAAGACATGGTGCATTCCACGTCGGCTGCATGCTGTATATGCTCTCCTATGAGCCTAACATACCTGCGACTTTGACTCCGCCGCCACAACCCCCCCACCCCACCCTGGATTATGCTCGTAATCCGGTGGGCTGTTCACCACAGGTTTGGCGATCTTCCTGGGACCATGGGTGTGGCGGTCCCCGGCGAAGATCACCAAAATCGGAATAAGGCCCTAATAGTCAAGGTCACTGTTTAATTGCCCTGCCCAAGATGGTCTGGCGGGGCATCCGTCACTATAACATTGATGGCCCAGTGGCAAATCAGCTGTCATTTCGAAAATATCTGTGGCAAACACAGTTGATGCTCTGCCAGATGATCCTGCACTTTGTACACAAGTTTCACATGTGAGAAACCCCCCCTGATTTACGGCTTGATACCCACTCTGCCAACCTTAAATTATATATTTTGTCCCTACATTGAAGGAAAAGCTTAGTAGGTTTGATATTAAAGTGTTGATAATCATGGGAGCAAGTCAATGACTGATTTAGTATATTGGTGAGTAAGTGAGTGAAAGACTGAGTGACTGAGATCACATATAGTCTAAATATATGAACTGAACATTAATGAACACAGGTCTTCACAGAGTAATGTCTAACTGCAGAATGTTCCACCACTTGAAGACAGGGCTCTCTATGTAAAACAGGTTCAGTATAAATGAAAAAAACGACAGAGATGCAATACTGCTATTACTTTACCAGGAATGCTGATTTAGTTGTTTATTTTTAATATGGTGAAATGCTGAAAATAATGCCATCTCTTCTTTTTGTGCTTAGCTAACATTTCCACCATGGCAAATTAGGGGGATAGCACAACACAACTGATTTTGATATTTAAATGTTTACTTGACCAATGATACAATTTCTACCGTAATCATGCCCAGTATAGATTTACTATATGAAAGAAAATCTAATCTTATTTTGACATTGTAGTTATCTACTTGATTAAACTGTAAGCCAATTTAATCTGAACTAGATACAGGAATGCGCAGTATTCATTAAACTAGATGAAAAAGTCTATCAAACGAGCCCATGCATGAAAAACAATGTTCCACTCTATTTCTTTTAACATGTACATATTACATTGTATAGCGGCGGAATTGTCAGAAATGGCCTTTTGCCTGAGAAATTCCTGTGAAACAGAAAAACCTACTTTAAAAGTAGCAAGCTGTCACCCAAGTACACGGTCTTGTTCAAGGAAACAAATGAAGCATTCTTAAAGACGCAGTATTACCAACAAAAACCTATTAGTCTGAAATAGCAGATGCAAAATGTGTACACAGTTTTGCTTTTACTGCCTTCCATTACTTTCAAGAGAGGAAACATGCAACAGAGCACTGTTCTTAATAAGGCCTCAGGCACCCAGGAGTGGCAAATCAGGCAATTAAGATGAAGGCTTTTATCCATCTAAAGGTGATAAAAGAAAAAAACACTTAACCAAGCAGTTTTTAAAAGTACAGAGATGCAATTTACTTTTTCAACAAAGGTTACAAAGTTTATAAAATATCCATTGAAGATTATTCACTTTGTGGCACTTTGAAAATGGTTTTGAAAGTAGATCCAGTCCAAAACTGACCACACATCTATGACAGGTCCTCTTTTCACTCTGACAGAACAAACGCCCTCCCTAGTTTGAAGACCATCACGAATAAGTACAGGAGAAACGCTTGAATAAAATAGACCCCCACCCAGGTTTTGCTGCATAGGTTGGTGAATGGTACTATGGAAGTTGTTCTAGTTTGTGTACAGATCAACGTGTGAGCAGTAATGAATTGATAAGCGCTTGTATCTCGGATTCTCTACCGTCTCGTTTGCTTCCAACCCTCTTCCAGCTCAACTAAAAAGGAACATGAACCCATTTACTACTAAATAATCCAGTTCCCTTGCTGAGTTTTTTTTTTCGATGTTTGGGGCACTTTGCGCTTGAGCCTTCATAACTTTTTCACAAAAGGTTAGTTCTTTTCCAAATGTGTGTCCTTTGTCCACGCATGTCGATGATTGTAATGGCACTCACGGTTCTGGAGGGAATTAAAAAAAAATTGCAAAATATTGTTTTGTGAGTTTTTTGAGAAATGGGATAAAATTCTGGGCAAGAAGTACATATATTTTTTTTTAAATGACTGCGGCAAGAGATTTGTGGTGCTAATATTTCACTCTTGCCAGCTTTTATTAGAGTCACTTGTAAAAAACTAAAATCTACTACAGTTTGTTCTTCATTTTTCTAAGGGATAGTTGATTTCTTACTATTACTTTGTTGTAGTTCTACATACTTTCAGTCTGTGGTGAAACTCGAGCAAAACCTGTAGGTGAACTCGGAAAGCAATATATTTCTGCAAAGTAGCTAACATTTGTAATTCAGTAATAAACTCGTGGTTTCCCAAAGAGTTTAAAAAAAAATGACTTAATAAGTAAGAAAAATAGACTGCATTTCCATTTGTCAATTTTTGCTTTGATGGCCGATTTACAAAAGTACAAAAGTAATATACTCTGGTTCCAGGGATGTGTCAGGTTTGTTGTTATACCAAAAGCATGCAATACACAGCAAGTGAGCTGCAGCTTACAATGATTTATTTTGTGTACTGATCACGCATCAACATATATGGTAACATTTAATTAATGAAAAATGAGTATGACAAAACCCTATGATGTATTCGAAATGTGTGCAAAACACTGTGTTTAGGAATAGTGGTTACTTGTTTAAGTCTGAATTTGGGGGTACCTATACTATCATGTGATTGAGAGGCCATTTGGCAAAATGTGTTCTTTCACTGACTCATGTTTGCAGGCACAACATGGGGAGAACGTGAATGAATAATAATACATCTTCTAATATTTCGAGTTCCATATCTTCTCCTGATAAAAACAATACTCAACTTACATGTCTCTGTATAATGCACACAACAGGAAAACCCTAAAAAGCAACATGAAGACATCACGATTTCGGCTTTCTATTGACCCATTCTGACAATGTGGGCAGTTGCAGGATATGGACCCGGGCTCAGTCACCAACCAGGGACACCTACAAAACACAAATATTTCTCCAAACTAAACACGCAGGGAAATCCAAGGTAGAGTGACTTGTATCGATCCCACTATGTTTTACTACCCAGAATGCCCTTCACACATCAAACTGTACCTAAAATCGCACATTTTCCTCACATTTCTGTGAGAGAAAGTTCCATAATCAAGGATCCACAAAATTGCAACCCCCCACCATTGCCATAATTTTCATGATAAAATAGGCACTACACTTGCATGTCTAGGCCTATCGCCCGTGACAGGAATGGCTCCAAGTGCAACTCAAATGTAGCTAGATATTTCATATGGGAAAGTAGCCTTTTATGACCAATACTTTGATGTTGACAGTGAATTCTGGGTTAGAAAACATGTTGGGATCCATGAAAGACACACCACCCTAGATTACCCTGTGTCTCTAGGTAACAGAAGTGCCCAAGTTTAGAATGGTTCCTTGGTTGCCTGCTTACCAAGATATTGACAAATACATCCATTCACCGTGACAACAGAAAGAAAATTGGTATTTCTTTGGGTGTCATTTTATAATATGAGCTGATTGGGAAAAAACTCCGTTCTGCCTACTCCCACAAGGGGCAGAGATATTGTCTAGTGAAAAGAGGTGTTGAAAGATGCCATGATGGTGCAGCACCCCACCCCATTCCTTTTCTCAGTTTTGTGTCTCCTAATCTGGTTGGTTCTTTTGATTGAGCAGATTGGGGTGTCAGAAATCTCACCTGATCATCAAGCAAAAAAGTAAGAAAGAGAAATGTAGTGCAGGATGTGCCCGCCCTGGCACTGAACTGCATCCCCCACTGGACTTACCAGAAAGACCTACTAGCCACTGAAGGCTGACTGTAGTGAGTTTAATCCTCTCTCTCCAGTGCAGGTAATCAGCTGAACCCTTTCATATATGAGCAATTGGAAATTTACCATGACCAAGGAATTCCCAGGAAGTACGGTTCATAAGCTTGCTTTGATTAAGTCCCTGTCTTTAATACACACACAGCTCATCGCTAAACTAATTTATTGGTTTAGTGATATCCTCGGATAGGCCCCGTCAGGGTTGAAAATGGCCCTGGTGGACTGCCATGAAGACACTCAAACTTGACTATCTTGAGAAAGTAAATGTTGTAAGAAGGTTATTGTAGGTGAACCTACGGAATGATTGTGAGAAGTTGGCCTGGCATATGCTTTCCACTAGTTATAGTGGGCACCTTGCACAAATCCAAACAGCCCCTTAGAGGTAAAAGGTTAAAGACAACCGTTATTGAAAGCTAACCTAGTGGTAGCTATGGAGAGCAGCCTTCAGGCTAAGTGTTGAAGGAATGTAAAGCAGTTTGTTTTACTAGTCAATAATTTCTTGAATAACCCAATGAAATGAGAACCACACCAGGTATATATATATATATATATATATATATATATATATAAAATATCTGTATTTATTCTAAACACACCCTACAAGTCTCTTTTTGAGGCTAGAGGTAAAACACATAAGTTACACTTAATATCACACATAAAATTAGCACAACATACGTTGAGCTCTAGGGGCGTACCAAACCATATATTAAGACAGTGGTATAATAACCATGACTTGACTAGACACAAGGCCTAGAGCCTGTAGAATCGCTTGGCCCACAAGGAACTACCCAAGGTAGTGACACAAGGTACCCACGGGGGACGCGTGCAGTGTGAGAACACAGCGACAAATCACCGCTATCGTCTATGGGGAAAGTCGCAGTTGGAAATTTAAAGATTAAGGACACTTAGGAGAGGACTTTGAGCAAACCCCTTTATACTTAAGGAATTCTAGGGCCAACACCCATGGGAGCACCATAGTACTCGAGTTCCCTCACCCAGGGAAGCTGGGTGCATAGGTGTCTTTTGGTGTCGGGAATCGTCATCGTTTTCAATGGCGATCTGCTGCAAAGTGCTGCTGCCGTCGAAGTGGAAAGTGTCCGGGGTAATCCAAGCCTGGATTGAAGATGACAAGAGCCTTAAAGCACAGGGGACAGAGTCTGGGTCACTTGCCAGTGACCGGGGCACGATAGTCGAATGCTCACCGATGTCGGGTGATTTCAGGTGAAAGAGGTGTAGCTTGACTCTTCAGCCACGATGACCAGGAGTCATCGACGACAACCGGGACCTGGAATCAAGCTGCCCACAAAGGTTGTCGAGTGCTGCAGTGTCGGTGACCGGATTGGACCCAACAAGCCTTGACAACAGCAACCCACGCAGAAAGCAAAGAAATGCTGCGGTGTGAACCAGCAAGGTCCGAGAGACTCACCACATGGTGGTAAGTCAGGGCACATCTGCAGCAACCAGGGAAGCCCCAGGAAAATCAGAGTTGCCTTCGTAGGGACCCACCAGTCGTCGGACCAGGGATCGTGAAGGAGCCTCAAGTGGAAATGCAAGAAGCAGGCTCACGGAACACTCGTGGAGTGTAGGCCCACAATCTTCAAAACAAAAGGTGCTTGGGGCTTGGGTTACAAGTAACCCAAATCACAGTTTCAAGAGATGTCAAGAAGTCAATGCACTTGTAAATTTGCACGGTGTCCAGGAGTTTCGGTGCCACGTCACTCATGAGGGGTGCGGGTCTCAGCTTTGCTGGGGACTCTGGTCGGACTCTGCAAAAGTCTGGAAATCCACCTCTGGTGTTGCAAAGTTGTCGGCGTCTGACGGGAGCTTCAGAGATGCAGACCAGCAAGATGCCCCTTTGGTGCCCGCCAAGCAGGGGAGTCACTCCTTGACCCCAAGGGAGATTCTTCCATCCTCTAGTCTTGAGTAGAGCGCCGAAGTTCCAGGATTCAGTTGCAGAGTTTCGTCCAGCTGTAATCTACATATACCTAAGAAAGGGGTTGGACTAACTCCGTGGACCCACCTATGGGAGGGTTTAGAAAGAGGGGTGACTACACACATTTCCTTTGTCCAGTTTCTCACCAGATCAGGGGCTAGTAGTCCCTGCAACCGGTTTGAACTGGGCTTTGCACAGGGACACCAAATGTGCCCCCAATGCAGACTTCAAAGCACGCTCAGAGTGCACCCACCCAGCCCCAAACCACTAAGGCCTTTCTGGGAGATGGTTACACCTCCTGTGACAGGATATTGATATTGATATTGATATTGATATATATTTATTAAGCGCTCGTACGCCCGGGGGCTTCATGGCGCTATAGACAGGAACACAACGCGTCAGTTAAGAGTAGCAGAGAGCGGCTCAGCAGAACGCTTGGGAAAAAAGCCATGTTTTGAGGGAGTGTCTGAAACTAAAAATATTATCGCATGTTTTGAGATAAAGGGGAAGAGAGTTCCAAAAGGTGGCTGCAAGGTGGTCAAAGCAGCAACCTCCGAGACGTTTCCTCTTGTAAGAAGGGACAATCAGAAGGGATTTATGCATGGAACGGAGATTGCGGGAAGGATTGTATCTATTGAACAGATCTCTAATAAATAGAGGGCCAGAGTCATGTAGAGACTTAAATAAAATACACCCGGTTTTAAAAGCTACCCGTTGCTCAACAGGCAGCCAGTGTAGCTGTTTTAGCCCCAATCTAACAGACTGCCTTTTAGGTAGATTGAGAATAAGTCTGGCTGCCTGGTTCTGAATCAGCTGGAGGCGCTTTAGCTCTCCAGCCTGGAGCCCGAGGTAGAGGCTGTTGGAAAAGTCCAGTCTGGACAGAACCAGGGAAATGACAATCTGTGTGAGGGCCTCCAAGGAGAAAAGGCAGGCAATTTTCTTGATTTTCTTCAGCTGAAAAAAGCTAGAAGACACCACTGCGCCAACCTGCCTTTTCAGGGAGAGATCCTCACTAAGAAAAATTCCTAAGCTCTTAACTGAGGATGACTTAGATGGTGGGGCTCCCATGCTGGCTGGCCAGAAGCTAGGATTCCAACTAAGTACACTCTGCCCAGGCAGGACCAATTCAGTCTTGCCTGGGTTGAGTTTCAGATGACTGCAGCTCATCCAACTCAGGATGTGAGACATGGTGTTTTGAAACTCTGCCACTGAGTCCTTGGTGTTTAAAGGGAAGATGAGCTGCAAGTCATCTGCATAGTTGAAGGTGGTTACTCTGGCTTTTCTGAGAGAGTATAAAAGGGGGCGTAAATATAAATTGAAAAGCAGAGGTGATAGGGATGAGCCCTGAGGGACTCCGCAGATGGTAGGAATGGTAGGGGCTGTAAAAGAACCCAGTCTGACAGATTGAGTGCGTAATAAATGAGCGAATCCAACTCAGCGCAAGGCCCCTGAGACCTACCTGCTCGACACGGTTGACCAAGATGGTATAGTCAACCGTGTCGAACGCAGCCGAAAGGTCCAGTAGCACCAGAGCCTGGTGGATCCCCTCATCGGCATTCCGCCTCAAAGTATTCTGCACCGAAACAGTAACTGCTTCAGTTGAATGACAAGGGCGGAAGCCAGCCTGATTAGGCGCAAGATACTGTGATTCTTCCAAGAATTGGGAGATACTGTCACAGACATGGGCCTCCAATAGTTTGGCGCAATAAGGCAACAGGGATATGGGCCTATAGTTAAGTGGGTCCAATGGGTTAGCCCCAGCTTTTTTTAACAGAGGAATAAGGAGGGCTTTTTTAAAGTTGTCAGGGACTTGACCCTGTAAAAGAGATCCATTCATCATGGAGAGCATGCCCTCGGGGATGGTGGTTCCCACTTCTCTCAAAATGTATGGGGGACAGATGTCATCAGGGGAGCCAGATTTGACCTTGACAAGAAGTTTAGATAAGCAGGCAACATCAATAGGGGGGAAAGATTCCAAAGTTGAAGGATTGTAGTAGGTGTCGACCAGAAGGGAAGGAGACGGAGTGGTAGGGATACTTTGCTTTATGGTGCAAATTTTATTAAAGAAAAAAGTGTTTAATGTATTGCAGAGATCCTGGGTGGGAGCCACAGCTAGAGAGGTTCTGTCACTGCCACTAAGACTCTCCACAATGTTAAACAATTCTCTAGATTTGTTGCGTGAGTGAAGAATTTTTTCTGAAAAGTGGTCAATTTTGTGTTTCTGAATGAGTTTCTGGTACTCCTTTCGCGCCCTGCAATAATGGGCTTTGTCCAGTTCTGAGTACGCTGTTCGCCACTTCCGCTCCTTTTGACGAACTTGAAGCTTTAAAGCTTTCAGATGAGGTGTAAACCACCTGTGAGCGTCATGGGTGCGGGAACGGGGAAAGTTAGAGCAGGGGGCGTGTGCATCGGCTGCCTGAAGTAGCCAGCTGGAAAAGGCTTCTTCAGTCCCTTCGATATCCTGATCTAAAAGGGGAAGGGATGAGGTTAAGGTGTCAAGAAAGGCAGGGATGTCAACCTAGGGCCTTATTTAGGAAGGCCTTGCACCGCTGGTGCGTCACTTTTTCCCATTTTAAAAGTGACGCACCAGCGACGCAAGGCCTTCATTAATAAGTCCCCTGTTGTCCAGGCCGTCCCTGCCAGAGTTTCGGTCAGCAGCAGGAGGCCAGACTCGTGTCTGTGGCTGCAGCATCCATTTTGTGATGCCAGGGCTCTTTTAAACTCGTACCGGGTAGATCAGTGTGTAAAAGTCTCTCCCTCTAGAAGGGTTGAATTCTTTCAGCCAGGACTGGCGGGGGGGAGGGGGGGAGTAGGATTCCAAAGTATTTGACGCCAGACACGACATGTTTCCATGCAGCCGTTCCAAAATTAGCATTTACAGCGAGGTTATAATGCACTTAAGAGTATATGGTCATGCTGCATCCCGGAACAGCCTCAGAGAATAGGTTCTGAACGCCACAGAGGGGCCCAGCTCATGCATGGGCACCCTCTCACACAAAACAAAGCACCCTGCCTTTAGGATCGATAAGGCCTGCCATAGGGGTGACTGATATGTTTCTATGTGCAGTGATTAAAGGTAGATATAGGTAACCAATATCTAAGTAAGGGGTGCATGCACCACCTTACCCAGGCTGCAGTAGCAGTCCTGTGGTGTCCTTTTGGAAGGCTTCCGAGGGGTGATATAATACATGCTGCAGCCCCTGGTAGGCCTCTGGGGTACCTATGCACTTAGTACCTAGTGTGCCATATACTAGAGACTCACAAGGGTACCCCAGTAACCAAACTGAAGTGTACCTATAAAACATGGAATCAATTTGGAGAGGAAGCAGCTAGGCTGGGGTCCTGGATAGCAAGGTCCCAGCCAGACTAAGTAAAAAACCATCAAAACACCAGACAAAAGTGGGGGTAACCATGTAGTCAGATTCCACCTTCCTACAATCATCATTAGGTGTGAAGTGACTAAAGCAACTGACTATGCCAGCCGAAATCCTCTGCCACATCACAGAAGAAACCCAGGCACAAGTCCCAGTCCTCTCCTCATTTGACGGTCATGTAATGGCATTGGCACATTTTGAAATTAGCAAAAGTATGACATTCATTGTAGATAACTGCTAAACAGCAATGGTCACCTTTTATCTGAATTCTATAATGAAGATTTTTCAGCAGTGCCAGTATCAATCAACTTCAAATCAAGCATCAATTATATGGCTTCATATTGGCTTCAGTAATTTTCACAGTAGTTTTTCCTGGTCTTAATTTTGGTACTGCCTCCTATGTACGCTGCCCTTGTACATGGGGGCAGCATCAAAATCAATGGGTGAAATGTCCACTGCAACACCAACAACCCACCCCTTTTACGCTAACCATAGCGTGAAAGGAGGCCTTATTTAGAAGGCAGCGTTAAGCCATGGCGGCCTTGTAAATATGGCTAAGCCCCAAATGCCACGACAACATCGGAAAAAGTGATGATGTGGTGGTGATAGGGGCTTGTACATCTGCCCCTATGTGCCTTGATCACGGGGGCAAGATTATGTATGGTCTTTAGAGCCGCAATTATGGCTGTATTTCAGAACCTAACCATGGATTATAGAGTAATTAGGCTTGCCTGTCACGTGGGCTGTGCAGTGTGGGCAAATCAGGATGTAATATGTCTTGAGAGTTTTTGAATACACAAAAAACTGTGAGGTTTCAGGCAGGCTGTATTTCCTCTACAACCCTTTCCCATCCTGAAAATGGTCAGACACCTCCACAAGAAAGCAAATGTTTACATCTTCTTCCAGGGTGGAAAGGGGATTAGAACATAGCAACATTTCCCATGTTGTGGGGTTAAGGGATTCTCAGATCAGAAAAATGTCTTTCTGTGGAAGAATTGCTGAAAGGGAAAAATGTGTGATTAAACAGCTGTGCTGATTTTTATTTCCCTGCTGTTTGACATCTCCTGTGAAGCAACTATATTTTGACTTGGAACACCAATAATATAAAAAACAATGATTTGCCAATATTGAATTTCACATAGAAAGGTTTTAGGGTTAACTGAAAGTTTTATGTGGCTGAAACAAATTACCTCCACAGACTTATATGTTAGTTCTGCAGACTTCGGATTTTAACCTTTGTTTTGGGATTGCTAAATTAAATAAACAGAGATTGTGGAAATAAGTACAGAGTCAAAGCCTGTAACATTTGTGGGTTCATTCACGATATTAAGACCATATTTCACATTTTGAGTCATCACTGTCTGAATTCACATGTGAATTGTACACCAGACAGAATGTAATTTTAAGATTAGCATTTCTTTTACTACTATGGTCCGTATGTCAGGACCTTCTCAGTTGTGCAAAAATGCGGGTCAGATGTATTTGGCTGCTTGTGTTATACGACATAGCAGACATTTTGTCTTGGCCTATAATATAGAAAGGAAATTGCAGCAGAGCAAATATTGTGATAAAGGATGTTTATTCATTCTTAACATATGTGTAAGAAACGGACTCATTTTTGCCATGGTCCTGCCATGTTTTTTCCTGACTGATTTTTCTGGCTGTAAGGAATTCTACTCCAGGGTAAATTCTGTGGTGGAGAATTTAAATCCAGCATACATTTTCAAACATTATCTTTACATCCATAAAGGAGAAAAATGCTCAGGAGATTTCAGGAAAGAACATAGAAGAAGATTCTTGAGATGCACAAATAACAGCTAATATGTAATGTATGCACTGAAATGTATGTGTTTTCAAACATACATTACAAACAGGTTGAGCTATTTTAGCCATAGTATCAAGAAAAATGTGTTCTGTATCAAGATCAATGATCTGTTTTATTTGGAGGTGGAGCTTTTTAAAATGCATCAAAGAAGTGATCTATTTGAATGAATGAACGAATGAATGAATGAATGAATGAATGACTTAATGTATGATTACAATAATGTACTTATAAAGTGTGATACTATCACCCTATGGCATATTGGTGCTAGAATTGATATTCATAGCCAAAGGAAACAAAACAGTAAAATAAATGAGTTTGACATGTCTTCCCAAAACCTTTATGGTCATGTATTTTGCACAGTTAATGAGCGAGGGTACCTCAAAGAGAATATGTAACCACAGTAAAGAGCACCCCTCCCCCTCAAACTGAAAAAGTGAGGCACTGATAGTTTAGACAGTGACTCTGAATTAAGCAATGGTTTAGAAATGTGTTAGGATTTCATGAAGGGACATGCTAGGAAAGAGGCAAGAGTGCAAGTCTGTTAATTTATGTCCTAGAGTTTTATGAAAAACAAAAAGGATTGGAGGCTGTGGACTGCCAGCTGTTGATTGCTGGCTCACACACAGAAGGTCAAGAACTGACAGTTTCAGGTAGGACAAATAGAGAGATGTCAGCACTGCTTGGTCATTATAAAAACCCAATGAACTAGCAAGATGGTGCCGGGCACTCTTCACCAATTACATGGCCCTTGGTTTCACTTAGTTTGTCACCATAGTATATTTCCTTCAAGCTTGTTTTATTCCTTTTCACAGATTGTATGATAGCCCTGACCAGTTTTTGCCCTATCTTCTTTCTTGCTAAATCCCTGTGCTCCATGATTATGGTCAATGTGGTCCCATTTCTGCAGCTGCTTTGCCTGATAGTCCTCCAGGTGCTTCCAGACCACCAGGTCTTTTCTTGTGCCACTAGGGCTTGATGCCATCATCTCCACTAAAGTAACCGGTGGATCACGCTGCCTTTCCTTTTTGTTTATAATTTCATGTGTGATCTTCATAACTGTACAGCCGCAGTCAGTAATGGGTGTACCTGCAGGGCGGTGAAATGGGGAGGGGAGGGGCAGGGTGGTGGGTAGTAATGTATGATTACAGAGCTTTACAGGTAAGTAAAGATTTAAATAAATAAAACGAATTTCATTGAGTGCACTGCATCGCATTTAGCTACCGGCAGGCTGCCGCCATCATAATAAGCCCCATAGTTTAACTTCGACTTTCACTTGATATTGTTCGTGGTGGTCCGTAGAGTCAGTAAACAATATGGATCTACATAGGTCGACCAGAAAGTATGGTGAAGGTCACCAGCTGGGTAAGGTTTTTTCATGATGGAGAAAGGTGATAATAATATTCAAGGTATATGGAGTACATAAATGTTTGTGGGGCTCAACCAATGAAATATTAGAGCATTCACAGAGTACTATGGTTCGCTAGGTACCACAAATTCTGCAACGTAAGAAACCTTATGATCTGAATACGAACACCATGGATGTCTTTCATTAATAGCTATTAAAAAGGGGTACCTTGCAGAGTCTCTCAGATGTCAAGAAGAGATTAAAGATTTGTCTGGAGATGAAGTTATTTCATTATGTTTTTTTAAATTATAAAACACAACCGGTTATGCATGTGATCAGGTTTTAATGCTCAGTTGTAACACAGACACTAATTGGCGTAGTCGTTTACAAATTGGCTAAAACTCCCAGAGATATCAGCATCATCACTGGGATAAAACTGACAAGAGAGGCATATAACAAACATGAGAAATTTATTGAGGATCATGTAACCACATATTCAGTGAGAGCTACTCAGCAGGTGCAAATGGTATACAAGCTATCAGTCCTGCAACCAAGGGTGCTGCATACTCTCAAAATTCCTCAGACAACCATGTCCAGCATACACCGCCCATTTCTCATTATAAACAAGTATATGTGTATGCCTCAAGTATACCCCACAGCAGAAAAATGGCAACCCGAAATGATGCAATGTTCTTCCACAACACCATGAGGTTTGTGGCAAGAAGCAGTTGATTAAGTCCTTGGGGTATGGCATCCCCTATAAACAGTGATGCAGTCTTCTCCAAAAGCACAACACTGAACCCTACAGATGGCATCTTTCAGATTTCCCCAGAACAAGCTAACCAAAGAGCAGTTGCACAAAGTATTGCAAATTTACCCTTGTCACCACAAACAATCAAATAGGTAGACATAGCAAAGAATCCCACCCTGGACAGTTATGTAGATGTATAATATATTGCACGCAGTTCTAAACTGCACTAGTCAGAACCATAGTTTAATGGCAACCTACTGGGGTACATATTTACATTTTTCCACTCTTCCTCTATCATCTGATCTAAATCTGCCTGTCATATATCCCACAGTTCTATCAAATTGGCAGGTGCGTTATTGACCAGGATTTTTATATAGATGCCGCATTCCTAAGAAGCAGTTGTTAAATAAGATACTACATTCGCCTAAGGAGGTGTTTTCCGCCTTATGAACTTTATTAGCGTACGTATGCAGGACATATTCCAATGGTATCAATCAATAGTTGTAAAAGGATCCTAAGGAAAACTCAATACAGAGACTCGTAAAGGTTTTAATAACCCAAGTTGTTTCAGACATATCTCATCTCGAAATCCCAGTTAAGTCTAATTGCTTATAGATCCCACAACTAAACAGGAGAACAGATTAAAAAAGGGAAGTATCAAAGCTCATCACCCATTTCCAACCACTTGCCAGCAGTCCTGCTCCATTGTCACAGAAGGGCCCTGCTCTGAGGAATATACCCAGTTCAAGAGTACTAAGTGTGAAAAACCGTAATACCTCCCCGTATCCGAGATTGTGATGCTCGAGTGATACAGCCCTCCACAGAGGGGCTCCAGTGATATCTATGGCCACCACACCCCATAGCAGGGTATCAACTACTGCCTCCACTTTAATAAATAAATCATCAGCTACCTTACATGGGGCATTTTGTGGAACATAAAAAAGCTTAGCGAGAGCAGACATTTTGTGAAGTGTCACAAGCAAGTATTTTGTGAAGTGCCACTCTGCAATAGGGAAAGAGAAAGCATCCTTCAGTGAGTTGTGTCCTACATATGTTGAACTTTGACTAAATAGCTAATAGGTCACTTTACAAAATACATCCCTATCACCAGTCAAGAAAATTGTCAGGTGCTAGAAGACTTGACTGATACTCTTAATGGGACACTCAACACTATGAGGGTAGAGACCCCACCCCATAGTGGGAAGGTCACTGATTTACACCAGTTAAACTGAAAGCCAGATGCTTATCATTTCCAATAACCTAAGAATAGTCTCATCAGGATGGGCAAAGTAAACGCCAAGATCATCTGCATGCAAAGTCACTCTGTAATACCATCTTCATCTTCATCCACAAGCCAAAGCAGTCAGCAGCACTACAGCTAAGTGAATATGCAAGGGGAGATGAGAATCCTACTCTTCAGCTCAAATCACATGACAACACCCTTTTAACCTTTACTCTGTTTTGAGGTCATGTTCAATATGATGACCAGGAGAGTCATGCTTTAGTGTGCTCTGGCCAGATCGCTCAGATTAAATTATCCTTCAGAAGCTACTGCCCTATGGTGACCCTCTTGAAAGAACAACTTTGTTCTAAATGGTTGGGGGCGCCAGAAATGCTTTGCAGAGTCAGCAATTAAGTCCAAGGACTGTTGCCTGCACAGAAGCATGAACACTGGAGAGATGCTACACTCTCAAATGATGGGCAGGACAGCAAGTGTGAGTGACTGAAGGTGTGGCTTACATCACCGGGCCTCTCACTGTGCCACTAAAACCAAGCGACACCTAGCTGATGAGCCCTAATAATTGCTTGTGTTCCAATTCAGGGAGGACCCAGCCTTGTAGTTTGTGATGACTTGTTGTGTAGGAATCTAGGACCCTAGTGTCATTTTCCCAATTCATGCCCATATATAGGTATAAATTACCCGATCCTTATAAAGGCATAGAAATCATTACCATATTTGGACTAAGCCTATGCAGCCCAAATACGGCATGGCTACTTCCACTAAGTTCCAAGAATCAACAACGATTTCTTAGAAAAACCCGCCTTCAGCAGCTAGGGACTTCCCCTCGCCTGAATACTAATTTATCTAGGAAATCATGGAGTTTTCAAAGAACGGAGTCTTTGAGTGACGGTATTATGTCCAATCATACGTCAAACTCGGCACCTTCAAGGTATAAATATGCCTACATTTGCCCAGACAAACACACAGTGGTTTGGAGCAGATTGACTAACTACCTGCTCAACTCCCTGCATCAGCAAGTGCCGAAGGAAGCTGACCCTCCAGGTGACGCACTGAGAGACGCTGTCTTTTCTCCTGCCGAGAAATCCAGTTCCAGTGTTTCCAGGCTACCCTTGCGGGTTGCTGGGAAATCGAGTCCTGAGAGAGAGATTGCAAGACCTCCTTCATTCTAAAACCAAGGTACAGAGCTGATTAGACCCTTAGAGAATTCTTGGAATAGATTCTTGGCAAACAATACTAAACTTAAGCTACACCTCATTTACTTCTTCCCTTGTACTAGACTTAGGTTAGGTACACCGGGGTAGGCGCATTTTAGAAGCACCAATTGAGTACTTTTAGTCATTATTTTATCACTGTGTATATTTTATGTATTTTAGGTATTTTATGGCTTAGAAACCATATTATGCTTTTACAGTACTACTTTATAATACTTATCGTATTATATGCCTTGTACTTTATAACCAGTATTACAATTGTAGCAGTACATTTCTTATGCTCGAGAAAGAAGACTGTTCAATAAATACTTTTTATTGAAAATGCCCGTCTCTCTATTTTCTCAGTACGTCTGGTGAAACAAAGCATGCACAATTGACTGAGTGAAATAGCTATCTATTGTTTCGCGACTGATTTATTTATTATTCTTGGGGAACAAAGTTGTCATGTTTATGCGGTTGTCAGAAACTAATCCCTTCTTGTGAATTCGAGAAAGTTTCTAGTGACCTCTGAGCTAGCTGGCACTCACAATTAAGTTTAATATATTCTTAATAGACCTAGTCGACCTCAGTCCTACGTCTAAACTACAGGATTAATTATTCCAATGTGCAGAGCCTATTCGGAATATAGGAACTACACTACATAGCCCATTGTTTGGTAAGGCGATAATTTAACACTAGATACTATAGTAACTCAGTCGTGCTTTTCACAAGGACCCCTTCTTCCCGTAAAATACTCCAATAGACGTCTGGAGTGGGTGAAAGGATAATATCTGCCAAAACTGAGTAGGACAAAAAGCCTATGTATTAGTTTTTGGTTTGTTCAACGTTGAAGGATACAGTGTTCTAAAATATTGTGCACCTAATCTTTGTTTCCTTGAAACTTGTTCTGCAAACTCTTCAGTCAGTAAAATAATGATTAGTGACGAAGAAATAGCTGCAACTGCAGCTCAAGCAGTTTTAGATGACAGAAATCTCCAACAGAATGACCCGGATGTTATAATAATCCCGGTAAATGTAAGAAAATCTATAACTTACAAACTCATAAACAATGGAGTATCATTGAGAGGTGGTAAAGTAATCTTTGTTATAGAGGCACATGAATATCGGCAGACAGAAGTATTCTATTCATGGATTCACTTTCCTCCAGCTGATGAAGGAACACACGAGTTTCACTACTACAAAGTAGAGGAACCTTCAACGGAATACGTTCCTTACGAGGACGTTGAAATTCCATTAACTTACCAAAGCATCAGCTCTGGTTTAAAGGCGCCCTACAACATTAAAATCACATATCCAGGTTCGGTCCACTAGGTAGACCAGGAGCAACATGGCCGGTACTAGCCCGCTGTACACCACATCCTGATATTGAAAACATGACAGGTCCAGAACTGTTAGTACAGCTAAAACAGTTAATTAAAATACATAGACAATTGGTTCAATATGTCATGCGGACCTTAGCAGTCCAACCTTCTGTGAGGATTCCACAGCACACCCCTCACCAGGGGAACACAAACAAATTCACACAGCAGACTATACAATCAGTCATTGGTAAATCGCCCATAAAGAGGGAACAAATTCCGTTCTGGTTAGCTCTGATAATTACTCAAATTGAGGCAAGATTCTCTGATAGTACACCTCATGAGAAACACGGGATTCTGACAATCTGTTTACCAAAGGGGATAGCACCACATGTGGACGACTGTGACACTTGGGGTACCGTCTTTGCTTCAATCTACACAAAAACACATGGTGTTCCATCCATGGCGGTAATACCAGTCGTTCTGAGACAGATTCAAAATGAATACGGACCAGAACCTGCCTTAAATCTTGGTATGAAATTACTAAAAGATTTCAAACAGGTCTCGGCTCTACTATTAGCCAACATCAAAGGTGAAGCAGCATCCATGGCAATCTGCCAAAAGTTAAAAGAAACAGATATAACAGACCAACCATGTGAGCTTGCAAGAATTATTAAAAAATCTTATGGAGAACTAGGTAGAGATAGTTTGGGTGGGAAAACATTAAAACCCTAACTAACAGAAAATCCTGAAATTGTTTTTTATCAAAAATAATCTCACTACCCCTAAAAAGAAGTGGGAAAATACTAAACAGACATTTCCTAAAGAGAAGCTTTCTCAGTCCAGAGGAAAATCTCCCCAACGGGGAGGTAGGTCTCCACAACGGGAGCCCTCTGAAAAGAAGTACAACCTCAGAAATAGGGTTAACTTAAGAAAACCTGATAGATATCAAGATACTGATACACGTTCCTCTTGTACCTTTCAGACTTCCTCGCAGAAATCCGAGTGGAGAGGACGATCAGAACAAAAAGAAGAACGCGTCCAAAGACGAACAGCACGTTCCTAAAAATAAGAAAACAGAATTCACCAAGAAGAAGGTAGCAAGCATAAAGATCAGACATGCTGAGGATCTTGAGGACACAACTCAAGAACAGGGAGTTGGCCCAGACAATGCTAGACAGCGAAGCAGAAGTAAGCATAGTTCGCAACATCCTGAAGGATCATCTTGAGACAGTGGACTTGAATGAATGCATTCAAGTTGAAACTGCCGACACCAGGGTTAGTGTACCCCACAAGTTATATGAAGTAACACTTCGTATGAAGGGGGACATAACTAGGAAAATAAAAGCTTTCTTTGGGAATTAGCTTTCCAAGGGTTATGACATTCTTCTAGCTGAACAAGACTGGCCACCTGAATTTGTCAGGGAGTGCCCACATGGCGAAGAGATAATATGCCAGCCTTTCAAATCACATTCCAATTCATAAAAAATACACATATGCCAGGAAATGAGCAGCAACCCAGGCTCCAGCATTATACAAAAATCACGCAGGATGGGATGAGGACTCTCCTCACCATAAAATCCAGTTAAAAACTCAACCCACTGCTCAGAGGCAGTATCCAGTTAAGCAAGAAGCTAAAAAACAAGTCAGGGAGATTTTAAATCAACTTGAATACCAATGGGTGATTGAAACATGCACCTCGTCAATGAACAATCCTTTGTTTCCTGTCTCCAAACCAGACAATTCATATCATTTAGTTTTGAATTACAGACACTTAAACTCCTGTTGCAAAACATTTGCAGTAAAAAATGCACACAGTGCAGCACTGATGAATAACATTGTGCGTAAAAAATATAAAACCACATTAGATATTTCGAATGGGTTTTTCTGTCAAAACATTGCACCTGAAAGCAGGCATTTGACCGCTTTCTCAATTATGGGGACACAGCGACAATGTTGCCGTCTCCCCCAGGGATTCAAGGATAGTCCAAAGTTATTTTCAGCCAGAGTAACAGAGTTACTACAAATGTACGATGATGAGGCATTATCTTATGTCGATGACATCTATCTTACGGACGATGATTTGGACGTGCACTTGAAAAGAGTGAACACCATAATACTTGGGTTCGCTTCTGAAGGGTACGAATTCGATTTTAAGAAATCATGAATTGCCCACCTCAAACTCCTATTCTTACTATATGAGTTATCAAGTGAAGGCAAAAGCCTGGCAGCCAACTTCCTAGAGAAATGTGCTCTGCTCCAACCTCCAAAGACGCCGAAGAACTTACAATCAATTCTAGGTTTCCTGAATTTCGGAAGAACTTATGTTCTAAATTACGCAAAAAGGGTTCAACCTCTCTACGAACTAATCATACCTGATTTCAAACCAACAAATTGGACTCAAAGCCATACAGAAATGTTGCATTCAGTGCAAACAGACATGTTAGCAAAAACACAGTTAGAAACACGCGATAATGTGCGCAATCTTGTGATCTGAATCATCCCAGGGAGATGCGGATTCACATACCTGACTGTTAATGAAGGTGAAAAGGTACCAATAGCATACAAATCACACTTGTACACATAAGCTGAAGTAAAATTGACTTCTACAGAAAAGATTCTGACAGCGGTTCAAACTGCAGTAGCAAAGGGTAAATGCATAATGATCGAAACACCTGTACCTGCCTTAGAGTCAGTGACGAAAGCAAGCATTCCCAATGCTAAAGCTTTACATCCGAGATGGATACAATGGGTTAATTCTCTTGCTGCAACAGACGTTGAATACGTCTTTGACCCCTACTTGAAGACACAAGTATTCCTACAATACGAATACGAATGTCCTCTGCCGACCGAGATTCTGCCTCTAGAACATTACGGATGTATAATCTATACAGACGGATCAGCACAGCCCGCAATAGGGGGTAAACAAGCCTATAGTGCTGCGTGCGCGATTGTTAAAGGTCGCTGGCGCGAAAGTAAATTTAGACCTTTGGTCACAAAAACTCAATCACTCGTAGACTGTACAGCTCAGCGAGCTGAACTACAGGCTTTCAAGATGGCGCTTGAAAATACAGAGCGCAAATTCCCCACACTCATAGTGTGCGATTCGTATTTCTGCATCAAATCTTACAACGAGCACTTGCAGAACTGGGTTTGAAACGGTTTTAGAAATGCAGTAGGTGGCACAATTAAACATAAAATGCTTTGGGAACAAGTAGCTCTATCACAGAAAGAACTACAAAAGACTCACGTGATACATACACTGAGTCATCAGCGTGATGGCGTTCACGTTGCAAGGAATTCATTGGCTGATAAAGCCACAAAAGCAGCTGTGCAAACGGCTTCCGTAGCTACAACCACTCGCTCTAAAAGAGTAATAGACGTGAAACAATGCTAGCAGTCAAAGCCTCAATGGAAGGTAGCTATGCAGCGTTACCTGTAAACTATCCACTCTGTAATACATACATAATTGATGCAAACTCCGTTCCTTCTGCTCGAATCCCTGGAGTGGGGGACAGAGTAATTCCAAACAGGAACGAGAGAGGTGCTTTGGTTCACGAAGCACATATGGGAGAGGGTCTGAGACATTAAGGGATCTTAGAATCTCTAATAGAATTAGAAGAGATGTACTGGTGGCCGGGAATGAGCATCGATGTTTGCACATTCGGAATTAACTGTGACACCTGTTACAAAGATCATAGCTTCGAAAACCACCAGGTACCTGACTACATGATAGCCAGCCCAGTCCAGATCCATTGTTAGACAGCATCAGGCTTTCTACACGCAGACTTCACCATAGACGTACGCGCTCCCACAAATATTAAGACAAGATTTATTTGGATGTGGCCCCAGCGCTCGGCTGACGCCAGAACTGTTATAAAGGATTTGCGAGTCTTTATCGGCACTTACGCAATCGGCACGCTACATTCTGACCAGGGTCCTGTATTTAGCTCTCGAGCTTACAAGGAGGCCATGGCTAGCTTGGGTGTTGCATTGCGGTATTCTAGTCCCTTCCATCCTGAGGGTAATGCGGTAGTGGAAAGAAAAAAACGTGACATAAAGCAATCCATACCAGCTAAGGTATTAGGTTTGGGTGATGGGTGGGTCAAACATCTAATAAATGTCCAACGTAGTCTTAACAATCTGACAAAAAATTCTCTGGGTGGAATCACTCCATATGAATTACTGTTTGGTACTAGAATGATAATCGAAGACTTTGATTGTCAAACTTCAGTGGTGGAACAAAACCCTTTGATGTGAAAGATCGTTTGGCTGCTTTACAGGACTTAAATGAAACAAGAAGAAGTCTGAGTAACACAATACAGAAGCAAACGACCACTGAAAAAAACCACCTGTCCCAGCAAGATCTGTCTGGATTCCAAAGATTGGGGATCTAGTTAGGGAAAAGATCGCGGTAAAGAAGGAATTGGGGCCTTCTTACAGAAAAGCAGTACCTGTCTTAGCTATCCACGGAACAAGATCAGTGTTACTACCGCCCCTTTCTGGTAAAAGGGAGAACAGAGTTGTGTCTATCGACCTGGTCAAACCACATCATGTGGCCGATAATAAGTAGTAGGCCCAGTGGACTCCCAAGATGCAGCAGACGACCAAATCTTGCTACAATCCAAGAGGTTCAAATTGAAAGACTTATCACCTTTGATAAACCTGCAGTAAGAAAAGAAGGACAAGGCAACAAAGCCATGGAACTTGTGCCTCTGGATACCCAAATAACACTTCGTCAAGAAACACCTGTCGACAATGATATAGCAGCTGACTAAACCAACATGGGTAAAGAAGATACAGCTCCAGCGATTTCAAGTAATCCGGATGCAATTCCAACAATTGACAGAACTGCCTCTGGCTATTTCATCAACTTTGATACCTTCTCTGAGGATCCCAGTGAACCTGAAACAACGCCAGCAAATAAACTTTCAAAGAAAAAATAACAGAACCCTTTCATCAACTTGAGAAAACATATCTGGTTTCACCATGGGTTGAGTTTTGGATTATGATAGGTGTACTTTTTCTCCTGCTTCGACTCATACTTGTGTTAAGTTTGGGAAGGATGATGGATGAAAAATACAGTACAATGGACACAGCAAGTAAGAAAATCAACATGCTCCTGAAACCTCACAAATCATCTCATCGTGAAAAAAGAGACCTGCCATCAGTGAACATCACAGCCGTTCCTATACCTGGTGGTATAGCATGGGATAGAACTGATTATGACATCTATGGCCTGGTGGAACTGCTGAAGATTCCACACCAGTTTAAGGTTTTTTTAAGTGACTTTGTCTCACCCAGCACATTTTCTGATGATTGGGACTTTGAAAATGTTAATAACATGATGACAGATTTAGAAATGTCAGCTACATTTACAGAACATGAATACCTAGAAGGTTCATCAGATTATGAACACATGTATTATTTAAATCATTATGGTTACCATTATTTTCATAAATCTGCAAGCCCTAGATTATACCAACAGCCCACCACATACAAAGTTCGAACTTGGTATGTGGTGGGCTGTTGGTATAATTGACTAGATTAAATGGTATTGTTTATCTGAAAATTCAAATACACAGAAAGGAATCTCTTTTTTAGTTGCAGGAATGAAAACAATGCTGACCAATACCAAACAAATTTATTCTGCAAACTTTTATGCTAAGCTGTCTACATTAGGGTTTGACTTTTGGAAAGACAACATTGAGACGAAAACTGTCTGGGGCACAAAAGATTGGCAGGTGCAAGGTTTAGAAGCATTGTTCAGAGCCTGCATTATACCTGAACAAATAATGTTTTTAAATGACACTGTTCAACAAATTTCTTGTCTTGGCCTGGCTAAGATAAAAGATTTAAACAAACCGTCCATACCAAAGCCCTCACCTGACAGCAATAACTCTGCGGATGAGGAGGTAGACGTAAAACAGATTTTTATTCAAAACAGAACTAATCCTGATTGGAAAAAATAGTTAATTCGACCCACAGACACAAATACCTGTCAAGATAGATTCCTGAACAAAACACAAGGGATCACAGTGAATAGGCCAGATCCAAGATACTCCCAGAGACAACATCCAGGGATAGTAACTACTTACAGTGTAGGAAAGCTATGCCTTGAGTGGCTACAGAAATCTACACTTCCAGAAATCAAACAACACTTATCTGTTCTTAAATAAGGCAATGATTTGCGAGATTTCTTAATGGGGCCTCGCAAACCACGTCAAAAACGTTTCATATACGCCGGTATATACGCTGCTACCAACAAAGCATGGAAAATAACGCAAATGGAAACTGCAGAAAGAATATGAGAAATTGATCGTATTAATTTAGAGAAAAGCCTCTCTGTAGTGGACAATGGGTTAACGACTCTGTCCTCCAGAATATATTCTTTGGACAGCATTGTATCCTCTGCAATTGACATAATAGAGCAAGTCTTGCTAATGTTACAACATGGCCAGTCTCAATTACGTTCTATAATGCTACTAGGCTGGACGTTACAAAATCTCCATTCAGGCTACGTGCCATGGCGTTTAATCAATACCACGTCATTGTTTACTGTTTTTAACCTTACAGATAAACAAATCTCTTTGGCTCAAAAAGGAGTAGACTATACGGTGCTGAGCATTGAGAAGCTGGAAAGATTACTATTGACAGTTTCTGGGAAGCCTGTCATTGAATGGATGATACATGGCACCATCACGATACCAGTGACGATTTTCCAATTTCAGTATTGTCTACAGCATATACCAGCGGGCCTGTATGAATGGTTGGGTAAAGAATACATTAAGTCGACCTGGACTTTACCTTACACACACAAATGTTGGAATGGGGGAAAGGAGGTATTCCTTAGTGGTAACAATTGTAAGAACTCACTAAGCGGTACACTTTAGTGCCAAGGTATTAATTTACACGGAACCTGCGAAGGTTCTGCAAAAAACCTCTCATGCCACCTGCACGGTTCACCCTCCACAGTGATAGAACCAATTTTCAGGCAGCTATTCAATGGCATCTATGTTATGCTCAATGACCACAGCTGTTGTGGCATGTTGCCAGGAAAAGCTTATCTAGTTAGTGTGTCATCCAGGGTCACTTGTTATATGCAAGTATTGTATCCAAAGAGCAAGACAGAAAGAGAGATGGCGTTATGGCCTTCAATGAATATCTCTTCTATACGAATTGATACTTTAAGCAGAATGAAAGTCATTCTTTTACAAAAAACTGTGCCACTGACCTCGTCTAGAGAAACGTATGATCTGCAAGTTGCAAGGACTTCTGCAGAGATACATGCATTATTATCAACAAACTGCCCAGTACATTTCGCAGAAATGTTAAGTCAAATCCTAAATATGTCTGATACCAGTGGCATCGCACATGTATTTAAGGCGATTTTTTCTGGACTGTTAGCACCATTTGAAGCAGTCCTCAGCATTTTTCCAAATTTCGTGCTCCCTGTGTTCGGCGGCCTGCCTCTCATCTTGGGACTCGCAGCAGGAATTCTATTTTTAATCCTTCTGCTCTGATATGGCAATTCCAGTCACCAGTGATACCCAGACTACCATGTAACAAGCCCTCCTAATGTGGAAAAGTAAATTTTGCCATGTTCTGTGTCCCTACGTGTCATCCCTCATATGTTATGTGTGCATGACCAATATGCATATGTTATTCCCCATGTCCGATTAATGACGCAATTATAGTTGTGTCCACCTCTAGTATGCCAGTTTCCAGTTCTCGTGAATACTACGAATATCAGGCCTATGTAAAGCTACGTTGCCACGTTCCCCAGTGTGCACGTTATTTCATTATAAAGTCCCCGTTTCCAGGCCTCAACAGGGCCCGGACACTAGATTCAGCTCCTGTCTCCTGAAGCCTCGCTGAGGAGCGATACAGCCCCCACCTGTATCCTCGACCTTTCACTTACTTCCTGCCTCGCAGTGCCCGGTGCAGCTTGGCTCTGCCTCTGAGTCTGCCAAAAGTCCAGTTATCAGTTCAGTCCTCCTTCTCTGCATTCCTAAGCTACTGAACTGCATCAATAGTTTCCGTCATTGTCTAGCCTTCACGTCTCCATGTTAGAGAAATACTGTATTTACTGGTCATTTAATATTCTTCATCACGCACTACATGTAGAATAATGCATGGTCCAGTCTTAGAGTCAAGTTAGCTTTTCCCCTCATGACTTCTAGTTTATATCAACATGTTCCCTAAACATCAGATACTAGATAGGGTTTAGGTACATGTCGCTCCGACCCTCCAGACTTTAGTCTCTGCTCCTAGCACAGAGTTCATAGCCCCCAGCTTCTCCTAGTGATACGTCATTGCCAGTTTACGCGCACCACCAGGTTAGAGGTCCCGGCTCCTTAGGTAGCCCCCTCCAATGTTTCCGCCCCATTCATGACATATTCTGTTACGTCTGCACCACATGTCTATGTATACGCCCAGTTACACCTACTTTTACTGTTATCTTTCGCGACTGCTACGCGTCACACCTTCTGCTCCACCCACTGCTACGCCTACTGCAATGTAATGCTATGTGTTCGCGCTATGTATATATGCCCGTGTATTGTTATTAAAAGTTAGCGCGCTCATCCCAGACCCAGCCCCGGCAGCTGCCGGGCTACTCTAGCCCTGCCATTCTGTTCCTATGCAGGTTGTCCTGATCCTGTCCTTATGCTGTAATAAACCTGCAGAAACTCCTACTACCTCGAATCTTGACTCTTATTTATTGAGCTATCTGTTATGATATATGCCTAGTCAAAAATAGGGTATTATTTATTTATTTACCACATAATGGCGCCCGAATAGGGACTTGCCCTTTCCCCACGCGTCGGTGAAGCCACGCCGACCCCCTGACCCTCTGCAGTCGTGACGGAACCATACTGGCCAAGTGCAGATATTTCTGCTTCAAGTATCCCTCAGGCCCACGGAGGAGACGGAGGAGGCGGTCCAGCATCCAAACGAGACGGTGGAGGAACGCGGCGAGTCCCGACCAGAGCCCAAGCCGAGAGTCCAAGGTCCGAGGTATCCGGAGGCCCACCCGTAACTGAAGTCCGAAGTCCGAAGTTCGTCGTCATCAGTACAGTCCAGTCCGAGGCCTTCCGTTCCGTGCTGCCCGGTGAGTACCATTGCTGGGGTAGTATCTAGACAGGACCAATCTAAATTGACTCCTGGTCCGTGGGTTGGTGGTACCCAGACTCACAAACGAAGTGTTCACCTAGGTGGATACGGGTCTTGATGCGTCCCTTTATGGGACCGGTATGTTCCGTACTGTTACAGCAGTGCATCCAGTAACTCTAGTCTGTTCCGTTCTCGAGAAAATTCTTGTATTTCTGTTCTCAGTATTCCAGGTAATATTCTGTTCGAACTGTTATGTTATGATATTGTTTAATGTATTTTCAATGTTGTGGTATGCCTGAATTGTTTTCCCAATTGTTATTGTTCTTTGTGTATTGTATTGTGTTCCGATTCAAGTTTACAATGCCGCTCTTTTCCAAGTTACGTCAGTTAAAAACTAGAAAGGGTTTATTAGAAGAAGCAGTTCCTGTTCCGCCGAGGGACAGTCCAGGTCATTTTATGTATCAGAAACATGGCATAAGTGCCATATTGTATCTAGATTTATGGGTAGAGTATACCAAACAGTTAGAAGAAAAGTATAGATGGCCTGTATCGGGTACATGGGATGCCGAATGTATCATGCGAGTAGAAGAAGCATTATGGAAAAAGAAAGCCAGACAGTCACAGAAAGATGCCATCGAGTTATGGCGTAAAGAAGCGCATAGAAGAACCGAAAAGGAAGTCAGAAAGTCAGAGTTAAGTAGAGAATCCCAAGAACGAGCCCAAGAAAGAGAATTAATCGAGATAGGTGAACAAGTCAAAGCCGAACAGTCAGACAGACAGAGGCATGCCCTTATTAAGGGTATGTATCCTCTTCTTGCCGAGGGCTTGCCAAAAACGACCCCAGAGGCATCCAGTAATTTCCCGCCACCATTAGTTCCGACCAAGCTACGTCACAAACCGACCGCAGCTGATATTTTTATTTCATCCTATTTGGACGACACAGTCCCAGAATATGCAAATCCTGTTCGCGCTCCGCCAGTCCCTGTAAACCAGGCACTTCCCGCTCTTCCAGACACCGGAGTACCTGCTACGGTGCCCCCGGTCCAGCCAGCATTTCAACTTCCCGCTCCGCCACGAAGAATGTCCGTCGATGGTTCTAGTTTAGGGGCCGCAGGAGGAGGTCCTCCTCAAACCCCGCCGCCACACAAGCGTTTAACGTTAGCCGAATTACATGCACAAGCGTCACAGCGTACGCCTAGACATCAGACGGTAGCAGAAATAAGAAAATCCCTTGCCGAATGTGTCTATGATCCAGTCCCAGGCGAGGATAATATGGTTTTATATTCGTTCCGCGTAAGAAAGGTGGCCGAGTATCTAGTCACCTTACCGAATATGAAAGAAGATCTAGACAGAATATATCGTTTCATCCGTACAGGGGATGATCCAGAAAGTATTCACGAAGCCATGTCTCAAAGGAAAGCCGAGATCCAGCTCATGATATTAAAGTTTCTAATTAATTGTCTAATAAGAGAACAAGATTACCCGTCTAAAGATTCTGCCGAAATGAGAATCCTGACAAGGTGGAGTGATAATATAGCCGAGGGTAAGCACAAGACCGTCGGTGCCATGGAAAGTATGTACAAGAAAATCCGTAAAGAAATAATAAAGATACACGAACAGCGTAAAGCAGCACAAGTAAGCGAGAAAGAAAGTACCTCTGATCCTGAAGAGGAAGACGACGAGAATTCTGCTAGAATAGCGTATGTAGGAAAATCTAGATTTCCAGACCGCCATTTACGCCTAGAACACAAGTCTATTTTCCATCATTCAGTACCAGAACAAGGTTCCCTAGAACAAGTATTTCAAGCTACCGATCATATTCTGAGATCACGAATCGGTTACAGTGAATTAAGTACTATGCATGAACAAGAACTAGTTCGATCAGCAGTCCGATGGATTACTGATTCTACCACTTTTCCAGACGAAATAGTGGCACAAATGTTTCTGAAATTGCCCCCAGCCGAGCAGCGACTGGTGGGTATGTATATGACCCAGCACCTCATTACTCTGTATGAGGGTCAGCACTCTGATCCAGGTCCGTTACACGATATCCTGAACGAGTTACTCCAGTATAAATGGAGAGGTCTAGGTACCGATTTAATTAGTGTCATTCTAGAACAGCGTCACAAATATAGAACGTTCTTGAACCCGCATTTTGTTCATGTCTCACCCCCAGAAAGTAAACCATTCTACATAGACAGACAGAATCCGTTACGAGAAGTCCACCCAGTTAGAGGAACGGGTGGCGAAATGCAGCGAGTGTTTGTATACACTCCAATCACAAAGATGGAACTCCTTGAAATGAAGAAATTAATTCCCTGTCATGACAAAGATCCAGCAGGGTTCCATCGAGAATTAAAAGACATGCTCCGTATGGGAGAATACACTTACCCAGATATCATTAAAATGTTAAAGGTCCTGTTGCCCGCAGGGGTGTATGAAAAGCTAAAGGAAAAAGAATGGGAGGTGGGAGAGAAAAAGATCGATTGGACAGCTCTAGAAGCTGAAGACAAGGCACGAGTACCAGGTACCGGTCTTGGAGATAAATGTAAAGAATTACCAGAATTATTAATTCAAGTTTTACCCAGATTATTAACAACGAGAAAAGAAGACTGGGATGCAATCTCAGCCTGTAAACAGAAACAAGATGAAGATATTAGTGATTTTTATTCTAGGTTTGAAAAATGTTTCAGTATTAACAGTGGCCTCAAGACAAGTAGTGAGTCATACCCTCACCTTTTCGTTACTAAATTAGTCGAGAATTCAAGTCCACAAATTAAAAATCGAGTTTTGAAAGTCGAAAGCACCTGGCAAGCTAATACTCCGTCCCAGATGCTCCAGATGCTTCAGTATCACCAGAATAGAATCAGGGAAGAGCAAGAACACGAGAGAAAACGTATGAAAGATACGAAAATGAAAGTGCTAGTTGCACAATCTGTTCCTCAAGACAGTCAGAAGAGGGGTCCGAATCAAGCCAGTCATCCTGCAGCTCCCGTTAAAGGGAACTGCAATTATTGTAAACAGCCAGGTCATTTTATAAATGAGTGTGCAGTTCTGAAACACAACATAGCTACTGGTAAGACTAAAGAAAGACCACGTCCGCCTAGACAAGAACAAGTTTCACAGATTCCTCAGCCACAGAATGCACAACAGACAGTTACAGTACCGCAGCCTATTGCTGCAACACAGCATGTTACATCACAGATGTACCAGTATGCACAGTCTGAGTATCCAGAGTACCAGCCATATTCATGAAACAGCCTAGAGAGGGAGGTAGGCTTGCCTCTCATCGAGATACCTGTAGATCAAGAAGGTCCCTATGTTCACAGTCAAGTATTAGGGAAAGACAGAAAGTTTCTGATTGATACAGGGGCAAGTAGGACCACAATTAGTCATGCCGAAGTTCCAGGGGCTCCGCTCTCAGGCTCAAGAAATGTTTCCCTTGGATTTTCAGGCAAACCTATCGTTAACGAGATATCAAAGCCAGTTACCCTAGAAGTAGGTCCATTGTCCCGCACTACTGATCTGTTACTTACTAAGTCATGTCCAGAAAATCTATTAGGCATTAAAACACTGAAAGAGTTGGGTGCAGTCATATGCTGTTCCCCAGAGGGAATACGACTGTTCCTACGTGACTTTAAGGGTCACTATGTATTACGAGATTTTGATTCAAGACTGTCTAAAGTTCCGCAGCATCTATGGGCGCAAGGTCCAACTGATGTAGGTTACATGCAAATCACACCCCATCGTGTGACTCTCAAACCAGGTGTAGTGTTACCACGAATCAGGCAGTATAGATTGCCACCCGAGGCTGTAGCAGCCTTATCCAAAATTATAGACGAGCTCATCGCTCAAGGAGTAGTTGTAGAAACTGACTCCAATGTATGTAATTCTCCGATCATTCCAGTCATGAAACGCACTGATCCAAATGCACCCCCAGTATATCGATTAGTGATTGATTTACGAGAGCTTAATAAATGTATTATTCCGCAGTACCCAGTTGTCCCAGATATCTCTTCCCTGTTAACTGCTATTGATCCCGAAGCCATGTTCTTCACTGTCATAGACCTCAAGAATGCATTTTTTAGTGTTCCCATTCATCCAGACAGCCAGTTTCTTTTCGGATTTTGTTTAAATGGAAGGAGCTATATGTTCACACGCGCTCCTCAAGGTTTCACAGAAAGCCCTAGTATTTACAGTCAAGCACTGAAGAGACAACTAGACAATATTCACATGCCAACTGACACTGCCCTGCTCCAGTATGTCGATGATCTACTGATCACAGCCCGTTCTGAACGTGATTGCGAGCGGGCATCACTGACAGTTCTGTATTTCCTAGCCGAGATGGGGCACAAGGTGTCCCCTTCGAAGCTTCAATTCTGTGTCCAGCAAGTGGTATACTTAGGACACTTACTGTCCAAGAGGGGTAGGCAGTTGACACCCGACCGTATCCAGTTGATAGCGAGTCTTCCCCAGCCCAGAACCCAGAAGGAGGTACGTGCTTTTATCGGCCTTACTTCTTATTGCAGACAATGGATTCCCCAGTATGCATTTCTAGCCAAGCCACTGATACAGTTAACGACACAGGAGGCAGCCGTATCGACTGTCCTCCCTTGGACATCTGAACATACACTTAGTTTCAATGAGTTAAAGACAGCTTTATGCCAAGCTCCAGTTCTAGCTACACCGAACTACAGTAAGCCTTTTACACTTTTCGTCACAGAACGTGAAGGTACAGCATTATCTGTTCTCACACAAGATCAAGCAGGTCAATACAAGCCCTGTGCTTATTTTTCGAGCACATTAGATCCAGTCGCCCAGGCGTTGCCTGCGTGCCTCAAGTCAGTTGCAGCCACAGCACTAGCTATCAGACAAAGTGATTCCATAGTTTTAGGACACTCCCTGACAGTACAAGTTCCACACTCCGTAGAAGTTCTTTTAAACCGAACACAAACACAGCACTTGACAATTGCACGTTTAACAGGTTATGAATTGACACTGTTTCAGCCACACATAGAAATTAGACGCTGCAATATCCTGAATCCTGCTACACTGTTACCATCAGTTAATTCAAATCCTGACACACATGACTGCGTGGAAGTAGTTAACATTACGACAAAGCCAAGACAAGACCTGACAGATATTCCGTTACTAGATCCTGACCTGACACTTTATGTGGATGGTTCATGTATGAGAACTAGTACAGGAGAACTAGTCGCCGCATATGCAGTGACTACTGACACTGAAGTTATTGAAACACACCGTATTGATACCCTGTCCGCTCAAGCAGCAGAGCTAGTTGCTCTGACACAAGCCTGTATACACGCCAAGAACCTGAAAGTTAATGTTTACACAGATTCACGTTACGCATTTGGAGTTGTACACGACTTCGGAGTGCTCTGGCAGGAGAGAGGTTTCATGACTTCTCATGGAACCAAGATTCAGCATGGTCTCCTTATTCAAGCTCTGTTAGATGCCATACATTTACCGACATCCATTGCTATCATGAAATGCAAAGCACATACGAAAGTTACTGACATTATTTCTCAAGGCAATGATCTAGCAGATCGCACAGCCAAGCTTACAGCACAGACTCCAGACATTCCAGTTAACCTGACACACACTCCAGATCCGACTACATGTATGACAATTAAGGACCCTACTCAAGATGTCATAGATATCCAGTTACATGCTACTCCCGATGAAATCAAGAAATGGTCCGAACAAGGAGGGGTCCAGACAGATCAAGGATGGTTAACGAAGGGTAGAGCCACATGGTTTCTCCCCGACTCTATGGTTCAAGTCATCATTAATACCGCACATAGTCCAGCACATTTAGGAGAAAAAGCTATGCTAGACAGTATCCAGAACATTTGGTTCAACAAGCATTTACGAGCTGCAGCCAAGCAGAAAGTCCGTACCTGTATGATATGTTGTCAGTTTAATCCAGGTAAAAGTGTCCCGGTGGAACAAGGTGGTTTCCAGCCTCCTGACCACCCTTTTGAGGTCCTCCAGATGGATTATATTCAGATGGAGCGATGTCGAGGTTTCAAGTATGTCCTTGTAGTTGTATGCGCTTTGTCCAGATGGACAGAAGCATATCCAGTCCCAGATTACACAGCCGCGACCACTGCCAAGCAGTTGGTTCGTGAATTCTTCCCTCGATATGGACTCCCTAGAGTCGTATATTCTGATAACGGTCAGCCATTCTCATCTGAACTCATGAAGCACGTTTCCCTTTTGTTAGGGTACCAGTGGAAGTTCCATTGTGTACGCCATCCTGAAGCAGCCGGTCTAGTCGAGAGACATAATCAGACCCTGAAAATTCGAATCGCCAAAGTTTGTCAAGAGAAAGGTGTGGACTGGCTAGTAGCTCTGCCAGTCGCTTTGTTTTATATGCGCATGGTCGCACATTCCAGATCAGGTCTGTCCCCGTATGAGGTCGTTTTCGGCCGCCCCCCTAACATGTGGGGTACTCCTAGACCCCGAAGTATTACCGATGTTTCATGTAATATGCTGACAGATTACCTAGCTTCCTTGATGTCTGCCCTCAACTCATGTCGTTCACAGGTTGCTGCCGCATTTCCAGACAATACCGAGGTGGCACCGCATGAAATCGTTCCAGGTTCGCTGGTGATGATCCGAAATTTTGACAGATCAAGTCCGCTGGAACCTCGTTGGAAGGAGCCCCGTCAGGTCCTCCTCACCACCCGTACAGCCGTGAAGTTGGAAGGCCGAAAAGGATGGATACATCTTTCTCACGTAAAACTTTTCAATGGATTGAAACCCGTTTCTAAAAACATTTCCAAGGATTCCCAGGATTTTAAGGACTGCCGAAATATTGTTCCTAAGGACTGTCCCGCAAAAGACATTGACACAACCCCTTCCCTGTTAGAGAAAACTCCGCAGCAGGAGTATAAGTTAAAGCTCCGGTCTAGTAAAATAAGTCAGTCAGTTTGATTGTATAAGTCCTCCCCTAGGTGAAACGGTTAGGCTGTTTCTGACATGTATAAAATAGACCCCCATAGTGAGAGAGTTAGTCAAAACTCAATTCAATGTATCATTTTTCTAAGCTTCATATTATTCATCAGCATTATGATTTCTTGCATCAGCTATGCATTTTTCCTGTATTTTTCAGTTTCTCATGTAAATAAGTCTGCTAATGTTACAGGAGAGCACACGTTTAGTGATCTGCCTCCTCACGAATATGCTTACCGCCTCGCTATGCGTAACAATTCATTTATCCGTATGTTACATTACTCACACCAGACCAGCAATGCCACTAATTGTTGGGTGTGTGGTCGACTCCCCCCTTTCCAGACCCCGAAGGGAGTTCTGCCACTTTTTCCTTATCCATTCTCACATAATGGTTCGTGTGGAGCATGGTCCACGTTAACGTCATCCTCAACAGATATGTCTTTTCTTAACAGTACATGTTTCCCAGACAAGCAAGGTTTCCCCCACAGAACAGGTTTAGATCTAGAAAATGAAGTGTATAATTTAGGTAATTATTCGTCGAATTTTATGGTCCTGAATGTCCAGTCTGATACTACTCCAGACTCACCTGCTATTTCAGTACTACCAGTCAAAGGCGAATTATGTGTCCGTAGTCATGGTTCTGTACACGTAGGACATAGTGATTGTACTACTATTGTCAAGTATAGTGACAGTGGGAAATCTATTTTTAAAGCTTCACGTCATTCTTATTTTGTTTGTGGTCAAACTGCATATGTTCGTCTGCCCCTCGATTGGGAAGGAACCTGTTACATTGCCTTCCTACTGCCACCAGTTTTTCTAGCCCCACCTGACTATCATAGAAACACACATCTAGTACATACTAGACACAAGAGAAACCTCCCGATCGTCGATTATACTGAAACTACCGCAGAGCAATTCATTGATATAGATAAAGGTGTGTTCCCTTATTTAGGTACAGTTGTAAACAGTAAGCTAATCCGTAGGTTAACAAGAACCCTTGAAGCAGTAGTAGATGAGACTGCCTCCGCTCTAGGTAACTTAACCGAAGAGCAATCCTTTATGAGAATTGTCGTTTTACAGAATCGTCTCGTCCTTGACGTCATACTGGCCGATAGGGGCGGGGCCTGTAGAGTTCTCGGATCTAGTTGCTGCATTTTCATTCCTAATAACGCGCCGTCTGTTTATTCAGCTATAACCAGACTTCATAAAATTGCCCATCTGTTACACCAAGATCCAGGCACCTGGACATGGTCCGGTTGGTTCTGGAATATAATTTCCGCCTGGGGATGGAAAGTCCTGTCCTTTCTAGGTATTGCAGTAGCGATCATATTCAGCTGCTGCCTCTGTATACAATGTGGCCCTGCGATTTGCGGCATTTGTGCTACCTCTTGTATTCCTAGTCCCAAGCCCCGTTCTAAATCCCGTTCCAAGACAATTCGAGACGAGCAAATGATACTATATGAAATGATAGATGGTATCATGAATATTGATGTTTCCTGATGGAAACGTAGTGACAAGGAGGGAATGTGGAAAAGTAAATTTTGCCATGTTCTGTGTCCCTACGTGTCATCCCTCATATGTTATGTGTGCATGACCAATATGCATATGTTATTCCCCATGTCCGATTAATGACGCAATTATAGTTGTGTCCACCTCTAGTATGCCAGTTTCCAGTTCTCGTGAATACTACGAATATCAGGCCTATGTAAAGCTACGTTGCCACGTTCCCCAGTGTGCACGTTATTTCATTATAAAGTCCCCGTTTCCAGGCCTCAACAGGGCCCGGACACTAGATTCAGCTCCTGTCTCCTGAAGCCTCGCTGAGGAGCGATACAGCCCCCACCTGTATCCTCGACCTTTCACTTACTTCCTGCCTCGCAGTGCCCGGTGCAGCTTGGCTCTGCCTCTGAGTCTGCCAAAAGTCCAGTTATCAGTTCAGTCCTCCTTCTCTGCATTCCTAAGCTACTGAACTGCATCAATAGTTTCCGTCATTGTCTAGCCTTCACGTCTCCATGTTAGAGAAATACTGTATTTACTGGTCATTTAATATTCTTCATCACGCACTACATGTAGAATAATGCATGGTCCAGTCTTAGAGTCAAGTTAGCTTTTCCCCTCATGACTTCTAGTTTATATCAACATGTTCCCTAAACATCAGATACTAGATAGGGTTTAGGTACATGTCGCTCCGACCCTCCAGACTTTAGTCTCTGCTCCTAGCACAGAGTTCATAGCCCCCAGCTTCTCCTAGTGATACGTCATTGCCAGTTTACGCGCACCACCAGGTTAGAGGTCCCGGCTCCTTAGGTAGCCCCCTCCAATGTTTCCGCCCCATTCATGACATATTCTGTTACGTCTGCACCACATGTCTATGTATACGCCCAGTTACACCTACTTTTACTGTTATCTTTCGCGACTGCTACGCGTCACACCTTCTGCTCCACCCACTGCTACGCCTACTGCAATGTAATGCTATGTGTTCGCGCTATGTATATATGCCCGTGTATTGTTATTAAAAGTTAGCGCGCTCATCCCAGACCCAGCCCCGGCAGCTGCCGGGCCACTCTAGCCCTGCCATTCTGTTCCTATGCAGGTTGTCCTGATCCTGTCCTTATGCTGTAATAAACCTGCAGAAACTCCTACTACCTCGAATCTTGACTCTTATTTATTGAGCTATCTGTTATGATATATGCCTAGTCAAAAATAGGGTATTATTTATTTATTTACCACACTTGCCATGAGGTACCGTGAGAGAATTACACAGATTCTTGGCTTGGCTTGTTTAAGGGATCTAAACACAACTTGGTTCCTTTCGTTCAGACCAATCTGGCAAGATTGCATCTTACCTGTTCGGCGATGCCTGCTTTGCGGAGAGGAATGCGTGATGGACATTTGTCTTACACTACCATCAGTCCTGCCATCAGATGTTGGCGCTTTGCTAGGTCTGGTAACGACTCATGCATTGTGTTGCCTCCAAAGGCTGCCCATTCTGAGGACAGCATTCATTGAGGTTCTCACCGGCAAGTCTAACTGAGGGTGAGATACGAGACACTACAGCCACACAGGTACCACCTACTGCGGACATTGCTAATGCATCAAACTCTGATGGCGGTGATCCTCATCTATGCACATTCGACCTGCTAACTGAAGGGGTTCCACTTTCGCCTATTATGGTAGACAGTGTTTTTGCCAGCCTAGACGATCCGATGTTTCTCCTGACACCGAGAATAACTTTTGATTAATTCACACAGCGTTCCGTGAACTCTGAAATTCGGCCTTCGTTTTTCAAAACAAACCGACAAACAAATTTGAACCTTTTCCAAAATAGAACTTGTTGGCACAGAGTAATCTGCTTAAAGTAGAACTATTCTTAGAGAACAAGATTTCTTTTGAAAACTTCCTAATGACAATATTTGGCCTTGCCCAAAAAACGAAACAGTTTAAATATTATGCTATGGGATAGTCTGGACTGTTTTCTTCTGTACCTTAAAGAGACATTTCATGAATGTAATTTCGTCTTTCATAAATGTTTGAATGTATGCTCTCATACTATGCTTCATATCGGTTGAGACCTATTTTTTCATACAGTTTATACTCATTTCATGTGAACAAACCTTTCAAATGCAATTTTGGGTGGGATTGTAAACACTTGCCTTAGATATGTTCAGTACTTATACACTTAGTTTTATTCAACTTAATATCGTGGAGTGGGTGTTGTGTAGGAATCTAGGACCCTAGTGTAATTTTCCCAATTCATGCAAATATATATTTGGACTAAGCCCATGCAGCCCAAATATGGCATGGCTACTTCCACTAAGTTCCGAGAATCAACAATGATTCCTTAGAAAAACCCGCTTTCAGCAGCTAGGGACTTCCCCTCACCTGATTACTAATTTATCTAAGAAATCATGGAGTTTTCAAAGAACTGAGTCTTTGAGTGATGTTGTTATGCCCAATCATACGTCAAACTCGGCACCTTCAAGGTATAAATATGCCTACATTTGCCCAGACAAACACACGGTGGTTTGGAGCAGATCAACTAACTACTTGCCCGACGCCCTACAGCAGCAAGTGCCGAAGGCAGTCGACCCTCCAGCTGACGCACTGAGAGACGCTCTCTTTTCTCCTGCCGAGCAATCCAGCTCCAGTATTTCCAGGCTACCCTTGCGGGTTGCTGGGAATTCGAGTCCTGAGAGAGAGATTCAAGACCTCCTTCATTCTAAAACCAAGGTACGGAGCTGATTAGACCCTTAGAGAATTCTTGGAGTAGATTCTTGGCAAAGAATACTAAACTTAAGCTACACCTTATTTTCTTCTTCCTTTGTACTAGAGTTAGTTTAGGTACACCGGGGTAGGCGTATTTTAGAAGCACCAGTTGAGTACTTTTAGTCATTATTTTATCACTGTATGTATTTTAGGTATTTTAGGTATTTTATGGCTTAGAAACCACATCATGCTTTTACAGAACTATTGTATAATGCTTATCATATTATATGCCTGTACTTTATAACCAGTATTACAATTGTAGCAGTACATTTCTTATGCTTGAGAAAGAAGACTGTTCAATAAATACTTTTTATTGAAAACGCTGTCTCTCTATTTTCTCAGCACCTCTGGTGAAGCAAAGCATGCACGATTGACTGAGTAAAATAGCTATCTATTGTTTCCGCGAATCTAGAGATTGATTTCTTATTCTTGGGAAGCAAGGTTGTCATGTTTATGCGGTTGTCAGAAACTAATCCCTTCTTGTGAATTCGAGAACGTTTCTAGTGACCTCTGAGCTAGCTGGCTCTCACAATTAAATTTAATATATTCGGTAGAGACCTAGTCGACCTCAGTCCTACGTCTAAACTACAGGATATATTATTCCAATGCGCATAGCCTATTGGGAATATAGGAACTACACTACAGACTGTTGCCTTTGGAGCAGTTTCAAGACAGATTTGCATATGGATCGGTCAAAACTGAGGTGGCATGATATGCAAAATAACAATGGGTTGCGATGCTGCCCAAGTGATTAATAGTGGTTGAGATTAATTCAAGCATTCCATCCATCATTTTTTTAATGCTACATAAAGGTTGTTGGGGCACTGAAAGAGGCATCACTTACTCAGCCTTTTCAAAGGAGTTCTTATCTGGATTGCTGGATCCATTTACAACACTTCATGCAAGAATAAATCCTGAGGGCAGATTAGTAGTGGTGAAGAGAAAACTTAATAAGGCACTATTTTCCTTGATTGCGGTATATGCCCCTGATGCAAACCTTGATGCACTGGTTGGCTCTTCTCAGTCCTTCTCTATTCACCAATATGCAGATGCCCTACATCTGGGGAGGTGACTTCCTTTGTGTTCTGGATGTGGAACTGGATTTATTTTGTTGAATTTATACAGCTACCCAAAAAGGGTTTACCTGCGCCGTAAGAGAACAGCGAAGAGACGGGAGAGAACTACTGGCTAAAAAGCCAAGTCTTCAGAGATTTTCAGAACAGAAGGAGGTTGGATTGCGTACAGAGATAAAGGCAGAGCATTCCATAAGACAGGACCCAAGTATGTGAAGGAGCACCCTCCCATACGGGAAAGTCTGACCATAGGGACTTGAATTTCTCTTGTGTGGGAGACCGGAGAGTGCGCGAGGGGACATAGAGACAGGTTAGGCATTGAAGGTAGCGGGGAGAAATTGCATGCTTAATGTGGAACATGTAAGTAAGGGCTTTAAACACAACCCGTTTCTCCACCGAAAGCCAGTGGAGGTTCCCCAACAGCCTGGAGGCCGATGCGGTTCTGGAAGTCCGGCAAAGTAATCTGGCAGCAGAGTTTTGAGCTTGCTGCAGCTTACGCATTACATCTTTATTGACTCCCAGATAGAGGATGTTCCCATAGTCCAACCTAGATGTAACGAGAGCCTGGACTACGGTACGCTGGGTATTGGCAGGTAACATCCACACAATCTCCCTCAATCATTTCAGGATGGTAAAGCAGGTGGCGGCAATCTTTGTAACTTGCTGACGCATGGATAGCGAATCGTCAATGATAAAACCAAGGTTGCGTACCTGGGTATAGGGTTGTGGGAGCATACCCATTTCTGAGGGCCAATGTTGGGGGCCACAGAGATCTTTCTCTTTGCCCAGAACCAGGACCTCTGTTTTTTCGCCATTAAGTTTTAAGAGGTTGGCGTTCATCCAGGTCATAACTTTGTTGAGGCCTGACCTGAGAGCAGAAGGCTCGGAGGTCTTACCCGCTGAAAGAGAAAAAATGATCTGGGTGTCGTTGGCGTATGAATATAGCAACAACCTAGAATCCCCTACCAACCCTGCCAGGGGTCTGACTTAAATGTTGAAAAGCAGGGGGCTAAGAATTGAACCCTGTGGAACCCCATAAGGTGAAGAATATGTCTTGGATTTAGCGGAGGATAAAAAAACCTGGAAGGTGCGATTGGAAAGAAAGGACAGAAGCCAGTTCAGGGCCATACCAGTAACCCCAGAAGATTGGAGGGCCTTTATGAGTACAGTATGAGAGATCGTATCAAAGGCCGCGCTAAGATCAAGCAATACCAGTGCCATTGTTCCACCTGCATCCAAGTTCTGTCAGAGCATTTCAGTAACATCTAAAAGTGTAGACTCGTGGAAGAACTGGTCCTAAAGCCAGGTTGGGACCCTGGATAGGTGAGAGAGCAGGGAGTAGCGAAATTGGATGGTAATTTGAGGGAAGCGCGGGGTCAGAGTTGTTTTGTTTTAATAAAGGGATGACAATTGCATGTTTCCAGTCTGGGGGGGACAAAGGATTCCATAAGGGATGCATTAAGAAGATCAAGAATGTTGTGGTAAATAAATAATTAATTACCGGTACTATTTTTCATATAATCAATAAAACAGGTAGCTCAATAAATAAGAGTCAGGATTCGAGGTATCTTGAGTCAACAGGCTTTAATCAGGCATAAAGGACAGGAACAGGACAGCCTGTACGGGAAAGGAATGAAGGCAGCTGCCGGGGGCAGGATCTGGACAAGGGAATTGGCAATTGGCAACTTTTAATATGGGTGTACAGTATATATACTTAAACAAATACATTACATTCAATACAGTAGGCGTAGCAGTAGGCGTGACTCGTAACAGTCGCGAAAGATAAGGGCAAAAATGATGTAACAAGAAGGCGTGTACAGGGCGTATACATAGACATGTGATGTAAACGTAACAGAAGTGTCATAAACGGGGCGGAAACATGGAGGGGGCTACCTGAGCAGCTGGGACCTCTAACCTAGTGGTGCGCGCAAATGGGCAATGACGTGTTACCAGGGAGAACTGGGGGCTATGACTTCTGCGCTAGAAGAGGAGACTAAAGTCTGGAGTGTCAGAGCGACATGTACCCAGGCATATCTAGTATCTGGTGTTTAGAGTACATGTTGACAGAATCCAAAAGTTATCAGGGCAAAGACTAATAGACACTAAGACTGGTGCATGCATAATTCTACATGTATTGCGTGTGCGAGGAATATTCTATGAATATTAATACAGTATTTCTCTTACGTGGAGACATAAAGGCTAGACCATGACGGAAACTATTGATGCGATTCAGTAGCTTAGGAATGCAGAGAAGGAGGGCTGGACTGATAACTAGAAACATAACATACTCTTGGCAGACTGGGAGGCAGAGCCAGGCCGGGCCGGGCACTGCGTGACAAGAAGTAAGCGAAGGGTCAGGGATGCAGGTGGGGGCTGTATCGCTCCTCGGAGAGGGTTCAGGAAACAGGAGCTGAATCTGAGTCCGGGCCCTTTTGAGGCCTAGAAACGGGGACAATTCAATGAATTAACGTGCATACTGTAAAATGTGGCAACGTAGGTTTACATAGGCCTAATATTCGTTGCTTTCACGAAGACTGGAAACTGACATACTAGAGATGGACACAACTGTAATTGCGTCTTTAATCGATCAGAGGGGAATACATGCATATCGATCATGCACATATAACATAAGATGGGGAACACGTAGGCACATACAACATGGCAAAATTTACTTTTCCACATTCCCTCCTTGTGCCCTACGTTTCCATCAGGAAACATCAATATTCATGATAACATCAATCATTTCATATAGCATCATTTGCTCGTCTCGAATTGTCTTGGAACGGGATTTAGGACTAGGAATATAAGAGGCAGCACACATGCCGCAAATCGCAGGGCCATATTGTACACAGAGGCAGCAACTGAATATGATCATTACTGCAATACCTAGGAATGACAATACTTTCCATCCCCAGGCAGATATAATACTCCAGAGCCAACCGGACCATGTCCAGGTGCCTGGATTCTGGTGTAACTGATGGGCAATTTTATGAAGTCTGGTTATAGCTGAATAAACAGACGGCGCGTTATTAGGAATGAAAATGCAGCAACTAGATCCGATGACTCTACATGCTCCTCCTCTATCGGCCAGTATGACGTCAAGAACGAGACGATTTTGGAGCACGACAAATCTCATAGCAGATTGCTCTTCAGTTAAGTTACCTAGAGCAGAAGTAGTCTCATTCACTACTGCTTCAAGGGTTCTGGTTAACCTACGTATTAACTTACTATTCTGGACAGGTCCTATAAAGAAGAAGAAACCTTTATTAAAGTCTTGATACTGTTCTAGAGTAGTTTCAGTTTGATCGACAATTGGGGACTCGATCTCCCTTCTAGGTCTGACGTGTACTAGATGTGTATTTCTGTGATAATCAGATGGGGCTAAAAAAACTGGTGGCAGTAGGAAGGCAATGTAACATGTTCCATCCCAATCGAGGGGCAGACGAACATATGCGGTCTGACCACAAACAAAATAAGAATGACGTGAGGCTTTGAAAATAGATTTCCCACTGTCACTATACTCGACAGTAGTAGTACAATCACTATGTCCTATATGTGCAGAACCATTCTTTCTGACACATAATTCGCCTTTGACTGGTAGTAATGAAATAGCAGGCAAATCTGGAGTAGTATCAGACTGAACATTCAGGACCATGAAATTCGAAGAATAATTACCTAAATCATATACTTCATTTTCTAGATCTAACCCTGTCCTATGGGAAAGACCCTGCTTGTCTGGAAAACATGTTCTATTCAGAAGGGACATATCATTGGAGGATGACGTTAACGTGGACCATGCTCCACACGAACCATTATGTGAAAACGGATAAGGAAAGAGTGGCAGAACTCCCTTCGGTGTCTGGAAAGGGGGGAGTCGACCACACACCCAACAATTAGTGGCATTGCTGGTCTGGTGTGAATAGTGTAACATTCTAATGAATGTGTTATTTCGCATAGCAAGACGATAGGATAGCTCGTGAGGAGGCAGATCACTAAATGTATGCTCTACTGTAGCATTAGAAAACATTCTTACATGTGAAATTGGAAAACATAAATGTAAAGCATAACTTGTGCAGGTAACCATAAGACTCAAAAACAATAAAAAACTTAGAACAATTATACATCGTTTAGAGTTTTGACTAACTCTCTCACTATGGGGGTCTATCTCATACATGTCAGGAACCTGTCTAACCGTTTCACCCGAGAGGGACTTAGACAATTAAACTGGCTGACTTATTTTACTAGACCGGAGTTTCTGTTTATACTCCTGCTGCGGAGTTTCCTCTAACAGGGGAACTTTGAGTTCAGAGTCTGTTTTTAGGCAGTCTTTAGGAAAAGTCTTTTCTGATAGTCCATGGAACTTCTTTATGTGGGTCAGGTGGACCCATCCTTTTCTCCCCTCGAGCTTGACTGCAGTCCTTGTTGTAAGCAAAACGAGGCGGGGCTCCTTCCAGCGGGGCTCCAGCGGGCTTGAACGATCAAAATTCCGCACCAACACCAGATCGCCTGGAATGACCTCATGCGGTTTCACCTCGGTGTTGTCTGGAAATGCGGCGGCAACCTGTGAACGACAAGAGTGTAGGGCAGACATCAAGGAAGCTAGGTAATCTGTCAGCATATTACTGGAAACATCTGTAATACTGCGGGGTCTAGGTGTACCCCACATGTTTGGGGGGCGGCCGAATACGACCTCATACGGGGACAGACCTGATCTGGAATGTGCAACCATCCGCATATAAAATAAAGCAACTGGCAGGGCAACTAGCCAGTCTACACCTTTCTCTTTACATATTTTGGCAATGCGAATTTTCAACGTCTGATTATGTCTCTCTACAAGACCGGCTGCTTCAGGATGGCGCACACAATGGAACTTCCACTGGTACCCCAACAGAAGGGAAACATGTTTCATAAGTTCAGATGAGAATGGCTGGCCGTTATCAGAATACACGACCCTAGGGAGTCCATAGCGGGGAAAGAATTCACGAACCAACTGCCTGGCAGTGGTCGCGGCTGTGTAATCTGGAACTGGATATGCTTCTGTCCACCTGGACAAAGGGCATACCACTACGAGGACATACTTGAAACCTCGACATCGCTCCATCTGAATATAATCCATCTGGAGGACTTCAAAAGGGTGGTCAGGAGGTTGGAATCCACCTTGTTCCACCGGGACACTTTTACCTGGATTGAACTGGCAACATATCATACAGGTACGGACTTTCTGCTTGGCTGCAGCTCGTAAGTGCTTGTTGAACCAAAGGTTCTGAATACTGTCTAACATAGCTTTTTCTCCTAGATGTGCTGGACTATGTGCGGTATTAATAATGACTTGAACCATAGAGTCGGGGAGAAACCATGTGGCTTTTCCCTTCGTCAACCATCCTTGATCTGTCTGGACCCCTCCTTGTTCGGACCATTTCTTGAGTTCTTCGGGAGTAGCATGTAACTGTATGTCTATGACATCTTGTGTAGGGTCCTTGACTGTCATACAAGTAGTCGGATCTGGAGTGAATGTCTGTGTCGTGTTGACTGGAATGTCTGGAGTCTGAGCTGTAAGCTTGGCTGTTCGATCTGCTAGATCGTTACCTTGGGAAATGATGTCAGTAACTTTCGTATGTGCCTTGCACTTCATGATAGCGATAGCTGTCGGTAAATGTATTGCATCTAACAGAGCTTGGATGAGGAGACCATGCTGAATCTTGGTTCCATGAGAAGACATGAAACCTCTCTCCTGCCAGAGCACTCCAAAGTCATGTACGACTCCGAATGCGTAACGTGAGTCTGTATATATGTTTACTTTCAGGTTCTTAGCACGTATGCAGGCTTGGGTCAGAGCAACTAGCTCTGCTGCTTGAGCAGACAGTGTGTCAATACGATGTGTTTCTATAACTTCAGTTTCAGTAGTCACTGCATACGCGGCTACTAGTTCTCCTGTACTAGTTCTCATACATGAACCATCCACATAAAGTGTCAGGTCGGAATTAGGTAATGCAATGTCTGTCAGGTCTTGTCTTGGCTTTGTCATAGTGTTAACAACTTCCACACAGTCATGTGTGGCAGGATTTGAAGTAACTGACGGTAACAGTGTAGCAGGATTTAGAATGTTGCAGCGTCTGATTTCTATGTGTGGCTGGAACAGTGTCAGTTCATAACCTGTTAAACGTGCAATTGTCAAGTGCTGAGTCTGTGTTCGGTTTAAAAGAACTTCCACGGAGTGTGGAACTTGTACTGTCAGGGAATGTCCTAACACTATGGAATCACTTTGTCTGATAGCTAGAGCTGTGGCTGCAACTGACTTGAGGCACGCAGGCAGAGCCTGGGCTACTGGATCTAATGTGCTCGAGAAATAAGCACAGGGCTTGTACTGTCCTGCTTTATCTTGTGTGAGAACAGATAATGCAGTACCATCACGTTCTGTGACAAAAAGTGTAAAAGGCTTACTGTAGTTCGGTGTTGCTAGAACAGGTGCTTGACATAAGGCTTTCTTTAATTCATTGAAAACAAGTGTATGTTCCTGGGTCCAAGGGAGGACAGTCGATACGGCTGCCTCCTGTGTCGTTAACTGTATCAGTGGTTTGGCTAGAAATGCATACTGAGGAATCCATTGTCTGCAATAAGAAGTGAGGCCAATAAAAGCTCGTACCTCCTTCTGTGTCTTGGGCTGTGGAAGACTCGCTATTAACTGGATACGGTCTGGTGTCAACTGCCTACCCCACTTGGACAGTAAGTGGCCTAAGTAGATCACTTGCTGGACACAGAATTGTAATTTGGAAGGGGACACCTTGTGCCCCTGCTCGGCCAGAAAATACAGAACCGTGAGTGACGCTCGCTCGCAGTCACGTTCAGAACGGGCTGTGATCAGTAGATAATCGACATACTGGAGCAGGGCAGTGTCAGTTGGCATGTGAATATTGTCTAGTTGTCTCTTAAGCGCTTGACTATAAATACTAGGACTTTCTGTGAAACCTTGAGGAGCTCGTGTGAATTTATAGCTCCTTCCATTTAAACAAAAACCAAAAAGGTACTGGCTGTCTGGATGAATGGGGACACTGAAAAATGCGTTCTTGAGGTCGATAACTGTGAAAAATGTAGCTTCAGAATCAATGGCTGTTAGTAGGGAAGAAATATCTGGGACTACTGGATACTGGGGTATGATACATTTATAAGCTCTCGAAGGTCAATCACTAATCGATATACTGGAGGTGCATTTGGATCAGTACGTTTCAGGACCGGAATGATAGGAGAATTACATACATTGGAGTCAGTTTCTACAACCACTCCTTGAGCAATGAGCTCGTCAATAATTTTAGATAAGGCTGCTACAGCCTCAGGTGGCAATCTGTACTGTCTGATTCGTGGCAAAACTATACCTTGTTTGAGAGTCACACGATGGGGTGTGATGTGCATACAACCTACATCAGTTGGACCTTGCGCCCATAAATGCTGTGGTACATTCAGTAATCTCGGATCAAAATCACGTAATACATAGTGACCTTTAAAGTCTCTGAGAAACAATCGGACTCCTTCTGGGGAGCAGCAAATTACTGCACCTAATTCTTTTAACATTTTAATGCCTAACAAATTTTCTGGACATGATTTCGTAAGTAACAAATCAGTAGTTCGGGACAATGGACCCACTTCTAGGGAGACTGGTTTCGAAATTTCATTAACAATCGGTTTTCCTGAAAATCCAAGGGAAACATTTTTAGAGCCTGAGAGCGGAGCCCCTGGAACCTCGTCATGACTGATAGTAGTCCTACTTGCCCCTGTATCAATCAAAAACTTTCTGTCTTTCCCTAATACTTGACTGTGTACATAGGGACCCTCTTGATCTACAGGTATCTCGATGAGAGGCAAGCCTACCTCCCTCTCTAGGCTGTTTCATGAATACTGTTGATACTCTGGATACTCTGTCTGGGCATACTGGTACATCTGCTGTGTAACATGCTGTGTTGCAGCGATAGGCTGCGGTACTGTAACTGTCTGTTGTGCATTCTGTGGTGGCTGAGAAGTCTGTGAAACTTGTTCTTGTCTAGGTGGACGTGGTCTTTCTTTAGTTTTACCAGTGGCTATGTTGTGTTTCAGACCTGCACACTCGTTTATAAAATGACCTGGCTGTTTACAGTAATTGCAAGTCCCTTTAACGGGAGCTGCAGGATGACTGGCTTGATTCGGACCCCTCTTCTGACTGTCTTGTGGAACAGATTGTGCAACTAATACTTTCATTTTCGTGTCTTTCATACGTCTCCTTTCGTGTTCTTGCTCTTCCCTGATTCTATTCTGGTGATACTGGAGCATTTGTAGCATTTGTGACGGAGTATTAGCTTGCCAACTACTTTCGACTTTCAGTACTCGATTTTTAACTTGTGGACTTGAATTCTCGACTAGTTTGGTAACAAAAAGATGAGGGTACGATTCACTACTCGTTTTCAGACCACTGTTAATAATAAAACATTTTTCAAATCTAGAATAAAAATCACTAGTGTCTTCATCCTGTTTCTGTTTACAAGCTGAGATTGCATCCCAATCTTCCTTTTTCGTGGCTAGTAACCTTGGCAAAACCTGTATCAATAATTCGGGCAATTCTTTAACTTTACCCCCTAGACCGGTACCTGGTACTCGTGAAGTATCTTCAGCTTCTAGAGCTGTCCAATCTATCTTTTTCTCTCCCACCTCCCATTCTTTTTCCTTGAGTTTTTCATATACCCCTGCGGGCAACAGGACCTTTAACATTTTAATGATATCAGGATACGTGTATTCTCCCATACGGAGCATGTCTTTTAATTCTCGATGGAACCCTGCTGGATCTTTGTCGTGACAGGGAATTAACTTTTTCATCTCTAAGAGTTCCATCTTTGTGATAGGGGTGTAAACAAATACTCGTTCTAGATCACCACCCGTTGTCCTAACTGGGTGTACTTCTCGTGACGGATGCCGTCTATCTATGTAAAATGATTTACTTTCTGGAGGTGAGACATGAACAAAATGCGGATTCAGAAACGTTCGATATTTGTGGCGCTGTTCTAGAATGATACTAATTAAATCAGTACCTAGACCTCTCCATCTATACTGGAGTAACTCGTTCAGAACATCATGTAACGGACCTGGATCAGAATGCTGTCCCTCATACAGTGTGATGAGGTGCTGGATCATATACATACCCACCAGTCGCTGCTCGGCTGGGGGCAGTTTCAGAAACATTTGTGCCACTATTTCGTCAGGAAAAGTGGTAGAATCAGTAGTCCATCGGACTGCCGATCGGGCTAGTTCTTGTTCATGCATGGTGCTAAGTTCACTATAACCGATTCGTGATTTCAGAATGTGGTCGGTAGCTTGAAATACTTGCTCAAGAGAACCTTGTTCTGGTGCTGAAGAAGGGAAAACTTTCTTGTGTTCTAGGCGTGAATGTCGGTCGGGAAGTCTAGTTCTACCTACATACGCTATTCTGGAGGGATTCTCGTCGTCTACCTCTTCATTATCAGAGGCGTCTTCTTTCTCGTTTACTTGTGCTGCTTTTCGTTTCTCGTGTAACTTTATTATTTCCCTACGGATTTTCTTGTACATACTCTCTATACAGTTCTGTGTCTTGTGTCTTCCCTCGGCTATATGGTCACTCCACCTGGTCAGGACTTTCATTTCTTCCGGATCTTTATCCGGATAATCTTGTTCTCTTATTAAACAATTAATTAGAAACTTTAAAAGCATGAGCTGAATCTCGACTTTTCTTTGAGCCATGGCTTCACCAATACTTCCTGGATCTGCTCCTGTACGGATGAAACGATATATTCTGTCTAGATATTCTTTCATATTCGGTAGGGTGTCCAAATATTCGGTCACCCGTCTTACACGCAATGAATATATAACCATATCATCATCGCCTGGGACTGGATCATAACGGCATTCGGTAAGGGCTCGCTTGATATCTGCAACTGACTGATGTTTGGGCGAACGCTGTAACGCTCGGGCATGTAGCTCGAGTAATGTCACACGTCTGTGTTGCGGCGGGGTTCCAGGAGGACTTCCCCCCGTGGCCCCTAGACTAGAAGCGTCGACGGGTATTGTACGTGCTGGGAGAGTGACTGATGTAGCGGGTACATGTACTGTAGGCTGGACCGGGGGTACCGTAACAGGTGCTGCAACGGGTGCCCCGGTGGCTGGAGGAACAGGAATTACATTATTTACGGGAACTGGCGGAACAGGATTTGCATATTCTGGGACTGTGTCGTCCAAATAGGACGAGAGAAAAATATCAGCTGTGGTCGGTTTGTGACGTAGCTTAATCGGAACTAATGGCGGCGGAAAATTACATGGTGCTTCCGGGGTTGCTTTCGGCAAGCCCTCGGCAAGAAGAGGATACATACCCTTAATAAGGGCATTTCTCTGTCTGTCCTACTGTTCGGCTTTAACTCGTTCACCTACTTCGATTAATTCCCTTTCTTGGGCTCTTTCTGAAGATTCCCTACTTAATTCTGTTTTTCTGATTTCTTTTTCGGTTCTTTTATGAGATTCTTTGCGCCATAACTCGATGGCATCTTTCTGGGACTGTCTGGCTTTCTTTTTCCATAATGCTTCTTCTACTCGCATGATGCACTCGGCATCCCACGTACCTGATACGGGCCATCTATATTTCTCTTCTAATTCCTTGGTGTACTCCACCCATAAGTCTAGATATAATATGGCACTTAAGCCATGCTTATGATACATAAAATGACCTGGACTGTCCCTAGGCGGGACAGGAACTGCTTCCTCTAGCAATCCTTTTCTTGTTTTTAACTGACGTAACTTCGAGAATAGAGGCATAGTTTAGGCTGGAGTCTGGACACAATACAATACACGATAAACACAATAATAACTGGAAAACAAATCACTCATACCACGACATTGAAAACACATGAAATAACATCTAAAATAACAGTTCGGACAGAACACATGAATTTCTCGAGAACAGAAACTTTACTAGAATGACTGGATGCACTGCTAAAACAGCACGAAACTTACCGGTCCCATAAAGAGACACGTCAGGACCCGCGTCCACCTAGGTGAACACTTCGTGTTGGATCTGTGTACCCAAACCCACGGACCAGAGACAAATTAATTGACCCTGTCTAGATACTACCCCAGCAACGGTACTCACCGGGCAGCAAGAACGGAAGGCCTCGGACTGGACTGGACTGCTACGACGACGGACTACGAACTTCGGACTTCAGTTACAGGTGGGCCTCCGGATACCTCGGACCTTGGACTCTCGGCTTGGGCTCTGGTCGGGACTCGCCGCGTTCCTCACCGCCTCGTCTGGATGCTGGACCGCAACCTCCGTCTCCTCCGTGGGCCTGAGGGATACTTGAAGCAGAAATATCTGCACGTGCACGGTATGGTTCCGTCACGGCTGCAGAGGATCAGGGGGCCCGCGTGGCTTCTCCGGGGAAAGGGCAAGTCCCTATTCGGGCGCCATTATGTGGTAAATAAATAATTAATTACCGGTACTATTTTTCATATAATCAATAAAACAGGTAGCTCAATAAATAAGAGTCAGGATTCGCGGTATCTTGAGTCAACAGGCTTTAATCAGGCATAAAGGACAGGAACAGGACAGCCTGTACGGGAAAGGAATGAAGGCAGCTGCCGGGGGCAGGATCTGGACAAGGGAATTGGCAATTGGCAACTTTTAATATGGGTGTACAGTATATATACTTAAACAAATACATTACATTCAATACAGTAGGCGTAGCAGTAGGCGTGACTCGTAACAGTACCGAAAGATAAGGGCAAAAATGATGTAACAAGAAGGCGTGTACAGGGCGTATACATAGACATGTGATGTAAACGTAACAGAAGTGTCATAAACGGGGCGGAAACATGGAGGGGGCTACCTGAGCAGCTGGGACCTCTAACCTAGTGGTGCGCGCAAATGGGCAATGACGTGTTACCAGGGAGAACTGGGGGCTATGACTTCTGCGCTAGAAGAGGAGACTAAAGTCTGGAGTGTCAGAGCGACATGTACCCAGGCATATCTAGTATCTGGTGTTTAGAGTACATGTTGACAGAATCCAAAAGTTATCAGGGCAAAGACTAATAGACACTAAGACTGGTGCATGCATAATTCTACATGTATTGCGTGTGCGAGGAATATTCTATGAATATTAATACAGTATTTCTCTTATGTGGAGACATAAAGGCTAGACCATGACGGAAACTATTGATGCGATTCAGTAGCTTAGGAATGCAGAGAAGGAGGGCTGGACTGATAACTAGAAACATAACATACTCTTGGCAGACTGGGAGGCAGAGCCAGGCCGGGCCGGGCACTGCGTGACAAGAAGTAAGCGAAGGGTCAGGGATGCAGGTGGGGGCTGTATCGCTCCTCGGAGAGGGTCCAGGAAACAGGAGCTGAATCTGAGTCCGGGCCCTTTTGAGGCCTAGAAACGGGGACAATTCAATGAATTAACGTGCATACTGTAAAATGTGGCAACGTAGGTTTACATAGGCCTAATATTCGTTGCTTTCACGAAGACTGGAAACTGACATACTAGAGATGGACACAACTGTAATTGCGTCTTTAATCGATCAGAGGGGAATACATGCATATCGATCATGCACATATAACATAAGATGGGGAACACGTAGGCACATACAACATGGCAAAATTTACTTTTCCACAATGTAACAGAGTGATGGTTGTTCAATCTGCTGTAGTACCGCGATGGGAAAGTAAATCGCAGGGGGATCCCGATTTAATTTTACTAAGATGTTGTATAAGTGTCATCATGTCCAGGTGTGGGCAGGCATCAAGTGTGTTCTTATGTGTGTGGTCAGTAGCTGAGGTAGTACAACATTCAGATATAGGGCCAGGCCATCATAGATCGCAATATGCGAGAGTGTGGAAGAAGGGGTAGAGCTAGCCAATGCAGAGTATATTGTTTCGACTTTATTTAGGAATAATTGGGCAAGATCCTCGCATTGAGTTGAATTCAAACTGGGAGATGCCTGAGTGGTTGCTGAACCGGATAGTTCTTTGACCATCTTGAATAATGTTTTAGGGCAGTTTTTAACCTGAGTGATGGCTGATGAGACAAAATTTGCTCGTGCAGACCTGCAGTGGGAATGGTAGGCCCTTTTAGAGATAAGATAAGCGGTTTTGGCTTTGGCCGCATAAATCTTTCGCCACCGCCGCTCCAAGTTTTTACATTTGGTTTTCTCCTTTTTTAGTTCTTCGGAGAACCACTGGACAGAGGGGCGATGACTATTTAACTTCCTAACTGTGATGGGGAGGCAGGTGTCCAGTGCCGACTGAATCCAGTCATGAAAAGCCACAAGGTCTGAGACAAAATTAATTTTAAAAATAGGGTCGTGAGTGGAGAGAAACTGATTAAAATTAACAATATCAAGATTTTTTCAGTTTCTGGATGGTTTGGCATCGCAGTCGCACATCACATGAGAGAGACAAGGAGCCTCAAAGCTAAAGCCTACCAGGAAGTGGTCAGTCCAGCACAATGGGATGGCTGCTGGGCAATGTAAGAAAGATAGATTAGAGAAAATGAGGTCGAGGAGATGAACTGCTTTGTGAGTAGGCCCACTGTTGTGAAGTCGAATGTTCATAGCAGTCAAATCTGAAATATTAGTATTGCTGGTAGTACAGGCGGAGTCCTCTAGATGGAGATTGAGGTCTCCCACAATTGTAAAATTGGCTGAACTGAACAAAAAAGGAGTGACGAGATCGGGGAAGTTTGTAGGTCATGAGCTAGCAGGCCCGGGGGGGGGGGGCGATACACCAGCATCCCAGAGAAGATGAAGTGAGGGGTCAGAATCAGTTTAAACACTGTTGCTTCACAGCCGGGGATCAGTAGCACATCAAATTTACAACTAAAGATGTTTTTAAACATAATTGCCATCCCTCCACCCAGCCTGTTTTCTCTGTCTTTCCTGACAATAGCGTAGTTATAATTAGGACTCTCTCTGGCTACGTCAGGACCAGAGCAGGCATTAAGCCATGTCTCGGTGAGGAAGATGGCATCTGGCTGTTGATCCACCAAGAGGTAAAAATGTCTGCCTGGTGTTTAGGGAGGGAGCGACAATTGATGTTATAGAAGAAAAAGTGATTTGAAGGGGTTTGCTTAGGTTTCATGTGGTCTTTTGTGTGCTGGGGAGCAGTAGTGACATTACCTAGTTCTTCTAGATCCGAATTCACTGTGAAATTGCAGCCAGGTCATGCAGCAATGGTTCCCTCAGTATTACAGCAAATGCAATTAAGTTGGGGATTCATGCGGAGATGAAACAACTGAGTGGGGGTAAACTTTATTAAATCGCTGTGCAAAGGGCTAGGGGTTAGGGCCCCGGGTCCCGGCCTGGCGCGGACAGACTCCGACGGGCTTGCCTTTGTGGCCCCTTCGTCGTGCCCATGGCGTGCCCGCTGCGCACCCGCTGCGCGTGTCCGCTGCACGACGACGCCATGCTGTGTTAATGTAGCCTGCTGCTGGTGGAGCACTAGAGCGTCACCCAGCCACAATGGCTGCTCTGCAAGTGCTCCCCAGGAAGTGAGTGAAATGCGGGTAAAATCAAAGGATGTCGTGGCTCCCTTCACTCAAACAGCACAAGGTTACTCCCCGGTGGACCGGGGAGTGCCGAGTATGAAAACACAATGCAGTTAAGGAATGATGAAAGAACTAAAAACAGTGCAGTTATTGATTAAAAATCTTTAAAAACGAAGATATAATGAGTCACTAGCGCATCTTAGCAGACCTCAGCCTCAGCTTACTGTCCAGTACAGGACAGGATAGATCCATGCCACCTGTCCCAGGGCCACACTTATTAGTAGTTACACAACATCTTTAATACTGGGCAATAATAAATCTGGTGCTCATGAATATGAGATTAATGCACACTCTAAAAAGGAATATTCCTATCACTCAATACTAAATGTTCTGCACATTAGGATAGGCATTGTTTACAGAAATGATTAGGCTGGATTGAGGGTGGCTGACATTGAGTTTTTAGGACACACACCATCTGACTATATTCCTTTAAAAGTAACCCACAAATACTCACATGGGGGCTGTCTTTAGGAACTTGCTAGGATTCAGTATTCTGGACGACCATGGGTGAATGCATAGATCAGTAATTTACTGAGAGTTAGGTTTTAACCACATATACCAAAATCCAACGGAACACCTTTAAAGTGGCGAGGAAAGGGTCCTACATAAAAACATACTGTGGGGTAAAAGCAGGCAGTGATGCAGGAGCTAATGAACAAGTATTATTTTAATAAAGACTTGGGCACATATTTTTTCATGGGTTTGCACCACCCATGTGCCACACAAGGGGACGCAAGTGTGACACAGAACCTAAAGGAGATTTCTCAAGCCATTCAAGGCCACCTTGCATGGCCCTGAGTGACTTGATAAACCCAGAGTAATACAGGGCAGTGCAAATCACTGCTTTGAGCCACTCTACAGCAAAGAGGCATGCCATGGGGGTAGCTTGGGTGTTTGCACACATCCACCCATGGATTGGGACACATAAACAGACTTACCAACATTGGTAGACCGGGGATTGAGTTAGAATTGTAGGCCTCCCCCCCAGAGGTGCAATGCAAAGAAATATATTTATTTCTCCTTGTTCTTTCTCCTTCCTAAGTACTGCATTCTGCAGCACACTTACAAAGAGGAAAATGCCTGTGAGGATTGTTTTTGTGCAGGAAAGTATCCCTACCTGCACAAAAACAGTCCTGTCTCCAATGCAAGCAACCTTGCAACATGAAACAAGGGTGTCTTTATTGGTGCTAGGCAGCTAAAAGTGTGCCAGTGCTAGGAAAAGACAGGAATGTACTGTATATTTGTAAATATGGTGCATTCCTGCCATTTCACTTTCATGCTGCTCAACACATATAGGTGGCTTGATGCAGTGCATTGTGGGAATTTTCGATAAATATAGTCCTTAGAGACTAAAGGCCTGATTTAGATTTTGGGAGGTGGGTTACTCTGTCACTACAGTGATGGATATCCATCCACTGAAATGTCAATCCCATATTATCCAATGGGATTTATATTTGGGCGGATGGGATATCCATCAAAATTGTGACAGAGTAACCCATTCACTGAAATCTAATTTAGGCCCTAAATCATGAATGGTCAGGATGTGATATTGCTCATGAAGGCAATATTGGAATATAAACCCTTGCAGATAGATTAAGCAAAATAGATTTCCGAGGAGGCATTGCAGAGCAACTGGGCGCGGGGGACAAGGTGGGATGGATACTTGCTTAGCTTTTGAAATATGATAACCCCATGACACTGATTATCAATGTGTAATAAATTGGGTACAATCATCAACATGCAAAGAGAGAAAAAAACATTTTCAAAGACTATTATGGAAATCTTTATGACTGCTATCCTCTGCCTTAAAAACATTCCATTGATAGGTATCTAGAGATTGACCTTTTGCACAGTATTACCTAGTTGCAGTGACTAAATTCGAAGGAACCACTGAGAATACGAGATAAATCTGGAAAAACTACAAATAGCTAGAGGGAAGACCCAGGAGGACGGTTTTTCTGCCTAATGTTATGCACAGCATAGATACCCTTCGGTCCTCGCAATTGCTAAGGGTATATGAGGCAGCAAAAAGAGGGGTGGAGGGGGCTGGAACTGTGATCCTCCATGGGAGAGGCACTGATTGTGGTACCTTTAAAGCAGGGCAGGGATCCCCTTCAGGCAAGCTCTTACTGCCCATTGTCCATAATAAATTTAGAGTTCAAAGTCCTCAGGAAAGTTTTCACAAATTAACTGACACCTGTAGTCCAGACTGTGATTCAGCCCAACCAAAACAGGTTTATCCTTTGAAGAAATACTTTGCTAAACCTTAAGCGGTTGTTCAGAGTCATGGACTGATCTAATTCACATACCCCTGATCAAATGTAAGCCTCATTAAAATAGAAAAGGTCTTCGAGAAAGTGTCCTTGTCTTACATAATGGTGGAGCACAGATATGTGGGATTTAGTCCAGATTTTCTACAATGGATGCAATTGTTATATGCTGATCCTGTGGCTAGAGCCCATACCGAGAGGATGATCTCAGAGAGTATACAAATAAAAAGGGGCACTCAGTAGGGATGTTCTTTGTCACGTATTATTTTTCTACTGGCGATGTAATCACTGCACACACATTGATACAGTTTGATACAGTTTCCTTTCACTTGGTATGGCAATGTCCTATTATAGTTCAATTATAGAATGAAGCACATGAATGTGTAGCTGAATTGATTGACATGCCAATATCAAGGAGAGCAAGAATGTGTCTCTTAGGGCTCATGATGCACACTAAAAAGATAACATATGTGTTCAGTTTGGAAGATTTGCAATGGTTTTGGCAAAAGGGCATATCATTATGACCAGGAGGATACCGTCTGCTCCAGCAATCTTGGATAGGCTCAAAAGATTTGTGAAAATGGGGAAGTGTGAAACGTACCTCAAAGTGCTGGATCACATAATATGACTGGCAAGGGCACAAGTTTAAAAATATGGGATGCCTTTCGATACAAAGTGGTGGCCAAATCTGATGCTCGCACACCTGCATCTCAAATTATTATTATTTGTGACTTTTGATGTAATATTATGATTGTGCAATATTGCAATATCTTGGTTGACATGTGCATCTGGTGCACCTATATAGTTACTCATCTGCTCAACAAGAACTGGGCGCCCTAATCCAGTGTTGGAGATCACTGAGACACCTGACTACTATAATCAGATTCAGTGTACAAAGGCTAATTAAATAATACTCTGTGCTCAAAATGCTCTGCAGTAAGGTTTCTGGTACAAGATCATGGCACTGGTGACTTACCGATTGTGCATAGGTTTACTTTGTGCAACATGCTTCTGTGTGAATGTTGCTGTTATTGGTTGCATGTACAATATTGTATATGAAAGTACAACAAATTTATAAAACTCTACTGGTTCTAGGAACTATATACAGCAGTATTACACAGGAGTGAAAATATTTTTCCATGCCCATTTTTCAAAGAACGACAAAAATGTATAGCCATTGGAAGGAGTTCAAAACCTTCTTAGCATCCAGTGAGAAAATCTCAGCTGACTATTCTTCTTCAGTGAAAAGAGAAAGAAGATACAAAACATATAGAGAACACCAATCCAACTTTTACTCTTATGCCCACCCCTTCTTGTAGAATCCCAAAATAGTCATACATCAAAGCCATGTTTCTCCCACATGTTGATAACATAATCAACTGTCTCACAGCAACTACCTTTGAAGATTAAGTTTTGCCCTAGTTTGTCTATAAACTCTCCCTGGAGAACTTCTTTCACCCCTCCTTGCCATTGTCAATGCTCCCCTCACTCAAGGCATCTCCCCAGAACCTCTCAAGACAAACTATAATATCTCACTTCTAAAGAAAACTACAAAAGACCCATATCACCTCAATCAATCAACCAATCAATCAAACAATATAAACTCCTCACTAACTCCTGGTCCATCACTCACCTACCTCTAATTGGCAAGATCCTTGAAAAAGCAGATAACTCCAAGATCACACAAGACCACAGATGACGATTGGTTGTGTCTTCTGATATTGCTGGACTTCTCAGTTGTGCTTGACATAGCTGTCCATTAAAACTCTAATCCACACCCTGGAGTCACAAATGGAAATCAATGACAATGTCTTTCACTGGTTCTCCTCCTACCTTTCCAATCAACCCAGTTTGTTTACATGGGCATGACCCAGCAGATCTCAATCATCTGCGCAGTCCCCCAGGATTGCATACTGTTTACAGTCATCTTTTCCCTTGAGGCTCTGTTCACCGATAACTACCAGCATCAAGATTCATCAATAAGCAGACAATACACAACTCCACCTTGAAGTGTTCTTTTGCACGAGACATCCTATGCCTCATACATTGCCTGAGCCTCATGCAGACCTGGACATCAACAGCCCAACTGAAGATCAAACAACCAAGACAAAATTTCTGGTGTTTGCTAAGAAGCACATGCAAGAAATAGTAACAACCTGGCTCAATGACATTAACCTTGATGACTTTGAACCCCAACTCAAAAGAGCATGTGCAGTAACAAGCGTACAGGAGTAATCTGCACCTTAGCCACTTGTGCTAGATATTGACCTTGGGAGATAACTTTCTGGATGATAACGGAGGACTGGGAACAATAGTTCGAAGAGGCTCAGACATGCCTCAGCATTGGGATACTAAATTGCAATGCTTACATTTTTATATAAGTAGCGTTAAGGTTCTAGTATGGAATAAAGTCCATTTCTTTCAAGTATTGGGTTGAGCACTAAATTATTATACTAACGTGTTTTTTGAGTGCTGAGCTCAAGTATCCCTACTGTACATCCCTAAGCAGCCCGTGACTGTTTGCTATCTCTACCTCTGACACTTAGATGTCAAAGCAGATTTACTTAGCTCAACATGGAGTGCCATAGTAGGACGGAACTAGGGATAGCCGAGGCAAACAATCCTAACCCCCATAGTTGAGACCAAGCAGTCCCTGCTTGCAATGTGCCCCTCTGAAAAGGGTCTGTCAATAGCCATACAGGGAATTTAGATAACCTCAGACATCTTTGCCTATATTAGGCTGCCAATTAATGAAGAATGAGCATTAATATATCTGCTGGTGGAATTTGCTATGTAATCAGAAAGAAATGTCCATAATTTGTGATTAATTGCATCTATATTAAGGCATCAACAGTTCTAAAGAATCCTCGAAGCCATTTTGTCTTTTAGATTTCAGAGGAGTGAGGACTGTTTTCCCAAAAGATTATCTTTGATTATCTTTTTCCATATGGCTTTATGAAAACTCCAATTAGTGGCTAGAATACATGTAAGGAATACATAACACTAATGTAAAGTTTAAGTCAATGCAAAGTTATTGCAAGGAAATTCCTTTGTATGTGAATTCTTTTGATATAGGCATTAATTGAGGGCCATAATGATTGAACGCTTCAGAAATCAAAGACTAGAAGCAATTATAAATTCTCTCGACAATCAGTAAAACTTTAAAGTCTGTTCTATACTTTTTGTGAGCTTATGTAAAACATCACTCTTGATAAAGAGGATAAAAACATCAGTTCACATTCAAAACTAATGTATTAGCATGTATGCTTATCTGAGATGTGAATATGTGAGAGACAGCTACTAATACCTGGAGAGCCAGAGTGACAGAGGACAGCGGATAGGGCATGCTGTGCTTGATAACTTCCCCCTCACGAATCCAGTCCCCGCTAAAAGCTTTTTCAGTTTGATAGTTATCTAAGAGGAGACTATGGCCTTAACCTTCTTTTTCCCTGTCACATTGCCCCGTGTAAGAAAATTGGCTATTTAGGTCCCAACTTCAAGATGCAACTGATACTGCTTTAACAACATTAATGTTCAAACTATTAAGCAGAATATGCGCCATTAATAATGACAAGAGCACCGCAACAAAAAGAAGGGCATAGAAGAAATGCTTGAATTATTCTCAACTACTAGTGATCACCCACACTATCTTTTTGTTTCCGTCATGGCACTCCAGACGTAACCCAGCCAAATGCAACTCTGTTTCAATCCTGCTTCAATAGGAATAGTCCAGCCCAATCTGCCAGACAATATCACCTCCAGGTGGGATTACAAGCAACCACAGACCAGTTTCTGCCTACATAGGGCTCATTGGTGTTGCATAGCTTGAGTGCTGTAGCACAGTGAACAAACACGTCTAGTTGTAACCGTCAGACAAAGAAGATGATAGAAGGATGCTTGAATTAATCTCAGTCACTGGTTTTGCTCCAGTTGCATCCCAGCCCTTTGTTTTTCACCTACTATGACACTCTAGACAGAGATCAGACATGTGGAAGTCACACTTGATACTACAACAGTAACACTACTTATCCCACAAGTTCCTTAACCAGGTGAATAGCACCACCACTGAGAATGCATTGCTCAAAATTAAGGGGGATATTCACAAAAACTTATGAGAAGTACTTCAAAATTAGCTTAACCCAACTCTTCACATTGCAGACTATCGCGGGAAAATAACGCTGTGTTAACTTAGTATTCACAACACGCCGGTACCAAGTGATAGGCCCACGATAACGTGCCAAATGTCCGCGATAAAGTCAACGTGATGCCGCAAAAATGCAAAACAGGAACTCAAAAAAAGTTGCGATGAGGCCAATTGCTATACAAAAATCAGTGAAAACCAGCGACAGGCCTGAAATTCACTCACATCAGGTGGGAACAATCACCATAAAAGTAGAAAAAAAACATACAAACAAAAGCCAAACAACAGCAAAGCACAATGGAGGTTGCCGGAGCAAGTACAGAGGACAATCAGAACCCCACAAGCCCCCCGGAGGACCAGCCTGGGACCATGGGGTCAGGGAAGGGCAAGGAGAAGAAGAGTAGGAGGAAGCGGTTCAGTCCGCAGGAAAACAGGATCCTGATAATGGAGGTGGTAGAACACCATCAACAACTGTTCGTCACCTACACTGCATCATTGGCAGGAAAAAATGGAATATGGCAGTCCATCGTGGCCAAGGTGAATGCATTTGTAGTGCTGAAGTGGACATTGGAAGAGGTCAAGAGGTGCTGGAATGATGTCAAGCACACAACCAAGCAGAAACTCGCCAACAACCGGAAGGCAGCAATGCAGACTGGAGGTGGGGGTCCTGCACCACAGGAGGAGCTGGACGATATGGAGGAAATGGTGTCCACTGTCATCAGTGGGGAGACGGTGACAGGAGTTTGGGGACCACACACTGCTCAACATGACCGGACACAACAGCACCAGGGTGAATTACGACCAGGAACTGGGGGGACGGGGGAGAGCACAATGGCACACACATGCACAATTAAGTAGAGCATATCTGCAGACAAACCATGCCTCAGACCCCCAACTCCCGCCAAGAGACCAATGTACCCAAGTATGCAAAATTACAGCACTGTATAAGCACATAACTCAAAGGCACACCACATGTGAGGGAGAAAGTTGCATGGGTGACTCCCCCAAAATGCAGCACAAACACTTAACATGCAGAGCACATCAACATTGACAATGATGTGGTACAAACCGTAACATGTCCACAATAGAACACAGGACACAACTGGTGCCGCATGTGTGTCAAAACTGGCCAACACATTTGGCATTGCAGGGAAATGTGAGTTGCTAATGTAGAAGTACTAACGCACATCCGTGATGTTATCAAAATGTTCAATATCCTGCATCAAATAGGCAGCTCCCCCAAATAGTCAAAATGTACACTGTCATGCAGTCTGAATGTATACATGTATAATGCGTCAACATACATGTGAACACAATGTAAAACTGCATCTCCTCTTCACATTGCAGAGGGAAATCCAACACCTCATGCAGAGCAGTCCGAACCGCTCTTCTCTGATGACGAAGAGGGCCACCATGGCTTTGACTCCGACGCCCTCCAACAGCTCGTGGAGAGCCTTCGCACCCCACCTCCAGGAGCAGGGCAGCCCAGCTGCCACGAGGAGACCCCACCCCCTACACAGACCACGCAGCAGGCAGCACCCACCACCACGGCTGCCTCCTAGGTCCCCCACGAAGAACACATGGCATTCCAACGCCATGTGTTGGGGTGCCAGGAGAATCTGGCTGAACAGGTGCGTGTGGGGTTCAACCGCATGGAAGCCAAACTAGATGCCATACATGGGTTCTAAGTCCCATCAGGGATCACTCACAGACCCTAATGGACACACCAGTCCACTTCATGCTATCCAACGCATAATGGCTGATATCGCTGGAGCCCTTACTCACAGACTAGAACAATTGTCCAGTCCAGTCAGAGTGGCTCTAGAGATGTCACACAGGAGTTGGGACACATGCGGAGGTTAATGGAGACCATGGAACAGACGCAGGTGGAAAGAGCGGCTGCCACAGCTGCACACCAGCGAGAGGTAGCTGGGTTCCTCAATGACCTCAGCACCATGCTCATGGCATTGCTGCCACAAGGCCCGGACTGATGCATGCTGCTGTTACCACCACATCCACCTCTCTGTCCCCTGAAGTGTCAGTGTCACACAGTGCAGCAGACAATCCACCTCTTGCCACTGATGTGTCACTGCCACACAGTGCTGGGGACAGAACACCACCACCCACATGGGAGGCACATGAAACAGCATAGGACGAAGATGCGGATGAATCTGGCTTTGTGATAAGAAGGATGCAGTAGCATTTATCTCCACCATAGGGCCTGTTTCTGTTTGGTTCTGCCATCTGTATCATCACTTTCCACTTTCCCTCGATACACTCTGCAACACTCACCTTGGACCTCGACATGGACTGCCATATTCTCTTTGATCGCCAATGACACAGCAATCAGACTGCGGACTGAATTATTCCTCTTCTTTGGAATTGTCATTCCCTGAAGGACTGTGGCTGGCCCTCTCTGGGCCAACATTGTAAAGTGAGGGTTAGCATAGCCCTGAACTGCTTCAGCTGCAACAATCCACTGGATGTGCAGTAAACATTCATTTTCACACAGATGTGTCATGTCTATGACCATTCAAGTGTGAAAGTATGGATGAAAGTAGGGTCAGTGATTCCCCCTAAACGGTCATGTTGCTCATGACGTTGGACTTGGTTTACAGGGTGGCACATTTCCAATTGTGGGCCAGGTGGCGCCAACACAACAACAGAGACACATGCATTAGTTACTTCCTTGTCCAGCCCAGTACAGAACCATACCCAGAGCCCAGGGGTCATTGTTCAAACCCTTATGCTGGACTGGCATACGCCAGGCCAGCCCACTTCGCTATGCTCACAGGAGGGGGACAACGCTACTTGTCCCAGGTCTACCCTGTATTGCTCTGCAGATCACAGGTATAGTTGTCTGCATGCCACAGCCACTCCCTCATGGCTGGTTTACACCCACAGGTACTGTTTGGAAGCGACGCACTATTCACACGCCCCCTTGGGGTGCTCTATATCCAATAGTAGTTCATGATTTCACCAAATTTGGAAAACATTTTCTGAACAACCCATAGTGTAAGTTCATTCAACCAAAATCACATGCATATGTTTGTGATGCACAAAGATACAAACAAACTAAATGAAAAACGTTGTATATTTAATTGCGATTTTTCTTTTTTCTTATGCTTGGTTCTTCAGTCAGATGATACATTACATCATGTACATCCCATCCTCCTGTTCAGTTAGTCCCAATGCATTTCGGTATCATTATACCTTCATCAGGGGAATACTGCAATTGGAATCAATACAATAACAATAATCAAAATTAGAAATTGGGGAGCCCCAGTCTCCACCTCATGTACATTTGGACTATTGTGCAAGTTTGTCATAACAAGTACCATCTTAGCTCAACCCTCACCTCCGTGTGCCAGAGATAATAATAAACCCTCACCTCCAAGTGCAGGGAAAAAATAAATGAATAAAGAACGTGAATTATCCTATGTCCATGCACTGTATACTCAATGTAACAAGTACCTGACTCTGCGCAATGGTTGACTCGAAGCCTCGAGAAGATAATATTCCTAAATAAATAAATCAAAAATGACTCCCTGTCCAGACCTTCACAAAAAACTTCTACCAAACAACCAAGGCGACCAGACAGCGACCTCCGCCTACCTTTGTCAATGTATGTTCTCCCGTCTAATGCTATTCGACCCTGGTCCGCTCTCTCACTGTCTCGCTGTCTGTAAAGAATATGAATATCACTGTAAATCCTCCACGTCGTGTGACTTAGTGTCTCACCGCCTGGCTGCTGCCCCCTTCCCTTCCGTGTACCTGCCAATGGAAACTCCTCTCTTCTGCTCTTCGTGTCGCGTCCTCGGGCCGTTACCCCTCCACCTTCTTTAAAGAAAAGCCGGCGTTTCCGTGTAAACACTAAAGACGGACTAGTGTACTGACTCTTACTGCAGGCGCCATTACTACCTAAACTAGAGAAACTGAATCGAGTGTAAAAACTCCTGGTGGACCAGTGCACAACATAAACCGAAATGCAAAATGAAACGTAAAACGCTATGAAAATGTTAACAAAAGCGTGCTATAAGACTAGACTAAGTAAATACTGATTTTGACAAAGTTGCTAACAGATTTCCAATGACAATAACAACTAAAAAGCTTGCTGATGCTGTTGTCAAAACAAATACACATTTACAAGAAACATATTAATTCAATCTTGTCATTAAGCCCCTCCGGTTCCAGCGTATTCAAATGGCGAATCCAGTATGTCTCCCTTTGTGACAATTGGCGATTGGTGTCAGCATGTACCTCCTGATTTATACTTTCTAGAACAGTGAAACGTAATTGTGGAATTGTGTGTTGTCTCTCTTTCCAATGCATGGCCAGGTTAGATTTGGGGTTACAGGTTCTTATGAGACTACTCTTGGGTCTAAATACCTGCGTTTTTTCTAGTGTGGTGGTACTAGCAGCCTCTAGGTTGATCGTGTGAAAAAACCACCGTAACCGGAGTTTCCTCATGAATTTAAATAGTGAAACCTCCGTTTCCAGTTTGTTGGTAGAGTAAGTTGGAACAAAGGACATGCCTTTGTTTAAAACACGTTGTTCAATCGAATTTAGTGGATAGTCTGAGATGTTCATCACTAGTTCTGTTTGTCACGATCACATCAAGATCACTTACTCAATTGACAGTACATCTATCAATTACTTGGATATACTCATAGAGAGCAAGGGAGATGGTCTACAGACAAGGCTGTACAAAAAATCCACTGATCGCAACAGCGCATTACACTACAGCAGTTTTCACACTTTTTCCTTGAAAAACCACCTACCTTATTCGCAGTTCCTACGTGCTAGGAGAATTTGTTCACAGGAAGAACAAGGCACACATGAGATGGAAGTCATGGCCCAGGCATACAAAGAGAGAGGATATCCCGAAGCATTACTACAACAGGCCAAAGATAAAGCCAGTCAGAAAGACAGACAGCAATTGCTCACAAAAACAGTTAGACAACCATTGAAGAGGGAGGTATTTGTCATCAAACACTCCACATCGAGTAGACATATCAAGAAAAGCATTTTGACAAGATGGGAAGTCATTGAACAAGAGAATGATTTCAAAAATGTGTTTTTTGACAAACCTATGTTTGCACACACGAGGTCCAAAAACATAAAGGAGATATTAAAACAATCTCAGACAAGAAGGACTGATGTCCGAAATAGAGGCATGGTAAAGTGCCACAATTGTGGACATTGTGGAAATGTAATGGTAGGGGATGTTTTTACACACCCTAAGACAGGCAAGCACATACAATTGAGGCACACGTCGGATTGTAATACTAGTATGGTAGTCTATGCTATTAAATGCCCTTGTGGGCTAGTATACGTAGGGAAGACCACTAGAAAGGTTAAGGTCCGCGTGACAGAACACAAAAGTCTCATAAGAACCTGTAACCCCAAATCTAACCTGGCCATGCATTGGAAAGAGAGACAACACACAATTCCACAATTACGTTTCACTGTTCTAGAAAGTATAAATCAGGAGGTACATGCTGACACCAATCGCCAATTGTCACAAAGGGAGACATACTGGATTCGCCATTTGAATACGCTGGAACCGGAGGGGCTTAATGACAAGATTGAATTAATATGTTTCTTGTAAATGTGTATTTGTTTTGACAACAGCATCAGCAAGCTTTTTAGTTGTTATTGTCATTGGAAATCTGTTAGCAACTTTGTCAAAATCAGTATTTACTTAGTCTAGTCTTATAGCACGCTTTTGTTAACATTTTCATAGCGTTTTACGTTTCATTTTGCATTTCGGTTTATGTTGTGCACTGGTCCACCAGGAGTTTTTACACTCGATTCAGTTTCTCTAGTTTAGGTAGTAATGGCGCCTGCAGTAAGAGTCAGTACACTAGTCCGTCTTTAGTGTTTACACGGAAACGCCGGCTTTTCTTTAAAGAAGGTGGAGGGGTAACGGCCCGAGGACGCGACACGAAGAGCAGAAGAGAGGAGTTTCCATTGGCAGGTACACGGAAGGGAAGGGGGCAGCAGCCAGGCGGTGAGACACTAAGTCACACGACGTGGAGGATTTACAGTGATATTCATATTCTTTACAGACAGCGAGACAGCGAGAGAGCGGACCAGGGTCGAATAGCATTAGACGGGAGAACATACATTGACAAAGGTAGGCGGAGGTCGCTGTCTGGTCGCCTTGGTTTTTTGGTAGAAGTTTTTTGTGAAGGTCTGGACAGGGAGTCATTTTTGATTTATTTATTTAGGAATATTATCTTCTCGAGGCTTCGAGTCAACCATTGCGCAGAGTCAGGTACTTGTTACATTGAGTATACAGTGCATGGACATAGGATAATTCACGTTCTTTATTCATTTATTTTTTCCCTGCACTTGGAGGTGAGGGTTTATTATTATCTCTGGCACACGGAGGTGAGGGTTGAGCTAAGATGGTACTTGTTATGACAAACTTGCACAATAGTCCAAATGTACATGAGGTGGAGACTGGGGCTCCCCAATTTCTAATTTTGATTATTGTTATTGTATTGATTCCAATTGCAGTATTCCCCTGATGAAGGTATAATGATACCGAAATGCATTGGGACTAACTGAACAGGAGGATGGGATGTACATGATGTAATGTATCATCTGACTGAAGAACCAAGCATAAGAAAAAAGAAAAATCGCAATTAAATATACAACGTTTTTCATTTAGTTTGTTTGTATCTTTGTGCATCACAAACATATGCATGTGATTTTGGTTGAATGAACTTACACTATGGGTTGTTCAGAAAATGTTTTCCAAATTTGGTGAAATCATGAACTACTATTGGATATAGAGCACCCCAAGGGGGCGTGTGAATAGTGCGTCGCTTCCAAACAGTACCTGTTTGTGTTTATATTTTGTCACTGACGTGAGCCTGTCAGATTAGGCGACAGCACCATAAAGAGAAAAAGAATTAATATTAATAATTAAGTGAAACAAATACTTTTAAACAGGTGTGCAGAGTGTCTACTACATATACACATGGTTTACACCCACACCACACCCATTCAGCACACACATCACAGGACATGTGACCCTGCCAATAAAAAGAGCCGGGCGCATGTGCTCAACGCTATTTCCACTGCCTCTCTGGGTGTATCTGTGTGGTTCACATTTATGCATAGGAGCCTAGGGCCCTACAACATCACATTCCCCAGGGCCAGAGGTGACATGATGGCGCCTGCACCACAATACTCAATCATAGAGTGTCCATGAATTTCGGGGCACAGACTTGGTGGCTCCGGACACACAGCGTCCGGCACAGGCACACCGCCACGGGATGATGATTTTTGGTGCACTGAGGTAGGGGCACTTAAGTGCTGAGCGGGTGTGCAGCCTACGATGATGCCCCGTCCTGGTGGCCTGGACTGGTGTCAATTGTTGTGATCCTTGCTGGACCGCAGTGTAGGCCTGAGCCAGCGGGCATGTGGGCCTACCGCCATGTAGCGTTGACTCGCGGGTCACACAGCTAGTGGCACATCAAGGGCTGAGCTGGTGTGCAGCCTTGTGCACTGATATGTCCTCTGCCATAGTGAAATCAAGACCCAGAATCAAGTGTGAGACCTATTGGCCCACAGAGGGTAGCTGCATGATGTGGAGGGTGCCATGTTCGTGGGCCCCAGGCGTGGTACCTGCACCGGCACATGGTGGGCCCTCTTGGGGACACGCCGATGGCAGAAGGTGAGAAGTGAGGCCTTGTGGGCAGGGGCAGGCATGCACCGCTGTGCGGCAGGAAGGGCTGGGGTGCAGCTGCCTTGGTGCGCAGGGGTGGGCATGCACCGCTGGGTGATTGGAGAGGCAGGGGTGCAGCTGCCTTGGTGTGCAGGGGCAGCCATGCACCACTGGGTGGCGAGAGGGGCTGTGGTGCAGATCCCTGGGTGCACGGGGCGGGCATGCACCACTGCATGGCGGGAGGGGCTGGCGTTCAGCTGCCTGGGTGCGCAGGGTTGGGCATGCACTGCTGGGCAGCGGGAGGAGCTGGGGTGCAGCTGCCTGAGTGCGCAGGGGCGGACAGGTGGTGATAGCATGTGCTGTTGTATGTAATCTGCTATTCATGTATCTGGACTCTGTTTCAGATGAGGGATCTGTTTCAGATGAGAGATCTATTGCAGATGAGGGACCTGGTGAACTGTAGTGCATGCAGCAGGTGGTTGGAGACACACCGGTGCCAGAAGGTGAGCAGTGAGGCGTGGGTGCGCAGAGTCGGCACTCTTTCTCCCTATCTCTCTCTTCTTTTCACTGTGTCTCTCTCTCACTCTCTTTCCATATTTCTCCCCCTCTCTCCTCTCTTTCCATCTTTCTCTCTCTCCCTCTCTTTCCGTCTTTCTCCCTCTCACTCTCTTTCTGTCTTTCTCTCTCTCCCTCTCTTTCTGTCTTTCTCTCTCCCTCTCTTTCTCACTTTCTGTCTCTCTCACTCTCTTTCGCTCTCTCTCTGTCCTTCTTATCTGGAATCATTGTCTTGCAGGTAGTGACCTACAGATTGTCCCAAGGAGACCCGCCATGGGTCATCAATATTGTTGTTTTGAGGTTTTTTTAATAAAATGTTTCATTTGGTAATTCAACGGTGGTTGTGTGATGTTCATTTTTGTGACGACACATGCATGTTACCTGTTGTGATTGTGTGACATCAGGCAAATTATTTTGTACATGGTTTCGTGAACTTGATGTGACTTGTCTTTGCCCGGGGGAGGGTGCCCGGGAGGGGCTGGGGGGTGGCAAGGGGCATTGTGGTCCTGTTGGGGCTCCCAGCTGCATGGGCAGTGGCTCCATGGTATCTGCTGCCCTTCAGGTGTAGCTCTGGGCTGGGCTCACTTGTCTGGTGCAGGCTGTCGTCCGACTTTACACCAGGTCAGAGCAGGCGTTAATTTCCTGCTGCTAATGCGCCTTATCGCCAGTTTTGGGATCCTATTGCCGATCTGGCTTGTTGTTGTGAATGTTGCGGAGTGTTGTTGTTGCTGCTTTTTGCACGGGGACGCCTACTCTGCATCTCATTAGCGATAGTTGCGGGGGTCATCTGTGGCGATGTTTTTACAGCTGCTATCGCACGTAAACTGGTGATACGGGCTGTTAGCCCCAGCTTGTGAATGGGGCGGTACATTTATTGCGACTTTGACTGCGATGAAGTGCCGTTAACTCAACGATAAATCCTTGAGAATATGCCCCTAAATGTGGAAAAACACACAACCATATATTTTCTGCAGTCTGTTTCCTATAGTAAACCTTGGGTTCATGGTGTAAAGGTAGCACCTAGTACCCACCCAACGCTTGTACTGTTCCTGCAAGTGATTACAGAAGTCAGCAAGGAGAGATGCAGGCAGCCCAGAGTATCTGAAAGTCTGCATCAGTTGCAGAGAAGAGCACAACAGTGTTATCGACCAGCTCCTCCATGAAAGGAAGTGGGGATAGGGAATGAGTAAAGCAAGTCACATATGAGATCCATGGAGGTTTCCCTTCATGCATATCTAACATCCTTCACTGGATCATATGTTTGATATATTGCAGCACTGTAGGGCAATAGCGTGTGGCAGGAATTCTGTCATGAAAACACCTTGACGAGCCTAAAAAGTTCACTACTATCTTTAAAGAACCTAGAGGACCACAAATTAGTTGAAGGCACTGAGCAAAACGTCAATCTAGCAAATTTAAAATTGGACTCCTAAGAAAGATCTTACAAGTTTGCCTTTAAACATTCTTGGAAAGAATGTGTCTGGTAATGAGCAGGCGCCCCCTGTGCATAGAGGAGGGGAGCCCTTAGTTGCACCATGGGACCAAGCATTCCACTGGGAGGCCTTTTTGAGGAGGGGGACGGACGTTACGGTTTCGGGATGGGTCAGGGATGAAACGAAACCGAATCCTAAGGGATTAGGTATTTAAGGTAGTGCCTTGTGGGTATCGTCCTCTTTGTCTCCCTGCACCTTTGCAAAAGAAGAGCCGGAATATAAAGCCAGGAGTGCGGGTTCCACTCGACGGCCCAAGGATGGCAAAGCGGTGGGTTCAGGGGGGCTGGCGTACTGTAATGCTGTTATTTTGCTGAGCTACTTGTTTTGCTGGAGGTCGCGGGATGACTAGGAAGACTCTGTTAGCCTCCGGGACAGGTAACGTCTGTGCGTGCATAATTCAGGTTTGATTAGAAATGGGGCGCATGGTCGCTGCGGGCGGGTGATTGTCACTGTGAATGTGTTTGTCACATCCAGAGGTAACATGCAGATTGCATCATTTGTTTATGTGGCGCCCCCGAGGTATCTTCCAATAGGGCCGGTCGGCTCACATGGGCCGGGTGTCTCACACGACATGGGGTGAATGTGGTGCGGCTATTGTGCGTCTACACCCAGCAGGAGCTGCCTATTCTCGAAGTGAAATGTTATCATCGTTAATACTTGTTGTAGCACGTTGTGGCCTGCCAGTACAATGTGCGCAGCAGAGGATTCTAGACTATGAACAACTTAATACTATGCTCATCTGTGAGGATTATTACAATTTTATGGTGCCTTTGATATACTGTGGAGCCCTGGTTTTCAAATAAGGCAACTGTTTGTTGTAGCACGTTGTGGCCTGCCGGCACAATGTGCGCAGCAGAGGATTCTAGACTATTAACAACTTAATGCTATGCTCATCTGTGACGACTATTACAATTCTATGGTGCCTTTGATATGTGTATATGGGAAGGTTTTGACATTTTCAGGTACCTCTGAGGGCCGGTGCGGTATGCTCTGCCCTGCTTCAGGTAATGTAACTGTTTGCTGTAGCACGTTGTGGCCTGCCGGCATAATGTGAGCAGTAAAGTGTACAAGAGAATGGTCAGCTTAATGCTATGCTGAAAATGTCATAACTATTTTAAATTCTTAGTGCCTTTGAAATATGAAGGACACTAAAGTGTGAAGCATGCATAACTCTTATGTTCCCAAGTAGGATACTTATACTCTAGTAGTGGTTATGTTGAATTATGATGTTTAATATGAATAAATCTATGCCTTGGACAACATAACTGGATGCTGGCAATTCCTGGGCATGGCAAAGGGTGTGGGTAGAGATGGATGTTGGCAGTGGTTGGGAGGCATGAGTGTCATGTTGTGCGCATCTTATGCTCTCACTATTGCAGTGATTTCTAAAATAATTCTTAAATAATTAGTCCCACATTTTTAAAAGTTTTGCCTTTAGGCAAACTGTAGTACGATATGGGAGACATTTGTGAGTGGTATTGCAAACTCGTAGAAGCATTGCCACCTCTGTTCATGAGATAAGGAGATATTTTAGCATCCAGACTAAATTGACACATAAGATTGGTGAACATTCAAGAATAGCTTTGACCCCCAATTTTTAAAAACTGGGCTATAAAAGCTAAAGAAAGTGCAATAAAAATATTGTTTGTACGGCTTTGTGAAATTTGTTTTGATGTTAAGTTGTGTACAGATTGTCCTTTTCTAAAAATCTTCTCTATCTGTTAATATATTTATTAAAGGATTTGTTGTAAAATTTTATGAGTGTTCTCTCAAACACTGAACTGATAAGCTCATTGTTTGCACACACGTGGCTACTGCCAACAAAAATGCTTTTGGTAGCAGTACCAGCGGCGGCTGGAAAAGGTAAGTGCGGTGAGGTGGGGCACGGAGCGCAAGGGGCAAGCCGACAGTCGATGGAATAGGTGTTATTTATTTATTTAACTATACCTATTTTGTCGTCTTTAGGTTTCCCATGCCCCCCTCACCGCGTTTACCTGTGCTGGCCCCTGCTGAGCAGTATTATATTGTAGTAAGATGTGTGTTAAGTGTCCCTCTGCTTTTTTAGTTCTTCTTCCTCACATTAATCTCCATTGAGGTTTTATTTTGGTTGCCCAACTTTGTGACTAATCCTCATGACTCCTAAAGTTGCCACTACCAATAATCAGTGTTTCCAGTATCCTGTGTTTTTCATTGCAGAGATGAATAGGTGGTTTCAAAGAAATTTCTGATGGTAATAAGGCTCGTCTTGCTTTGTTCTGGTCATATCCCTGAAGTACTTGTACAAGTATGTAGTGACATCGCCTTTTTGATTTCAACTCTTTGCACTTTTCAGTTTTTGCAAAACACCTCATTTTGCCTAAATCAGTTTATCTTCATTGGACACATTGGGGATGATTCTGATCCGGTAAAAAAAACATCCGTATGAATCATATCCGTAACCCTCTCCGTACGACTCGTACACATGCTGTACGACCCGACGAGCATGATCCGGATCGGGGCATCAGGACATGATCCGTACGGCCCACGTCAGGTAAGGGCAATTCGTACAGAAAAGCGCACAATCAAATACACACCGTAAGGTGCGTACCCCCATGATCGCAAGGGTACGCCCCGTACACCCAGCGTACACGGGGTACTGTGCCTACCCCCCATGATTGCAGGGGTACGCCCCGTACACCCAGCGTACATGGGGTACGGTACGTACCCCTGCGATCATGGCGGGTATGCACCATACCCCAGGTATGCTGGATATACGGGGCGTACCCCTGCGATCATGGGGGGTACGCACCGTACCCGGGGGGGGCCGTTCCATACCTGTTTCGGCGCGAACTCTGCTTTTACGGCTGTTTTCAGCTCCCGTAAAAAAAGGGTTGTACAGTGCGTACCCGACAAGTATCGTACTTGCTGGGTCATATAAACCAGCCGCGAGCTGTACAGATGTCTCGTACAGCAGGTTCCGACGGAGACTCGTACGGGGATTCGAGTCATACGGTCTCTGTACGATTCGTACGGAGTTCGGCTCCTGCTACGAATTGTACTTCGACGTATGTACGCGGGACTTTGCAGAGTACGATTCGTACGGGAAAAACGCTCCGAACGGCTATTTGGAGCGTTTTTTCTCGAATCGGAGTCGACCCCTTTATGTCCAATTGAAATGATGGTTATCGTTCGTCAGTCTAAAGACTGAATCATTCTTGAATATATAATTGTCATGAAATTGATCACAATTGCCCTGAGTACTCCTCGTCACTCACATGGCATGCTGCATAAGATGGATGTGGATGGGGAGCACGTGACTTTTTCTTATCAATCACTACAGCAATACATTCTTGTTATGACTATTCATCTCCAGACGTTATTCATTCGTATCACTGGGCCTGATTCAAGAAGGTAAACTTACACTTTTGTGACTATTTATACCTTTTGGTACCCACAAACTGTGTGTAGAGTTTTATGACTCCACACTCCCTATACTTATGTGTGTGGAGTTCTCGGATCTGACAGCTTAGCCTCCAAATGCAGGGAACGCCATACACATAGTTTGTGAATACCAAAACGCAGTAAACTTGCACAGAAGTGTAGGTTTACCTTGGTGAATCAGTTCTTACATTTCTATATCTTCACTTAATTAATGTACAACTTTCTTAATTCTAGTAATAATGGGCTAGATGCAGGTAATCCGAATCTAAAATACCGAATTTTACCGAATTGGTATTTTGGAATCGGTAAATAGTATGTAGGAAAAAAATCGGTAAAAAATACAGATTCAGTAAAATTCGGAATCTGTCAATCAGAAATTACCGAATCGGTATTTACCGATTCTGTATTTACCAAATCGGTATTCCCCATCCATTCCTATGGGCCAAAAGGCCCATAGGAATGAATAGGAAATACCGAATCGGTAAATACAGAATCGGTAAATACTGATTTGGTAAATACCGAATCGGAAAAAAAACAAAAGTGAAACTCAAGTAGGTAGCCAATCAGGTGCTACCACCCTCCCCCTCTCTACCAGGAAGTGGCTACACAGGCAGCTGCAACTAATTAGAAGCTTCTGGAAAGGCATTTGGAGCTGAGCTGAGTCCCTGAGCAGCAGAAAGGGTTTTGTGCACTTTTAAAACAGCAAAATACCAAGCAGCAAAGAAAAAAAACAGCATGAGAGGAGGAGGAAACTCAGATTCAGCTGCATGGAACTGCAGGTCCTTGTTGAGGAGGTGGTGAAGGTGCACCACAAACTGTTTTTTATTTATTTATTTTTATTTGCAGAGTTTTAGATAGCGCGAACTAGACACAAACTGAATCGGGTATCAGAGCGCTTTACATAGCACCAGTTACGTTAAATGAGAACAGACACACATTCATTTTAGGCACGGGGAGATTAAGTGATTTGCCCAGAATCACAGGAGGTTTTGGCATCGTTACCGAGACTCGAGCCCAGATCCCCAGGTCCGAGGTTGAGCGCCCTAGCCGTTAGGCCAACTCCTCTCCCCCGGCCAGAATCTGCCAAAAGGAAACTCTGGCTGGACATACTGGACAAAGTTAATGCAGTTGGGGGGACAACCAGAGACACAGAGGACTTGAAAAAGCAATTTTACAACCTCAGGAGCCAAACAAAAAAGAAATTGGCTGAACACCGCAAGCAGGCATCAAAAACTGGAGGAGGCAAGAACCCAGCACCCCCCCTTACTGACCTGGAGGAGATGGTGGCCTCAACCATTGAACCAGACAGCGTCTGCGGACTGGGAGAAGTAGACAGCTCAGCCAGAGCTGCAAGCAAAAAGGGTAAGACAAATGCACAGCATGCCCCCCATACCATCATCCTTACCTGTACCCTTCGTGGGCAGGTGAACCCCAGTCCAGTGCTGATAGCACTACACACGGGCAATGCATCATGGTATATGTAGTGTGGAAATGTCAGAACATGTCATACAGCACACCAACCACCTAGTTAGGGAAATGAATGCATAGAGAATGAAGCTAATGTGAGAAATATTTAATTGCAGTGACTGTTAAACAGTAGCGCTTAGCTAATGTACGCTCATATGTCCCCAGGTGAAACATCTCGCAGGCGTTCGCAGGAGACTGAAGGCACACAACAGGAGAGGGAGAAGAGTCAGGAGCCCGGTCCAACTACCCACAATGTACAACAGGACACAGGTGCCTCAAGTAGCCAGCCACCTGCACAAGACTCTGAAATGGCTCCAAAGTTGCAGGCGTCCCCTCGCAAATCTCAATCCCCTCTGTTGCTGTCATCCCCAGAAATGCCAGCATCACAGCATGACGTAACACCTGCATCACAAACAAGCAGGAGGCATGTTGTGGCCCCACTCCTGGAAATGGAGTCAGCAGCAGCTGACATGAAGGGGGACGACACACACAACTTGCCTGTAGATGTTAGCCCTGGTACAAGGCACTCCAGTGCAGGGGTGGGCCATAGTGGTGCAAGACGCCGCAGAGTCCAAGAAAGGCCAGCAGATGCATCTGTTGGGGGTCCAAGTGTGTTCCATGGTCTGGAGGGGAGCATGTGAGAATACAGAGGATGCAGGGAAGAGCCATCCAGGCATGCCAACGCCAAGTGAGGTCCCTGAACAATAACATAGGAGACATTGGAAAGGGCATCAGTGAGCTGGTACAAGTGAACAAAGAGATGGCAGCAGAGATGCACGGAATTAGCCATTTGGTGCAGTTGCTATGCACCAAACTAGACACTGAATCTGATGCAAGGTGCAAGGAAAGGCGCGCTCATGGCCAAAATAAAGCAATCAACCGCCTGGCCACTGCCACATCCCTGCTATGCAGGAGAAGCAGTAACATGCAGGAGGCTATGACCCAAAACACCAATGAGGTCACTAGGGGCACGGGCAGGATGACCAGTGCTCTTGAGGCGCTATTAAATGCCCAAACTGCATATACAGCTGCTCTGGATGTGCCTGTAAGTGAGGAGGTATAATTGGAAACAATGTCCTGATTGGTTATAATGTATAGGCAATTACTTGTGCATGCATACAGCATTACTCAGAAAGGAAAGAAGGAGAATCCACATTCATTTGAAGCAAGATAGTTAATCATCTTTATATCACATAAATAATGGTCGAAAAGTTATACAGTTAAGTACAGCACTGCATAAATAAATTGAAGACAACCACAAAAAACTTGGTGCTTAAAAGTGATAGTGATGAAGGTGGCGACGCAAGTGAAAGGTGAACAGCAAAAACGGCGCACTGTGTTGAAGTGCAAATTATTTACAGTAAGTGGCTCGAGAGTAAGTGACAGCGTGATATCACAGTACATAAGATTTTTCAATTGTTTGTTGAGCCACAGGAAAGGAGTACACCTATGAATGCGCTGTTAGGTCAACGGCGTTTCGATCCGTGTAAATGTGGATCATCATCAGGACTGGGTTGTCTAAGTTGGAGCGTGCTTGTTCTAAATCGGAGCATATAGCGGGCCCATATTTAATTGCAGTGTCCCGTGCATCAGGCGGGGTCGCCTAGGAAGTCATCTGGTTCACCAGGGTCTGGTGACTCAGGAACAGCTTGAGTGCACTGACTGTAGCTGTGCTTAAATCGGCTGTCAAGGAAGCCGGGTCATCTGTTAAACCTGGCTTGTGGTCGCACGAGTAAATCGGCGTTTGTGCTCATGAATGGATCGCTGTGTGAGTGAGGAGAGCACGAGCAGCATTGCAAGCTCCCATGTCCCAGAGACAAGGACGAGCAGGCGCCACGCTGAGGCCAGAGGCCAGCATGACAGTGAGCAAGGTGAGCAACATACAAGTGGCACTGGGAAGCGAGGACGGAAATGACTTCTACAGTTCATGGTGAAGTGAACCAGGACTGACATCATTTAAGTTGAATATTTGTCGTTGCACATTTATGCTTTAAAAACCTACGTCATTACACAATTAAACTACATTGTGTGCATACTCCACCTGTCTGTGTCTCTTTACTTACTTAAAAGTGGTTGTGTGTGATCTCTTCCCGTCTGTGTCTGCCATCAGTTGGTGTTGCAACACCAGATGTGTGTGGTTCAGGCACTGCTTCCTCGTCGTCATGGTCCTCATAATCAGAGATTTCCACTTCTGTGCCCTTCTTGACCGCAAGGTTGTGCAGCATTGCACAGGCTGCAATCTTCTTGCAGCAGGTGATTGGTGTGTACTGGCGGGCCCCTCCACTCTTATGGAGGCAGCAAAACCTGCTCTTCCATATGCCAAAGGTGCGCTCCACAATGTTTCGGGTTGTTTTGTGTGGCCTGTTGTATCTTCTCTGACTTGGTGTAGTAGGGTTGCGGTAGGGAGTGAGGATGAAGGACCGGAGGGCATATGCACTGTCCCCTAATAGTAAGTAGAAGAAACATTACTCACATGTACACACACACATCCACCGGCAATACGTATCATGGGAGTTTCACACAGTGTGTTACCTAGCAAGTATCCTTTGCCGAATTCCCCCCGCTGTCAGGCGTGCGTAGATCTCACTGTTTTGGAAGATGTAGGAGTCGTGGGTACTCCCGGGGAATTTGGCTACTATGTCAGTGATCATGTACTTGGAATCACAGATCACCCGTACATTTATGGTGTGGGTGGACTTCCGGTTCCGATAAATGTACTCTGTGGCAGCAGGTGGGCAAATTGGTATGTGGGTACCATCAATACAGCCAATTATGTTTGGGAAATGCACTATCTGATAAAAGTCTGTCTTTGTCCTTAGCTGTTCTGCATGTGTTGCAGGGAAGCTGATGTAGTGAAGCTTTCTCTGCTGCATGGCATTAAGGAATTTTGTAAAGAAATGGGACAGACAGCTCTGGGACATCCCACCTACCGCAGCAACCACACTCTGGTAACTCCCAGATGCAAGCAGGTGTAGGCTGCACAGCACCTGCACATGGGGTGGGATGGCATGTGCCCTAGTGGTTGGATGGTCCAATAGTGGGTGGAGGTCCCTGATTAGGTCCAGGATAGTTTGGGGTGCCAGCCTGTACCTTTGTAGGATCTCTGGCTCAGTTAGCTGGAATATAGTGATCCTCTGCCTGTACACCTGCTCCTCCCTCCTCCAGTACCTCTCTCCTTCTGCCTGTAGCCGTAGCCGCCTCGCAATGACATAGAATGCCCCCATTCTGGTGAAAATGTTGCATTTTGGGGCCTTTTTTATAGCCTGCACCTGGTTACCACCTGGTTTCAATCCATTGTAAATACCGACTCTTAAATACCAAATTTCATGCAAATCCGGTATTTAAGAGGTTACCTACATCTCAGAATTAATTTTTACCATTTCTTATTTTCCGATTCGGTAAATTTACCGAATCAGTAACGTTTCCGATTCGGTAAAGTTACCGAATCGGTATATTTTCCGAATCTGTAATTTTTCCGATTCGGTAACTTTACCGATTCGGTATTTTTACCAATTCTGTATATTTACCGATTCGGTAAGGTTTCCTAATCGATAACTTTACCGATTCGGTAAATTTACTGATTCCGATGTTTTTGGGTCCCCTCCATCCCAAATGCCCAATACCGGTCGGTAACGGCCGACAATCGGTAAAATCGGCCGTTACCGACCGGTATTGGGCTACCTACATCTGGCCCAATGTTCCATTCAATCTAATGAGGGGTGCATTTATTCTCAGCCAACAAAATGTCATGGCTGGAGCGCACCTGGCCTAATGAGTTCCCTTACAACATGTGCAAATGCCTTCCACTTGATTTAGAACACTAGAAGCTTCAATTGGTTTTGGAGCCTCAAGCCTTTGTGGGAAATGATCTGTGAAACCAAAAATAACAATGACTAAAATGCATTAACCAAACACATCCCCTGATAGGAATACTTGAATTGATTTTCGACCTTAATTTGTTTAGATTCATAGCTCCTAGCAGACTGGTACCTGCCATCCAGATCAACTCCAAGCTAATTAATGTAAAATTTCCTTTACATCTTACTACTTTGTATTTGTATTCTTTTATACAAACTCCACAAGGTGAGGGTCGCTGTGTAGAACCCAGCATGCATAAGAATACAACCAGGTAAATAGGAAGTGATATCCATAGTATCAAGAAAAGCTTTCCATTTTCATGTCATATCATATAATATCATAAAACATGGCAGTAGTGTCTGCAACATTGTACAAGCTCATTTCTTGGCAATCACGCAGCAAATTCAAATAATAATATTATGCTACACTTGCATAATTACAAAATTTTAAATAAACAAACGCTGGATATGTGAGGGTTTCTAACCATCTCTAAAGCCTTTTGCTTCATAACAATTGATTTTCACTGTAATTGTATGTATAAGTCCCAAAATGTGTACATAAGTTAGCATTGTTCAGTGCCATCAGATGGAGAATGAGTGTTAACATTTACCTATATGAGTGTGATGTACACACTCCTCCAGGGTTTCTATAGCACGTCTCCTCTAAGGACCCGATTACGAGTCTGACAGTCCATGGACCACTAGACTTGTGGTGGAGCAGCGGTGGCAGCCTCTCATCTGTCCTTTTATGAGAGAGCAATCGGATTGCCACAGGCCCGCTGCAGCCTCCAGGGAACAGCTGTTCCCTGGTGGTGTTGCAGTAGTGTACAGGCATTTATATGGTTGACAGGGCTGTTGTGGTCCCGCCAAGCATAATAGGAATTTCCATGGCAGTTTCTCTTACATGAAAACCCTGGCAGAGAGGAAACTCCTAATATGTTAATATGTTGTGTGCCCTGTGGATGCACACAAGGGGGCACAACATGTTCCACCCTGTGTGCATGCAAACCTGTTCCTGCACGGCATGGACTTTTCAGTCTGCATTTGTGGTGGAGATCTGCACACATAAAGGATCGGCGAGGCAGAGACCTCTGAAGTAGCTTAGTAAATACACATGAATAATACTTTTATACTACTACTAAATGTAGTATAAAATACCGTTTGTGAATTGGCCCCTCCTTCAACTTAGCTTTATTATCAGATCTGTTATGTGCAAAACGGATTTAGGATATGTTGGTGCTACATGATTAACTCCTCTCATTTCCGTATTGCTTAATGTATCTTGTGTTCTAATCTCTTGAGAGCCCTGTATCATTATCTTACCACAGCTCTCATGCTCCCACTTATGAAACCCCTGATTAAATTAGAGTTCTTTCATGCTGTTGGGATTAGAATTTCTTAAATTTTTCAATTTCAAGGCTATATGTACCCATCATATTGTACGGTTATTAGCTTCAGATTTATGACTAAATTAGAAGTAAACATATTTGGTTTACATTTTTTTTACTTGAGGCTTACCAAGATTGTCATTCCATTTCCAAGAGGGTATTTTCCTTGCCTACTTATAAGTAATTTCTCTACTTCGTCTTGGGGTAAATTTGGTGTCTAGCTTCCTAAATCTCGTAAAAATCTTCATTATCCATCAAGAAATTTCCATCTTGCCATGTAGATTTATTTTCCATGTATGGTTCTGTCCTTCTAACTGGGACCCTCTTAAAGATAACATGTGACTAATTTTAATTGCAGGGTAAGTGCTTGATGTTACTGTGGCTACTGGGTGAAGTTGTCCTTTCTTTTGTCAATTAAGAAGGAAACAAGAGAAAGCTTAACTTCATCCAATTTTTGTCAAGAACTTGAATTCATGCACGCATTTTCTATGGTACAAATCTCATTTTTACATCGAAGTTTAGGAACATTTTTTGTGGCTCAGCTAAGCTAACTTGTAAAATTAGATACCCTTTCAGAGCAATGAAGCTTGCATGTAAACATCCCATATGTCATTTGCTAAATATTGTAGGTCTCAGGTGGTGTGGCAATGAAGGAAATACATTGAAATACGCTCTTAAGTGAGGTGATCTAGTATTCATGATGAAACTGGCTAAAATATATGGGTCCAGTAATATTCCTGTAAGTTAAATGTTTTGGTGTTTGTTATCAATTACGTTAAGGCACTCAGTTCTGGGCAATGGGACTGGTCCGGGCAATGCGGCTGGATGCTGAATGATCTTAAAACCTGCTATATACCACAGCTTTTGTAAAGTACTCCAAGATGTAAAATCATTAGGATGGATAATTTGACAAACATTTTCAACAATATTGTTTTCCACACTTATGTATTTGTCTCTTCTCTTCTCTTCTCTTCTCTTCTCTTCTCTTCTCTTCTCTTCTCTTTTGTTGAAGGAAAGAACTGAAATTAAGTGAGTGGGTATTGTCCTCTGTCCTCATGAGAACTTCTACAAATGTAGTCCGGATAGGGATAAAATATGGGAACAGATTTAGAAATTGTGAAAACATGTTTTGTGTTCAAATATCCATGCATAGTTTATAAATGTATATTTTACTACAATATCTGTACATCTGAACTCAGTGAGATATAGGTTGTTATGCCATCTTGGTATTTCTTTACACCTTTGCTTGTACAACACCAATACTACATTGAATGATTAATCATGCATAACTCTGCATGTTAGTTGTTAGACCTGGCATCTTTTGGAATGTTTCCCGTGTCTTTTTGCTTTCTGACCTCCCGGTTTTCACTCTGTTTTTGTTGGTTTAATGTCTCGGCGCACTTTCTCACTGCTGTCCAGTGTTAAAGTGCAAGTGCTCCTATTGTAAATTGGATTATGGATTGGTGTTTCCATGATTTGCATATTGGATTTACTGGTAAGTCCCTGGTGAGTTACTAGTGGGCTTGCAGCACTGGTTGTGCCACCCACACAAGCAGTCTTTCCAAGGGTCCTCAGACCTGCCACTGCAGTGTCTGACCAAAGCTTTTACAACCATATCGACTTTGCAAGTGCACCCACTTGCCAAGCCCTAACTTACCCTTTTATTACATGTGAGTTACCCCTAAAGTAGGCCCAAGATATCCCTATGGGCAAGGTGGAGTGTATGTGAAAGGCAGGACATGTCCTGGTGTGTGTGACATGTCCTGATGGTGAACTACAGTGAAATTCATTTTTCACTGTTGAAAGGCTATCCATCCCGTAGGATAGAATGGGTAATACTTGGTAACATTTTGTGAGTATATCTTCCCATTGGGACAAGATAGGGTAATGGTGTTTAGTATGCCTGACCTCAGAATGTAGAAATGCATCTTTTAGTAAAGATGATTTTTATATTCTGTCTTTGAAAATCCCACTTTTAGAAAGTAGGTATTTTCTTGCTTAGCCATCCTGTGTGCCTCTGGTGGGTTGTGGATTAACTGTCTGCCTTTAGAGTGACAGGGGCTTGGGATGTGCATTCTCTTCAAAAAGCCACTGAGGGGGTTGAGGTGTGTCTTGCCTTTCCCAGATGAGTCAGGGCTGGGCTAAATAGACCTGGGCTGCATTTAGAGTAGTGGGAGATGTCCTTGCACCTGAATGGACCTTTTCTGCCTTATACAATGCTGTCTCTACATCCTACTGGGAAGCTGGGCCAGAGAGGACCAAACCAGTTTGACTAAGCACAGACATCGCAATGCAACCCTGGTCTCACCGACGACGATGACCACCGCCACCACTGAGCCGCTGCTTGCACCGCGCCCTTTGGTCACCGCACTCTGTACCACCTCGCTTCACTCCGCCACCCGTTCTCATCAACAACATCGCTCCCCGCTGACACCCACAACCAAACCGTGGGATGGGGGCACCGCTCGTCTCACGACGCACCACTCAATTCCACACCGCAGACTGGGCCTACCAACGCCAGCTCCCATCAACCGACCCGACCCTGTCGCTTGCACCGTGCCTGTCAGCAGCTCAACGAGCACTGCCTCACTCCGCTCCTTGGTCTCCATGACACTGCTGGACGACTGTCACTGAGCTGCTGCCTGCATCGCAACTCAAAGGCACTGCACGTGCACCGCTACGCTTCACATCGCAGCCACAATGCTTGCCACGATCAGCCCACACCAACACGGTTGGCCGGAACCAAAGGTACTGTTTATGAGTCTGCTGACAGGTTCACTGACACAACATCGATGTAAAAAAAATCTATGTAAAAAATGTTGAGTAAAAAATATAGACAATAAAACTATCGACCCCCATACTTAAACAGGTATTTAAAAAAATATTGACTAAAAAATATTGATGTAAAAAGTATAGGTGTATACATTTTGACTTTTATACAAATAAAAAATAAAAAATATGGATTAAATACATTAAATATAATTTTAACAAATTAAAATACATTTAATGTAAATTTTATTAAAGTATAACACATAAACTTAATAAAAAATAAACACACAAACATAATATTGTATACATATATTTACTTCATAACCATTAATAAACTATTATTTTTCATTTATTTTGAATGCTTAAAGTGATATAAAAAATAATATATATATTAAAGATTTAAAATATAAAAATACAGAAATCTATAATAAATTAAAATATTAAACTATTCAAAAATATTTCAACTTACATTTCACAATACATTTAGTGCAACAGTAGGGAAGGTGTTGGATAGCAAATGGGTAAAAATAACTATTTCCACTCCTGTGAGTGCAACAGTAGGAAAAGTGTTGGATAGTGGAGGGGTAAAAATTACTATTCCAACTCCAGTGAGTGCAACAATAGGGAACGTGTTGGATAGCAGATGGGTAAAAATTACTTGTAACACTCCAAAAAGTGCAACAGTATGGAAAGTGTTGGATAGCGGAGGGGTAAATATTACTATACCCTCTCCTGTGAGTGCAACAGTAGGATAAGGGTTAGATGGCAGAGGGGTAAAAATTACCATTCCCACTCCAAAGAGTGCAACAGTAGGATAAGTGTTGGATAGCCGAGGGATAAACACTTTCTTATTCCCACTCCATTGAGTTCAACAGTAGGGAAAATATTGGATAGTGGAGGGGTAAATATCACTATACCCACTTCTGTGAGTGCAACAGTAGGATATGTGGTGGAGAGCAGCGGGGTAAACAATACTATTCCCACTCCAGTGAGTGCAACAGTAGGGAAAGTGCTGGATAGCAGAGGGGTAAAAATTACTATTTTCACTCCAGTGAGTGCAACAGTAGGGAAAGTGTTGGATAGCGGAGGGGTAAAAATTACTATTCCAACTCCAGTGAGTTCTACTATAGGGAAAGTGTTGCATAGCGGAGCGGTAAAAAGTACTATTCCCACTCCACTGATTGCAAGAGTAGGATAAGTGTTGGATAGCCGAGGGGTAAACATTTTCTTATTCCCACTCCGGTGAGTGCAACCATAGGGAAAGTCTTGGATAGTGAAGGGGGTAAAAATTACTATTCCCACTGCAGTGAGTGCAACAGTAGAAAAAGTGTTGGATAGCGGAGGGGTAAAAAATACTATTCCCACTCCAGTGGGTGCACCAGTAGGGAAAGTGCTAGATAGCAGAGAGGTAAAAATTCTTAATTCCACTCCAGTGAAGTCAACATGAGGGAAAGTATAGCGGAGAGACAAAAATTACTATTCACACTCACACAGTTAAAACAGTTAAAACAAAAATGAAAAATATTAAAAATAAAAAAAATTATAAAAATAAAAAACACTATTTACCAAATGAAAAATCAGGTATATTAAATATATAAAAAAGAAACATATTATAATAATAATTACATATAACCAAAACCTACAAATAATATATAGAATAAAATAACAAATACATTTTTTTTAAATAATTCTTTTAAACTAGAAAATATTTACAAACAAAAAATGTATTAATTCATTAATATATTTATTTTATTTCCTACCCCATCCACACCAATAACAATACACTTCAACATTTTTAATTAAATTTACTTCCATAATTAACATAATTAATAATCAATTAAGATTTTTTTGATAAAAAACTAAGAAACATTAATTGACTACACACAGTTTTACACTATATTATCCACAACACACACCTAAATTAAACTATAAAATAATAAAGTACAATTGAAATTTATTTTTAATTAAAAACTATTAACAAATAATAATACATTAATTAAATGTATTTAATACCCATCCTTTACCCCTTTAAAAGTAGAAACAAAACAAAACACAGAAAAAATAAACAATGACCCAAAAAAATATAAAATAAATGACATTAATTAACAGCTATATATTAATTAATTAAATATGAATCACTTCCCTCCCTTTACTCCTATAAACACCACAACACCCACCTAAAATTATTTACATAATTACCATAATTAATTACCAATTAATTAATTATAATTAACAACCTATTATTAATTCATAAATTAAAAATAAATTACTTCCCACTCTCTACACCTATACACACCAAAATATACACCTAAAATGAATTACACCATTGCCATAATTAATTACCAATTAATGAATTAATTAGAAATACTTAACAACCAATTATTAATTCATAAAATAAAAATGAATTACTTCCCACCCTTTACACCTATAAACATTCAAACACACATCTAAAATTAATTACACATAATTATTTACCAATTATTTAATTAATTACAATTAATTGACAACCAATTATTCATTTACTAATAATAATGACTTTACACATTTAACACTGTAACATCTCAATCAAACGAATATTAATAATTTAAAAATAATCAAAACATTTAATATTATTAAATTACTTCCCACCTTATTCCCCTATAAACCCACAACCCACGACGGAATTAAAAACGCAAAATTCAAATAAATAAAAAATAATACCTGCTAAAAATGTAACACATATATTAAAAATATAAACAATTCTTATACAAAAGACATACATCACATGCATATACATTATATACTAAAATACATAACATTAATAAAAAAAACAATATTTTTAACAACTATATTTTTCCAAACGATAATAAACAATTCGATATTTTTTAAATCGATATTACTTACCTTAAGTCGATATTCTTGACCCCCCATATTCTTGCTGTCGATATTTCTTAAAAACGATATTGATATTTGTGCAAATAGATATTTTTACTCAACATTCTGTCTCTGCACCCTGCTGACACTAACACCGGCCCGCAGCAACGTGGTCAGCTGGAACTGTTGGAGTCTGTTGTTTTCAGCACAGCTGTAGCCCGAGCAGAGCTACTGGCTTAACGGAACTGCATTTTTTAGTCATACTTGCAAAGTGCCTATTTTTGATTGCTGTATGTTGGTCTTTTATTGTTATGGTCTTCTTTGCACACATATATATTGGTTATTTTTCTAAAACTGGTGTGGTGCCCTTGTGTAGTGTTTTCAATCTATTACTGTTGATTATGGGCAAAATCTTTACACACTGCCGCTGAGAAAATCCTAACTGCTCGTGCCAAGCTACCAAGGGGGTGAGCAGGGGTTATTTCAGTAGTGTATGCCCCTTATCCTGACTAGAAGGAAGGGCCCCTATCTGGACAAAGGTGCAAACCATTGCCAACTAGACTCCAATTTTTAACATTAGTAGATCGTAAATTGTTTAGGTTGACTTTGTTTAGTGTGTGGGGATTCATTTTTTCAAATACATTCAAGCCTATTACGTACCTATGTATCTCTCACAGTGGAATATTTCTAATATGTGTTAAACGTAATTGCACAAAAAAATGGATAGTATAGACTGTTCAATGCAACAGGAGCCATTTCAATTTGAGAGATCACATTTATTTTGATTAAGAATAGTGAGTCAATGAAAAGATTCTGCCTGAGGTTTAAGAGGTAAATCCCACAAGGATGTTCATTGACCCTTCATGTGTGGCTGCATCTAAACGGCAAATAAGTGTAATCAAAATTCTGTCCATCAGAAAGGGGGTTTGCCTTGTGGATGTATTCTGAAAGGAGGAATTAATAAAGAAATGTGACCAATTAGGCCACAATATCACCTGCTTTCTGGTCACCCACTCAGCCACTGCCAACAAATAGCCCGGACATCAAGAACATTAATAATTTATGAAGTTGATTCAAAATCCCACTCAAACTACCCTTATGCAAAAGATGGCCCTGGGAACAGAGACTGCTATTGGGGGGTCATTATGATGGCGGACGGGCGGATGTCCGCCTGCCATCATGCCGGTGCTTGAGAATGTTAACCTGTATTGTGGCGGTCCTGCACACACAATTACGATGCGACTACCACCGTGGCGGTCTCATCATGTGTCTCTGACATTGCGCCGGGTGCTGCTGGCTGCAGCACTCTCCGCAATGTCAGAAATACTGTTTGTGCATTTCCCCGTACTACGTTGCAGGCACCACGTGGTGCCTGCCACCTGGTGAGTGGTAATGTAAGAGGGTACCTTAGGTACCCCCAGTGCATACCCACCACCCCAACACAAGGGGGGCCCGCTACAGGCCCTCACATGCAATCCCGACCAGCCTGTGAATGGAGATTTCACCGCCATACATTGGCTGGTGGGGAGGCAGCATCGTAATATGGCGGACGGTGCCTGCTAGGCACTGCCACCATATTGTTGATGCAGGGTGGGTCCGCCAGGTAATCGTACTGATTGCATGTGGCAGAACCATGGCAGTTAGACTTTGCGTTTGCCAGCACACCACCCGCCATTGTAATTTGTCGAGCGGAGAAGTGCTTTACGATGGTGGTGAAACTGCCAGGCGGTTTGACCACAATCGTAATGACCCCCTTGGTCTTGGAGAATATACCCTCCCAAACCAATCCTAGCACTGCAGTGAGAACGCATAAATCTATGTGTGATACTTTAGTTGTAACTGGAACCTTGAAATGATAAGATAAAGGCTGATTCCAAATGGAGAACATTTGAACAACCTACGCAGTGCCCTATGTAAACATCAAGGATATCCAGAAGAGGCATATTTCCTAACAATGCACTCTACAGTTGAACAAATAGAAGACATGATAGTCACAGCTACTAACAAAAAGTGCAAGAGATCAAGAAATATGTGGGATAACATTTATTATGTACGCAAAATCTAACTGAAAGAAATAAGGAAGGGAGATAGTGGCCTTGAAGATAAGATCTTGCAAGGAAGAAAATTCTAAATGAATATTCTACCATGCAAACAAACTGTATTCCCTGTATTTGTGGAGCTGGAATAATACACCTTACATGCAAATATACATGTTAGTAAAATAGCATGAGTCTACGGACAACGTCAATACATCAGAGATTGTAAGTTCTATGGAATAATCTCTGCAAATCTTCAGAACTGATTTCTTTACAATGAACACATTTTCAGTGATTGAAATTGCCGAAGAGAATCTTACAGGTGTTTCAAGTTTAATATGATATATTATTAATATAGCCCTTAGTTATTCAGCAGTTCAATAGATTTGGTTCCAGATGTCTGAAAATCTGCCAAAAAGTCTTCAACACTCCAAAATCTTCACAGTTTGATGTGGGGGGAGAACAGTTAGAGCTTTAGCTGATCTCCAATGTTGTCCAACAGGGGAACTGCTCTATTGCCTAAAATTAATTTTCTTACAAATTAGGTGCCCAATAGGTAAGGACAAATTAGATCCCCCACCAATTGTCTGAATTTCTCAAATGTTGGGACACATTCTGACCCCACTAATTCCAATTGGAAACCAGCGGAACTTATTTTAGAATTATGTCTGATCACAGATATAGATCTCAATTGCTCTGGAACTGTAGTGTGAATTACGTTTGGTTGAAGGGAATCCAAATTGGGGCCACCAGACTTTTTTGCCATTTTATATTGGGTGATCTTGCCTTGAGGACATCAGATTGCTTAACAACAGAACCAGTTACAGTTACATGTTTTTTATTAGGCCTGATTTAGAGTTTGGTGGATGCACACTTTGTCACAGATATGATGGATATTCCATCCACCTAACTACAAGTACTCTAAGATATATTGCTCTTGTAATAAGGCGGACGGAATATCTGTCACGTTTGTGATGCTGTAACCCATCTATCAAAATCTAAACCAGGCCCTAAGTCATTTGCTCAGAATCGCAGGACATTACGTCAAGATCTGGATTGAAATCTGGTCTCCAGTTCCAAAGTCGGCAGCTCTAGCCACTAGAACACACCTCCTCCAAAGTCCAGGGCAAGACAAGGAGGGAAATGAGAGATGACACTGTTTGGACATTCCAAACCGGCACAAGACTTAACTTAGCAAGTCAGCTTCTAGAGCTGCCCAGCAGCCAAACCAATTTTGGAGTAAATTCAGAGCATCATCATGGCAGATGGACAATGTGTAATCTTGTAGGTACCCAGGATGGTCATTATTGGAGCTTTCACTGAAAATCAACTTGCACCCTGTCAGTTATTCATTCTTTCCACACCGTTAAGCCGACACTCCATGTAGTTCTACAGTCCTCATGTCTTTGCAGAGGGCACCATTCACCCAGGTTATGGACTCTTAAAGTATAACACACACCATAAGTGCACACCCAACAGGCCACATACAACACACCGGACTTGCTGGGAAGTGATTAATCTCAAGTTATTATGGAATTAACATATTTTAAAAGTAAAGGATTGAAGACTGGACTCCAAAGGGTACAGGTGAAAAAATATGACCCTCAAAAGAATCGCAGCTTCTTCCTACTGTCGGTCTCCTTGTAGCCTTGTGAAGAGGCAGTATCCAACCTCTACCATCATTGAGCACACACATGGATGTTAGTGCTTTCACAGACACTGACTAATGGTGGAATGCATAATGTTATCTTTATATATAGTGACCTCAGGGGTGTGAGAATGGGGTAAAGGTTTTTGCTTCGGTGTCACTTCAAGGTGGCTCATTTCAAAATGTTGGTCTTTGAAGTAAGATTAATGTGAATCGTGTCCTTTGTCCTATTGATGTGTTTTTGTGCTATTGCAAGCTTTCAGATTTGTCTCCTAAGGGCCTCAGTTTGGACAGCAGGATACTGGGGCTAGCATTACCCATTCAGGCAGGTATTTTGTCTCCAGACCTCTGAAGCTGTTGAGCTCAGAATGAGGAAAAATATGCATATCCAGGATTGCAGGCTCAACTCCAACATGTCAAACCCTGTTGTGTGTGAAGACTGTGGGTGGGGTGAGTGTCAGGTGCAGGCCATTCTCCCGTAATGTTAGGGGAAGTGTTGTGTGCCCCCATGGTGCTGAAGGAGATCAACGGGGTGCCAAGGTATGCTACAGTGGCTCCTGCTCTGCACTACCAGCTCTTTGCTGGAGTGCTTATCTGCTCCCATTAAAAGAGGGCCCAGACTCATAAAGATGCATTAAGTAGAGTATGGCAGTTCTAGAAATGGGCTGAACAGAAGCAACTGGCCAACATTACTCCTAGCACCCACTATAAAAACATTCCTGCTCTGTGCGTACACCCACCTAATGCCCTAGATTGTTTTGTGCCACTGTTCTGCACTCAATTTTTCAATACTGGCAAAAAAGTGGTCATTCTTGCAGTTTAAAGCACTCATAATGAGCACTCATAATGAGTGGCTTAGATTCTAGGGTGATATTTATAGTGTCTTATAAATAAAGATATGATTGGGTGTGTTATTTGTCAGGTGTGATAAATATCACCAGTTACAAGGTTTCGCCTAGCATGGAGAATAACATGCAGATATTGGTGAATACCTTATCAAATGTCTCATGTCCTGGTATTTACCGGGCATCTTACCTTGATGAGTATCAACATGTTTATCAATAAATGTATATGCTATGTTTACCTCAACCGTTAATTACCCAATGCAGTAACATTTTCAAAACTTGCAATATTGTGTGGTAGCAAGGGCTATTGTTCATATGGGAATTTAGCAGGTCACTTATAATGAGACCCTAAGTCTGAGCGAATGTCAACATTTCATACAGCGTTTTAACACAAATTAAGTCTCGGCAATTTGCTGTTACATTTCATTGGATTTTCAAACCTAATTACTTATTTTGATATTTTCATCGAATGGCATATTTTTAAGAATCTGTGAACAGAATTCAAATATCTAAAAAAAACAATTGGATCAGGACATGCACACTAAAAGACGACATTCTTTGTACTTTTATCAGTTCGGAATGTAAGAAACCCTTTCTATGGCATACTTCTTACTAGGTATTTAACAACTGTAAAGAATTTCCTGCTCACAGATCCAATGCTGTTGGTAATTATGCTTTTTCTGTAACAGTTTGCTTCGTCCCTTCACCTGTGGTTGTATTGGCATAATGAGCTGTTGCATGCATCAAAATAGCATTATAAATACATAGTACTAATAAGGCCAGAAATGGCTCACTTGTTAAACTTCAGATGAATTTTGTCATTTTGAACAGCTTTGATAGTCTGTCCTAATTAAATCCCTTTATCGCTGGAAAATGTGCTCTGCCTAATTCAATAGATTTCCAGAGCAATGAGTTTATGCGTTCTGCATTTCATATAATCTCAAACTACTGCTTATTGCCTATTGCATATCAACTTCTTGATACGTTAGGAGTCCAATAGTACATGATGTTATTTATATGCAGAATTGTTAGTATTCCAAATATTGCTATCTTTAAGTTGATTAGAACTGTTAGGAGATTATCAAAATAACTGGATAGGTCTGGATGAAGAAAGTCATAACTATTTCTGCAAGCACGGAGTAGAGGAAACCAAAGGAAGCCGTATATAAATGAGTATGCCAATACACTTTTGAATTCGCTTACACTTTTATCGTAAGTCCAGCACTACACAGGCCAACCAGTGGTACTGCAACAACCTCACATTGAAAAAAATAGTGGTAGGGAATTAAAGTAAAACCCCATAGGAAATAATGTTAAAATAAATTAAACTATTTGAAATGGTTAAAGCTATAAATAAATATACATCTATGTTAAAAAATATAACAATAGTACATATGCATTTAATTAAACCATGTTTAATAACCTATTGTTAATTTGCCTTTTATTAAAAATAATGACATCTATTTGAATTAATTATGTGCATCAATTTTAATAATTCTTAATGCTCATTAACAAAAATTGTCTTCTTCAGTTGGGCATTTATTTTTAAATTTAAGCTTCAGAAATATTTTTAATTAGTTTTAATATATTTCCATTAATTAGAGCTTTCATTCAAAATTATTTTTCTTAAAGATGTAGCATGTTCTCTATTTTATTCTGCATTTAAAGCGAGTACATACAATTAATGTACATTAATATTTAACATAAACATGTATTAATATTTATTTTCAAGTTAAATGTTTAAAAATGGCTTATACACTTGTAATATGTTACATGTATGTATTTACGTTTGAAGTTAAAATAATGCTCCTTGTCCTACTTGAGTTTTACTGTGCTTGCCTTTACAATGTTCTATTTTAAATCCTTGGTTGCCTCTGGTGCATGGGTGGTTCCGGAACGTTCAGGAGTGTGATACCTGCCGTTCATGGACCCAACGCATAGTGCCCACACTCCCAGCGCTTACTCCACTCTGCGCCCCATAACACTCACATACCAAGGAAACTCATGAGACAAGTTAGTGGGAAAGCCGTGGTGCAGGTTTATTTTGCACAACAAGTGGAAATAAGGTGGGTCATCTTACGGGCGATCCAATGCGGCAGCCCCTCGCTGTCCCGCATGCCTAATGAGCCATTCTTGCACGGCGAGTCGATGCTCTGACGGTGCAGTCCCTTATCACTTTCTTTCGTTCACTCCCGCCCCCCCTGTCAGGGCGGAGCGATGAGGCACACCCCCGGTCGGTTCAGGCCCCCCGACCGCCCGAAGGACTAACGGGGCGCCGACGCTGTTCGCTGGAACCCCCTCGGCTCCAGGTTCTTGGCTCAGGCACCCCTACTGTGCCAGGCAGAGGTATTGACTGTGTCCTTCTGCCGCAGAGGTACCCCTACTGTCCATCTGCTTCCAGATCGCCCTGTGACTCCGCCTGCAACACAAAAACAGACCGTTAACAGTTCAAAACATGCCTGCCTGCCTGCCGCTCTGCCGCTGGGTCTGGGCCAGGGAGGGAACAGCGCAGAGCAGCCAGGAACGCGACGGCAGGAAAGGCCGAGCCTCGCTGCCGCGCTAGACTTAACCCCTTAAGGGCCACCCCTCACACATGGTGGCCTGCTCCCATTGGCGCGCATGAAAGGGGGCGGGCCAGAGCTGGCGTGCGCGCGGAATGTGGGACTAAGATGCTGTCTCGCTTAGCTCCCCTTCGCGTCGCGCGGCCAGCGGCATAGTGCCCACACTCCCAGCGCTTACTCCACTCTGCGCCCCATAACACTCACATACCAAGGAAACTCATGAGACAAGTTAGTGGGAAAGCCGTGGTGCAGGTTTATTTTGCACAACAAGTGGAAATAAGGTGGGTCATCTTACGGGCGATCCAATGCGGCAGCCCCTCGCTGTCCCGCATGCCTAATGAGCCATTCTTGCACGGCGAGTCGATGCTCTGACGGTGCAGTCCCTTATCACTTTCTTTCGTTCACTCCCGCCCCCCCTGTCAGGGCGGAGCGATGAGGCACACCCCCGGTCGGTTCAGGCCCCCCGACCGCCCGAAGGACTAACGGGGCGCCGACGCTGTTCGCTGGGACCCCCTCGGCTCCAGGTTCTTGGCTCAGGCACCCCTACTGTGCCAGGCAGAGGTATTGACTGTGTCCTTCTGCCGCAGAGGTACCCCTACTGTCCATCTGCTTCCAGATCGCCCTGTACTCCGCCACAGCTCTGGAGGAGGCCCCCGTCGATGACAGAGCCCCCCCACCCACTTAGCTACTTTGCCTCGCTGTTACGAACCACTTGTAATCCAGGAGGGATATGTTCACCCCCAGTCCCGACAAGCATTCCACCTACCCCCCTTGCGTATTTGGGTGGCTCTTAGCTCGAGCTCCCTTCGCCTGACCACTTCATAGGGGCACTGTCAACTCCAGTGTTCAAAGATTTATGATCACCCCAGTTCGAAATTTAACACTCAGGAATACGCTTTCTTGTTCTTCACAGACATTGTCCCTGTACGGCATGCCGCCTCCAATTGAACTTGGTTTCTCTTGTAACCTGCCCCTTGTCACTTCCCCCTTCTGTAATGCACAGTGGGCTACCTCATGTATTTTGTTTACCTAGTGGCGTTATTTACCCCCGCACGTCACATACGAGATCTATTACCGAGGCATCATTCACCTTGAACCCATCATTCCCATCGTGACCCCTTTATTTAAGCCTTACCACTAATCCTCCTGGAGAGTAGATCATCGTGCGCGCCCAAGCCCAAAATACCAACCGTACTGTACTCATTGGAGTATGACCCAAAACAAGATTAGGCTGTCACCTTGGCCAAAACCTGGGGTACTAAAAGACCTAATCCTCCATCTATAACCCCACCATGTTTGTCTGTAATTTCACCATGTTTCGATACGCTTGTCCGACCTCTTTTAATTTAATATTTCAGCCCCAAACCTACCATATTTATAGGGACATGCTTGCAGTTGGCAATTCCTTTCATGCCAATGTTTCAGCATGTAGCTAATAGGGGCATCAACTGCTGGGTCTTGCTGTAGGTACTTTTAATATCGACATTTGTGTTGACGGCATTATGTGCGTGAAATTACAACCGGATACCAGCAATGGTCTTCGGCAAATATCTCGTATCTATTCTGTAACTAAACACAATCACAACAGCAGATTGTTGAAGGACAACACAGGATAAGGTGCTTGTATCAGTTCAATAAGTGCTGTTTTGTATTCCCCTAGGTCTAAATACAACTCTGCGGTAGAATTGCTTACTGCTCCCTTCCTCCCCTCTCTTAGGTACTTACAATCAGGCACTCTCTGCTCTAAAAAGTGAGTTCTGAAAGCAACCTGGAAAGGAAAGTTCTGCCTGTTAGGTCACCCCCAATTGTCTCTGTGGTACACTGGTGCGGGGGATGGTTCTGGAAGCTCCAGACACCCAACATCTTCCTTTCTTGTGTCTTTCTTAGTCAGCAACAAGCCAGCTAGGCGCCTGCTGTTGCTATCTTTATTACCATGATGCCATAAGTTTTACTCTCCGCAAGGCCATTCAGCCCTTCACATTCTGAGAACTCCTTTGAGTCCCTTTTACTTTTAACCTTTGTCGTGATTGAGAAGTGCTTCAATTGTTTAAGCAACTAAGGTATAATTTCCCCACTTTCCTGCAAATTAGTTTATTCGGGTGTTCAATCAAAATTGAAAGTGATCAGAGTCAGCAGACAAGCCTGCTGTTGCTATCTTTGTTATCTTGATGCCTAAGATTTACCCTCCGCAAATCCACACAGCCCTTCATCATTCTGAGAACTCCTTTGAGTCCCCGGGTCCAGCCTCATGGCCCGGCTCCCAACTGCAGTGCGGGGACGCTGATGTCACGACAGGAAGTGTCGTCCCGAAAGGTGGCTTACACCATCAGTCCCATTGCCTACCCTCGCTCACCCCTTAGATGTGATTGAGTCAGAGCAGCGTTCTGAATGAGCTCCGATCTCGCCCTATGGAGGCCAAAGGCTGAATGTGTGGCTCCAGTAATCGAGCTCCTAGCAAAATGGGTGGGCGGGGGGGGGGGGGGAGGTCAACCCGCGTGATACCCCTACTCGAGCCCTGGGCATTATAAGCCTATTACGCCATTGGCAATAAACATTCTTTTAATAGAAGTTCCTTCAGTGCGTGATACTCCTCATCCCCCACTTATATTACTCGGGCCCTGGGCAGTAAACTTGTTGCGCAATTGGTAATAAAACATTCCTTTAATAAAATTTTCTTCAGTGTGTGATAGTCTTTTGCGTGCATTGCTTTATTAATGGAACAAGTTCAGTAGCTGTTTTCAACACAATTGCCCTTCACTGTACAATTATAACCGACTAAGCTTTCCTGCACTAAATGGCTACCCTTGTAATGGGTCGACCAGTTCTTCTGTGCTGAAGTTGAGAGTAACTCCAGGGAATTACACCACTGTGTTTGTGCGCCATTATCCTAAAAGCCTTTTGCCTGTGACTCATCCTGGTTCAAACCAAGTGAAGGGGGCCATAGCGCTGTAACTTTATAATATTATGTGCTTGTTTACCGTGAATGACCCATCCACACACCAAGAGTTCCCCTTTCGTGTCAATGGCTGGTATGGCAATATGTATTGTTTGAGAGCACGACATCATTTTTTGGGTTGCCCGTGCTAGCAACTACCAAAGTATATTGCCTGACGGAGTACCATTATTCAGAAAATTCTATTCTTCTTTATTGTGTAAGTGTCTTCCCAGTGTAATCCTGTGGTTAGAGAGTCTGCAATTATTGCAGTACAATCCTACTGCCTGTGCTTGGTACTCCGCTGTAACATGCACCCGTCACTTTCTATTCGTAACACACTGTTTGCTACCTCTTACAATGTGTTTGATACTTGCACAAGTGCCCCCATTGCCTGCCTAACGTAGTTCTTGTGTTTGATGTCTGTTATGTGTTGCCGTAGTTTACTTCCACGGTCCTTTATACACCTTTGTGAATTGCACACATGTGACTTTTTCCTCCTGTAAAGCCTGTTTGCTACCTCTTGTATTGTTAGCTCGCGTTCGTCACTGTGCTACATGTAACACAGCGTTTGCTTATGTCCTGTGTCACTTATAGTGCCTCATGTATAGTTCTGCTCCAATGTGGAGCGCTCTGACACCTTCGAGTAACGGCCGCGCTATATAAAGGCATATAACAGAGGAGTACATGATAGTCAACTGCAGCGGGATGCGGAGCGTCAAAGCATGAAAGTCCCCGCTTTCGTAATAAGGCCACCTCCTCTCCGCTCTCTGCACTCCGAGAACTAATCCTATCAAACCCTTTTGACAACGGCAGGCAGTGCTGATCATCGGGTTCGGTATTTGGGTAAGTACCGGGCGGACAAAGACAACTGGCATTCGTACGGTGCCAGCATCACTGGTGCACACGAGAGTCTGCCATGTTTTGCACGGGAAGAGTAATCCCTTCATTCGTGCCTTCAACATTATGCTGCAGTTGCTGTGCTGAGAATCTGGTTAGGAAATGACGCATGAACACTGCACGGGAGCGCAGAGCAGCCAGGAACGCGACGGCAGGAAAGGCCGAGCCTCGCTGCCGCGCTAGACTTAACCCCTTAAGGGCCACCCCTCACACATGGTGGCCTGCTCCCATTGGCGCGCATGAAAGCGGGCGGGCCAGAGCTGGCGTGCGCGCGGAATGTGGGACTAAGATGCTGTCTCGCTTAGCTCCCCTTCGCGTCGCGCGGCCAGCGGCATTCTGGAGGTTGTTGTGGGTCTTCATAGCATAGAGAAGATTGGAACACTCAACCCAAGTCACAGATTTGGGTTTCATCCATCAGCGTTCTTTAGCTCACTTCACCTCCCCAGGTTAGACCCAGCCTTATGCAAATCAGTCTTGACCCTGTTCCTTAAAGGAACAGTCCAGCCCGAGCTGCCAAGCCATGCCGTCCCCGGACCGCAAACAAGCATCCTAGAACCGGTTTTGGGGCAACACTCCTCATCAGCCAGACGCATAAAATAGACACCGGTCAGGAACCTTAATACAGCAAATCTGTCTAACTGCTTCCTTCCGCACGGAATACTCTAATGGCCTTATTTATGAAGGCCTTGCGCCGCCCGTGTGTCACTTTTAACATGGGAAAAAGTGACGCACCGGTGGCGCAAGTCCTTCATAAATAAGGCCCTAAGTATTTAATTTGTATTCTCCAGACCTACCATAAATCGAGCATCATAAACTCTACATCTGTATCATCATGAGTTGAAATGTAGAGTGCCTATGCTTTACATGTGACCCAGAAAGGACAACCCTACACCTGATTTCCTTCAATGATCTGTCTATGTCCACACATTTAGCCCACTGACTCCCAACCACCAGGCCAAACATATACACAGTGTGAGTCTATCCATTTCATCATCGTGCCTAGAGACAAAAATTTCATTTTGATATGTCATCTCAAGTTTTATCGAAAAATGAGCATATTGACAGTCAGAGCAATTAAAATATACCTGACTTGTCGCAATCGCTGCCGAACACAATGTGACCAATAGCTCAAAGTCTGTTTTTTTATCTCACATTTTAAGGAAAAATATATATCATCACACTACAATCTATTACACATTTCAAATTACGCGTCTATGCATTTTGGCCCATGACATCTCAATATAGGGAAAGCCTTGCATCTCAACCACATAAACATTATTCGAACGTGTACGAGGTATACGACTCGACGCATTCACTGCAATCACATCAAGCCGGCCATGCGAGAGCATCATCACAGTGTATCTACCCACTCAAATGTTTAAACAAACACCTGTGCGTCCACATGTATCAAAGTTTGAATACGCCTTCTCACGATTTAAAAGTGAATCCATTATTCAAGATGTAATGCACTATGCATCCCAATCTGCATGCCTATGTTACCCGGGAATCTTATATCATTGCGCATTGCGGCTCATGGTACCTCAATAAGCAGTTCAAATCAACAGATAAAGCATTTTACATGCCTCTTGCTTTGCGCATCTGCAGAATTCATAGGTAGGATTACTTTTATGAGTACACAGAAAACTGTACAAAACAGATAGAAAGGATCACAATAAGATTATACTAGCGTTCTGACATTTGGTTACCTTGTCCTCTTTTCAGAAGAAGACTCTTGTCCCAAACTTAACCTGCTGAGCATATACATCTGTGTGCATGAAAGAATTTTCATGAGGTAATTATGCCTTAGAATGGACTGACAACCCCAGTAAACTTATACCAACTGTTTTGATCTCCCCGTCACTGTTTGACTGCTCCTTGTGCTCTTCTTTTCTCTTGTTTCTCTTATTTGCTCATGCAATTATGTTCAATAGTACACTGTAGCAACCTCTGATCAATCAGTTGTGCAACTTTCAATGTGGTTATACTGTATTACCTGATCTGCACTAAGGCCAATGGCATGTATTTTACTGCATGACGATTATGTTTACAGTTGATGGACCTGTACTAATGCAAATGGCATGGCTTGACGAAATGCATCTGTTGCACCTTTTAACAATACAAAAATGTAAACCGTGGACTGGTTTTGTAAATATGTAAATAGAAAATGAACTGTAATGTATATATATATATATATATATATATATATATATATATATATATATATATATATATATATATATATATATATATATATATATATATATATATATATATATATATATATATATATGGAGTGAATTTGTTTTAAATTGTGCGAAATATTTTGTTTTTAAATGATACCTATGTAATCTATATTTTGTAACCCTGAAGAAGTCCTATAAAAGGACGAAACACGTTGGCTACCTTGTGGAGAACATAAGAGTAAAGAATAAAGGAACATTCATTTAAAAAACTTGCAACTTTGTTGTAGCTGTCTGCCATTATACTTGTCCTATGTCTTTGACTGTGCAAGCTAGTGTGTGCTGATTAAACTGTTGTATATTGTTGATGTGAATTATTTTCACAGTTAAGAAACCTTGCGGTCTTGTTTCTTTTGATCCTTGCACCACAAAATATTAATTTCTCAGGGCATAAATAGGTGCCGTTAAATATCCAAGACCTCCATTGTAAATTGTTTGTTACATTGTGGGGGCTGTGTACAATTTCTAATCCATTTACTCAATAAAACAGGCAGGAACTACTCTAAAATAGCATATACTGGAGGCATCAGTGGAATCACCCCAAAAGGCCCGCATGGAATTTAGTATGTACATCTAAGATATACCTGGGCTCGAGGCCTCTAAGATTGTTCACCCTGTTCCTGCCTCTTATATTTAGGGCAACTCTGTCTACTGCAAAATAATTCACTAGTCCTGTATCACTTTCATGATGGTCATAAAAGTACCTGGCCACAGAGTAGGTAAAGCCATGGTTTCTTATAACTTGTTGGTGTTGCAAAATACATTTTTCAAGGGAAATATGGCACTACCCACATACAGGAGGGGTCAGGGGCATGATAATACATACATACAATGATCCATTTTGTAATTATGGAAACCATTAACTCTTCTTTTTTTTGCCATCAGAGTTATGAAACGTCAATACGTTTTTGGTCAACCTGCATGCTTTACAGTGATTGCATTTAAACAAAACCTTCTTGGCAGATAGCCAAGAATCAGATTTGCGTTTCCTCACAAAGTAGCTGTGTGTCAGGCTGTCTCCAACTGTCCTCCTTTTCCTATAGCTTACTGAAGGTACTGGTGGCAGATCTCTCCCTATCACTGTATTACTTTTCACCAGTTTCCAATGATTTCTTCTTATATGAGAAACCTTGAGAGACATAGAATTAAAGGACGTAATGAATCTAGTTACCAAATTACCCTTTTCCCTCCTTGTGTTTGGATATAGTAACTGGTTCCTGGTTCTATTATTGGAATTATATTTCGCAATATTTAAAGTTCTTGAGTCAGAGACCCTCTTTGGAACCGGTTATTCATTTTCATCGCCTGTCCTTCAAATTCTTGTTCCTGACTACAGATTCTTTTCAGTCTTAAGGTTTCACCATAGGGAGTGCTCCCTTTCAAAATCTTGGAGGGCTGAATTTTCAAGTGCAAAGTGCTATTTCCTGTCGTTAGTTTGCAATGGACTGTGGTGTTAATGCTCCCACATTATTTACTTGTAACAAGATGTCCAAAAGAGAGATCTCACTTGAGCTCCTATGTGGTGTGAAGTGGAGATTAAAAGTATTGTTGTTCAGAACCCTTACAAACACCTCTGCTTTAGATCCGGACCCATTCTATAACAAAAAGAAGTTGTGAATGTAACAGCTCCCGATCAAAGTATTCTGGACATATTCAGAATTCACATAGGCCCAGGCTACCTTCTTATCCCACATTCTAAAAGGGGGTAATAGGAGGGATTAGCTAGGTTTGGCCTCCTATATTATACAGTTCAACACAAAAAGTCCATACGTGATGGAACATAGGAACCTAGCCGGCAAGTGATTATAGGAACACCCGATTTGGGTGTGCCTAAAATAAAAGAAAAGAAAATGTTCTTTTCTTGAGTCCCCTTACTTACCCAGGGTTGCTACTAGGTGACAGGCTTCATCATTGGGGCCATCCCAAGCATCTACTGCTTAGGGCGTGCTGCGACTTGCGAAAGGGACGTAGGAGCACTGGATTGTGAATCTATGTGTAGTGCATTGTTAGGGTGGGAGTGGTGTATTGTGCTAGTTTTAAAATTACCTAATCAGTAAGCCTACAATTTATTCCTGCTTCTAGTTGGTAGGATAAAAAAGGGGTTGGTTAAAAGGAAAAATTTACTTTTATTTGGTTAAATGTCCCTAGTAATCCGTCAACATGTTTCATGACTAGTACAAACATCATACTTGAAAATAAACCAAAAACTGAAATATAGTGTAGTTGAAAATATCCACACTCCACAACTACGTGTTTGTAAACTGTGGCCCTGTAACCAAAAAGATCAAAAACAACTTTACATTATGAATAAAGGATACACAGCATATATGCTGAACATATTCCACCCATAATCCTTACTGCATGTTCTCTCTGTGAAATTTTCAAAAACCCAGGATTACTGTCTAAGGGATCAAGGGCTGATTGATCAACTCTTTATTATACATATGTATACAACTCTTCACCTGCATTCAAGCCACTTGGCTCCATTGTATTCAGCCTTAAGATGTACCTGCAGTCTAACTGCCTCCATTTTTTTTCTATGTCTCCTCCCCATTGTGATTTCTCTTTCTGATAAATCACACTATAGGTTGAATGCTGTGGGTTGCAGTCATGCTGTTGTTCAAAATGTCTTGCTACAGGATATGTCTCATCCACATTTCTTATTGCTCGTATGTGTTGCAGGATGCATTTATTTACTTGTAGGATAGTACTCCCTATGTACATTTGCTTTAGTGACATGATAACACATAGATCACAAAATCCTGATTTACAATTGAGGGATTACATAATTGCTATTTTCTCCTCTCAGATCAGTATGAATCTCTTTGATATTCACTCCTTGTAAGAATGATTTGCATCTACTGCAATTTTAAACCCATTTGTTTCTTTGAGTCAAGTGTTATAGCTCTTAATCTGGTTCTTAACAAAAGTATCCTTAATCGAAAAATTACTTCTTGTAAGTAATCAAGGGCCTCTTTTTTAAATCTCTTTCCACCACTGGGTCTTGTTGAACTAAATGCCAGTATTTTTGTAAGGTTTGTCACACTTTACCATGTGCAGAGTTGTATGTCGTGATTAGTCTAGTCTGATGGTGTACAGTTTTACTTAACTTGGTTGACTTATCTGTTGTGTGTGTCTCCCAGATCTAGTTTCTTAAACAACAGATCTGTCCTAGTTTTTATGACTACCAGTTGTTTCGCCTGTCTTAGATTAAATTCACTATAGCCCCTCCCACTTAGTCTTTTTCACATCTCATCTGCCGTCTGTTTGAAAAGGTTCTAGGTACTACAAATCCTCTTTGCTCTCAATAATTCCCCATAAGGGTTATTCTTCTTAGGTGCACCTAGATGCATGCATTGATGCATTTCCAGCCATTTTCTTTCTATACACTCTCAATGTAATGGTACAATCTACTACCTCTAGTCTGACATCCAAGAAGTCAATGCTTTCGTCTCTTACGCGACTTGTAAAAGAAAGATTTAAATCATTGTTTTGATCTCCCTGACAAATTCTAAAACAGAGCTGGCATCTCCTTTCCATAATACAAAGAAGTCATGAATGTACCTGAGCCATATAATACATGTGTTCCTATGCTCAAGAGCATCTGCTCCTCCCATCAGCCCATAAACAAATTCGCAAAGCTGGTGTTGAAGCAGGTGCCCATCGCTGTCCCTTGTAGTTGCTGAAATAGATCATTATTGAAAATAAATATTTAGCTTTTCAGGCATCATTCAATCATGTTTAACAGCATCTCTGTCTTTGCAGTATTGTATCAGTCTTGTTTTCAGGAAATTTCACACTGCATTCATCCCATCAGTGTATCTAATACTGGTGTACAGAGAACTCACATCTAGACAAACCATCAAATAATCAGGTTAACAGTGTACATCAAAGATTTGTTTAAAAAGTCAGTGCTGTTCCTGATATAAGAGGGTAGATCTAACACAAAGGGTTGCAATAATGGTCTACGAATTTAGAAACATTTTCCAATAGGCAGCTTATAGCCGAAATAATCGGTCTACCGGGAGGACATTCCTAGTTTTTGTGTATCCTTGATAAAATATACAATATAGTCAATTTTGCATGTATGACCCTCATAATTTTTTCCTGGTCAAGACTGAGTAGATTTGCATCTCTCCACCCTTTAAGGTCACTGTAACATGTCTCTTTTAATAAACCTGTGGCTGTCTGGCTAAACGTCCAAGTTAAATAATGCTTCAGGCAGATTTACTATTGTGTCACCCAATGCAGCGCAGTAGCCAAAAAGGCTGCACTGTATAGCATGACAGGGTTGGAAAAGGAGAGCACTATATATACAGAGATGTGCCTCTCTCCTCTCCCTAGCACTGCGAAGAATTTTCGTGCTGTGAGCCATGTACACACCTTTATGCCATAGTGAAAGGGTGTGTGCATGAGTCTAGTATAGGTTTTGTACTGAAAGGGTTAGCTTCCTGCACAAAATGTTATGCCCAGACAACATTCAACATTTTTGGATGGTTACCTGATGCAGATCCAGTGCAAATCTGTTATTAAATCACAGCCTTCTTTTTAAGTATATGTCATACAGTTGTGTATTCAAATTAAATGTAAAGTGCAGGTGCATGAGTTTTGGATAATAACATGCAGAACACTTGTGAATATTTTGAGAAATGGCCCGTACTTGAAGGATGACAAGTGTTGTGGTGACCCACTTAGAAAATGCACCATACAAAAAGCATCACTAGACCCATTAAGTTACAGAATAAAAAATACACAAGTTAAAATACAACAGCATAGCCCTCCCCTAAAACAGCATGCATCCGGCATACTAACTCGTGTGCCCCAATATAGTACCACACATACATGTCCCCCATGATTCCACAGGTCAAACAGATCAGATAAAGTGCAAGTGCTACAAAAGACAAACCAGATTAAAAGCAAGTTAAACAACTATCTGTAACCAAAGATGATATCCACAAAACATATGATATGGATCCACAATGACATAAGTTATAATAGAGCCTTACAGGAAGGGCATGGAACACAAAATAGGATTAAAACAATGTTCAACAGTTCAAGGGACAATACAGGCGTGCTAGGAGACAATCATCTGGGTTGCATCCATAGCTCCCGACTCTGAGTGAGCCTGCTGCATGTTGGTTTGATGCCACAGAATACAGAAACAAACATAAATTATAGTAAGGGGCCAAAGTGTTTCCTATTCTCCCACTGCAGTAGAAATCTACGCGAGCAAAAGACGTTATCCTGCTCATATCTGAACTGAGTATTCAGAGAGCAGGAGAATTTGTCAGGAGCCCATATTCCAACAGTAGGGTTTCCACCATTTTGCTCTAGTGCCTAGATACAGCGGGCACCTAAAACAAAACGCGCTAAATGTTTTCCAGCCGGTTCAAACATAAAATACATAAAATGTTGTCAGGGCATGCCTTATTCCATTTGCTAGGGTAGCTGCTCAGTGCCAGGTGCCAACCCTTAACATAATAAAGAGTGTTTTGGCCCAGTGCGCAGTAACCTAATCAAGTTAATACTTCAAGCTTAATAGAGAGTTTTTAAATAATCAGAAACGGGCAGATGAGGCTATCACTATTGGAGTTCTGCAAGTTTTCTGTTTTTATACACCCCCAAAATTATTTATTCAAAAGGAGTTAATGGAGGAAGGATTGATCCATCCACATAGCCTCCAGCCCGCTAGGCCGAGACGGGTCCCAGAGTACCTTGTCCCTAGTAATCCGGAGGAAGGCTACCCCTCTTTCTGGGAACAAGTGCGCACCGCGAGGCTCAGGGGACCCTGGGCGTGAACGTTTCTGACCTCCTGGAGCCCTCGCTGGGATCGGAGAGGCGAATTGCACCTCATAGGGACTTCCAGGGAAGTCCGGCCATCTAGTCGCCCCATAGGAAAGCGTTGCTGGCGACCAGATGGCCGGGACCAAAAGGACTCCCTACTTCCCACCCCGAGCCTTCGCGGTAGGGCTTTTGCCTGCCCACGCCGGGCAGGGCTCGGGGACCCCGGCTGGGCCTCAGGCACAGTGAGGACCACTGGAGCTCTCAGGCCCGGACGCCAGCGGGATGAATGCGCGGGACGCATGGAGCCCGTCCTGGGTACTTTTCCATGCCGTCGGCCTGGAGCGCCCCGACACCCAGGGGAGGACCACCGTGAAAACCATGGAGTCCGACCCGGGCACTCTGCCATGCCGTCAGCCTGGATGGAGTCCCGGACGCCCGGGGGACGAATGCCCAAGAGCCATGGAGCCTGTCCTGGGCAATTTGACATGCCGTTGGCCTGGAAGAAGGAAGCCCCGGGTGGCCTAGGGAGGTGCTACCCAGGCATAGCCCATCTTGTCCCCCTGGCAGAGAACAACCAGCCTTGGAGGGGTGTCCGGGTGTACCATGTCCCTAGTAATCCAGAGGAAAATTACCCCCCTTTCTTGTAATCTGTGCACGCGAAGTGACAGAGGGGACCCAAGGCGTGAAAGTACCCGACCTTCTGGAGCCCTCATTGGGATCAAGGAGGCAAATAGCACCTCATCAGGACTTTCAGGGAAGTCCGGCCATCTGGTCACCCCATAGGAAAGCGTTGCGGGCGACCAGATGGCCGGGACCGAAAGGACTCCCTGCTTCCCACCCCGAGCCTTCGGGGTAGGGCTCCTGCCTGCCCACGCCAGGCAGGGCTCAGGACACCGGCTGGGCCTCAGGCACAGTGAGGACCACTGGAGCTCTCAGGCCCGGACGCCCGGGGGACGAATGCCCGGGACGCATGGAGCCCGTCCTGGGCACTTTTCCATGCCGTCG